>NC_056745.1:336722475-336812475 GCF_019279795.1 Protopterus annectens | reverse complement strand
TTATGAGCTTTTACCCCATACGACGGTTCTACCCTGTTTGGGATGTCAGTTCGAGAGACCTTGGTCCAGAGTGAGAAGGACGGGAAGACACTGTCTGCTCTGGATCCGCTTTTCTGCCCCTCAATGATCCTTTTCTAGGAGGGATGAAGATGTTGTGGCTCTGGAAGTCTCAGGCATTTTCTCAGGACTCATCTTCCCCCAGCGGCAAAGGGGGTTATGATGCTGCCCTAGAGGCAGAGGGGGTCCGAGAAACTTTGGGTCTCAAGAACCATTCTTGGACAGACCTGTGCAGCAGCCCTGAAGGGCTGCCTGACTGCTCATTTCTGGAGGCAGTCGGGGGTCACCTATCACTGCACCCAGCAGCATGGGAGTCCATAACAACAGATCATTGTGTGTTGCAAATTATATCCAGAGGTCATTCCATTCAGTTCACTGAACCATCTCTCCCCCCAAATCACCTCCTAGACAGTCCATCCGCGCAAACGGAGGAAGCAGCTCTAGAGATAGACAAGCTGCTAAGAAAACAAGTTATCCAACCTATCCCCCTAAGCCAATCCGGATCAGACATTTATTCCAGGTTCTTTTTAGTAACAAAGAAAATGAGGGACCAAAGATCCATTCTGGATCTATCCACCTTGAACCTGTTATTAGCCAATGTTAAATTCCAGATGGTCGCTCTTCAATCCATCCTGCCCTACCTGCAGGTAAACGATTGGATATGCTCGATTGACCTGCAGGACGTGTACTATCATATCAAGATGAACAGGTGCTCTCTGAGGTTTCTCCATTTCTGGCTGGGAGACGATCATCATCAGTTCAAAGCCCACAGCTCCCAGGGTGTTCACCAAGGTGATGGCAGTATTAGCGGCTCACCTGAGGCTTCAGGATATTCCGGTCTTCCCGTACCTGGATGATTGGCTGTTCGCTGCCCCTTCCAAGCATCTACTTTTCTGAGCCAGGGATTACTTCCTCTTACTAGAGAAAAGACTGGGCATCACCTTCAGTCTCAACAAGTCGTCACTGACCCCTGTTCAGATCCTAGACTTCATTGGGGCTCGGTTGGAGACTGTCCAAATGAATGTTTTCATCACCCCAGACAAGGGTACACAGTCTAAAGTTACACATCTTGTACGTCCCTCAAGCCCAAGTTCCGACAGCAGAAACAGTTCTGAGGGTGTTCGGTTCTATGGCTGCCATGATCAACCTATTACCCTTAGCGCGACTTCACATGCGGATTCTTCAGTGGACTCTAGCAGTCCAGTGGTCTCTATTAGCTCTACCATTGTCTCATCTGGTCCGTAATCTCCTGAGTATGCAGGGACTCTCTTCGGTGGATTAATTCTCTGGACCTAGTAAAGGGATGTCCCTTTCTTCCATCCTTTCACAAAACCACAGTGACCACGGACGCCTCCCATCTTGGGAGGGGGGCATTGCTCGGGAAGGACAGTCCAAGGCACGTGGTCCCCATCTGAGACCAGTTTGCATATCTACGTCCTGGAGGTGAGGGCAGTTCTTCTTGCGTTGCAGGCCCTTCATGCCCATCTTTCACTAGGCATGATTGCAATTCAGACAGACAACATGTCGGTAGTCTGGTATATCAACAAACAAGGAGGAACCAGATTTTACCCCCCTTTATTGCAAAGCCATGAGAGTATGGGAATGGGCGATCTCCACCAGCCATTTTTTGTTGGCAACGCACATCCCTGGACAGTCCAGCATTCTAGTGGACAGGCTCGGCAGATCTATCCTGATGCCTTACAAGTGGTCTCTCAATCCTTCAGTGGTGGAGCAGATCTTTCTAAAGTGGGATCATTCTTGCTGAGATCTATTTGCATCTCCTTCCAATGTGAAATGCATTTCTTCGCTCTGAACCCCCCTCAGAGGAAGCCCCTAGAGATGCACTGATTCATGCTTGGCGTCCCAGTCTTTATGCGTATCCACCCGCTGCCCCTCATCTTGAAGTTTCTTCAGAAAACTTGAAGGCTGGGGAACACTGTGATCCTCATCGCCCCATTCGGACCTTGCCAAGTCTGGTTTCCCTCTCTTTGGTCTCACCTAGTAGTTCCACCATGGACCTTGGATCCAGTTCCAGGTCTTATTTCTCATCCCTTGGGGATTCCTCACACAGACCTGGACAGTCTGAAACTCCCTGCTTGGCTGCTCCAGTTCCCCTGATTATTAGTACTCCCTGTCTGTCATCTCTTGTTAAAACCATTTTGATGGCGGCTCACAAATCTTCCACCAGAAGGATTTACCATAGCAAGTGTAAACGATTCTCCATATGGGCTTCTCAATGGGCATTGGACCCGTTTAATGCTCCTGTATCCGCAGTATTAGAGTTTTTGGCTGGCCACAATTTCTAATTTTCACATAAGGGAAAACATGACTTCATAAGCCTCTTTTAAACTTCTTTGCAATACCTTCCTTAAAGGTGTTTTTCTTCTAAGTCCCCCTATGAAGGATCCTGTGCCCCATGGGACCTTACCTTCGTGCTTCAGATTTTAGTCTCCCCTCCTTTTGAACTTGCAGCTTCGGTAGATTTGCAGTATCTGTCTTGGAAGGACTCCCTATTTTTTCCTAATTTTCAGAATAGGGGTGAATATAAATTACATCTGCTGGATGTGCACACGCAATTGCGATTCTACTTGCAGAGGACAAAAGCTTTTAGCAAGTCTGATCATTTGTTTCTTACTCAAAACCCTTTTTAGAGAAACCAGTTTCTAAGGTGACAATTGCTCGTTGGATTTCCCAATGCATTATTTGAGCTTATGCTGTCAAGGGTATTTCCCCTCCAGGTCAGGTAAAAGCACATTCCACTAGATCTATGGCTACTTCCGCTGCCTTTTGGTCCAGGGTGTCACTGAATGATGATTGTTCTGCAGCTACTTGGTCCTCATTGCATACCTTCATTTCACATTACAAATTGGACATCGTATCCAGGAACAGGGCATCCTTTGGCTCCGCAGTGCTCCGGAATATCCTTCCATGAGGACCACCCAGGTGATAGTAGCTGGAGACTCTGTCCCACAGGTTGAAGACCAAATAAAGTCAACTTCTTCAGATAAAGAAGTTATGCACTCACCATAATGTTCCATCTGAGTAGTTGTACTTCATTTGTCTTCAACCATCCCCCCTCCTTCCCCAGACCTTGTCACTATTGTCCTGGCCATGGATATGGAAGATTAACATCCTAAGAGCTGTCCATTGCTATGCTTTGGCTCAGGATTTTTTGGGCTGCCAGTAGAGGTAAGGTCTTGTTGGGTCGGGTGTATGGTGAGCAGCAAATTCGATCTGAAGGGAGGAAGGAGACGGGGCATTATGGGTAAGGGAAGGAGCTTGGAGCTCGGATCAGATGCTGGATATGCCGCCGTGACAGATCTGATACGGATCCATAGCCCACATGTTGAAGACAAATGAAGTACAACTACTGAGATGGAACGTTATGGTGAGTACATAACTTCTTTTTTTCAGACAAATTGGTTCTGAAGATCATTTATCAAGGTTATAGATGGCAGTGAGAGGATATTCCTCTTTGCCAGGAGGTTATTCCTCATCAACCAGACTATCTTATTTCCACCTGTCCTTCAATACATGCTCTTCCAGATAGAACCAGTTCCAGGTTGGGAAAGGTTTTTGATTAAGGATGTTTTTAGTGCAAAAGAAAAAAGATGCTTAGAAACCAGTTCTGGATTTTTCTTCTTAGACTTGTTTGTGATGGGGCCTAACTTCAAAATGATTTTACTTCACAATCTGTTACCTCTTCTTCTTCATTCATGTTTCTTAACTCTACATTTAAAAGATGCTTATCTCATTTCTTGGCATTCAGACATAATGCGTTTCTTAAGGTTTGTGTCTGGATCACTTTATCAGTTCTGTGCTTTACCCTTTGGAATAACCACTACACCAAGAGTCCTCAATAAATGTTTAGCTCCAGTTATAACTTATTGCAGGTTACAGGGTATCCACTTTTTTCTATATTTACATTGCTTGTGTATCTTTGCAGTGTCAGGAATCTCTTTCTTGGCTAAGAGATGTCTTACACAAGCTGGAATTCCAAGATAAAATTTGAAAGTCCTTTTTGACTCCTTCACACAGGATTGTGTTCCTTGGATGTCAACTAGACACCTCAATTCAGAGAGCTTTTCTCCACAGGAAAAATATATAATCTAGTATTGTCCTTTTCATTCTTCATCAACATATAGGTTCTAGATCTGACCTTGGATCCGACTGGGTCATATTCCACAGACTTTTGGATTCCTGCGGTGTCAGCTTTTTCCTCAGGAAAAAAAAAATAGATCTCTATTGAGATATATTTCTAAGGTTTTCCATTCAGACTTTGGTCACTTTGAGGGAATACCTCAGGATTTTAGGTCTCATGGCATGTATGACTCTTATGTTAACCCTGACAAGACTCCACATAAGAAAGATACTGTGGTATCTGAAGTCTCTTTGGTTTTCGCATCAGCATCACTTGTTTTTTGAAATCCCACTGCTGGGATTTTTGTCAGTAGAAAAATTACTTGGTGGAGGCAGCAAATATTCCTGAATTCAGCTCACCCCATATCCCTCCATGTTCCAAAGTAGTCAGTCATCACAGATGTCTCGGACTTTGCTTGGGGAGCAGTTTCAGGAGGAATAATGGTGCAAGGTGTGTGGGGCACATGGGGTCGATGCAAGCACATAAATATGTCAGGTGTTTGTCCTGGTCTTGGCACTCAACTCTAAATCATCTTTGGTCCCCAGGACCTCTCCAAGTTATTTCAAATAATACCGCAGTTCCCTTCAAGACAGGGGAACCAGGTCATACCCCCCCCCATGCCAGTTAGCTGTGTTAGTTTGGGATATAGCTTCACAGCACAGATTCATTCTGCAGGTGTCCTTTTTTTCCAATAAACTGAGCACGATAGGGCAGACTCTTCGCGTATGTAAACTTAGATCTAGTTGTCTTCTAAAATTTGATTTATCAGGAAGTTCTTCTAATAGATCCACATTTCCCTCTTCTCTAAATGAGCTGGCAAGATTCTGCTCCAGTACTTCTTGCTAGAAGGCCTGGAAGACAGATGCATTTTTCTTTGTTTCATGGGAATGTTCCTGTATGCTTTTCCAATCTTTCCACTGATATTCAGGCTATTTCTGAAGATTCAGAGGGATTCCCCAAGAGCTTTGTGGTGACTTCCTTTCTGGTTCAGGTAACAGTGACTCTCCCTTCTTTTGGAAATGGCTAGGGGCAATTACCACAAGCTCCCTCACAGAATATATCTGCTCAGACAAGATCAGGGTTGTTTCATTCACCCCGACTCCAACCAATTTCTGCTGACTACTAGTATGTATGATAGGACCTTATTTTCCTTTAGGCACCTATTTACTGAGGATGTGCAGCAGGTACTCATGGAGGCAATAAAGCCTGCAATTATAAAATCATATATCAGCAAATGGAAAATGTTTTCTAGTTGTTGCCAACAACATAACCACCACATATTCAGGACTATTTAATATCTGTTTTTACTATATTTGTGTGCTACTTTCCTATTGTATTTCCTTCATCAAAGTTCATTTATTTGTCATTTCTGCTTGTATACACATGGATCCTCCACTGTCAAAGCTTTCTCGTTTCAGAATGTTTTCTGAAAGCTGTTTTACTTGAGGCCTCCAAGAAAACAAGTAGACCCTTTTTGGGATCTTAATTTTTTGTTAGAAAAGTAAACACTTGCTCCATTTGAACCAGATAATCTGGCTTACTTGAGGGTCTTAACAGAAAAACAGTCTGATTGGTCTGACCTCTGCAGGTAAAGAAGAGTATCTGAGTTACAAACTCTTAAGGGAAGTCAACACTACCTCATTTTACACCAAGGTAGGGTTTTTTGAGAACTTGTCTGTCTTTTTAACACCCTTATTGAATTATCACTTAAGACATAGTCATACAGTTATATAAAAGAAAACAAACCATAATGACATATTCTCAGTTACAAACCTTATCCATCATGTGTATCAATCCAGCATTACATAAATTGCTCAATTCCTGCCTTCCCTTAAGCCTCATCCTGAACATTATTTTGCATGTGTTGTTGCCACGATTTCCATTTTTTATGCAATTTGCTCCTACCCATTTCTATAGATCCCACTTAGTTTCCTTGTGTCTCTTAAAATATTTAATGATTCAAATACATTTGGTTTAGACTTTGATTTCCATTTTCTAGTAATTGTTTTTTTGGCAGCCACCAAAATTGAACTTAACAAGACCTTACTTTCTTTCGGCTTTTCCCGGTTAGGGGTCGCCACAGTGGAACTCTGGTCCGCTAATGATTAGCAGTGGATTTTTATGGTGCCAAGTTGCCAGCCTGACGCCCAACCATCAAAGAAGGCACACCCATTCATGCACGCACCTACCTGCATGTCTTTAACATCACTCAACTGCGGGGAGGACATGCAGACTCTACACAGAAGGTGCTCCAGCCGAGAATCGAACGGGAGAACCTCTTGCTGTGAGCAGACAATGCTAACTGCTGCACTTTGTAGAGGCAATTCAGATTCTATATCCCAGTTTAAAAAAAAAATATCCTTAGTTATACCCATTTGGTCACCCAAACTTTCAGGCATAATTCTCTGTAGTAAATTTTTAAAGCATGTGCAATCTACCTGAGTAAAAATTCTTGTCTGCTTGGGGTATAAAAATACCTATGCGTACACTTCCAAGCAAATATCCTAAATCTTCTCGGCTTTGTTGCATATTTGGAAGCCATACACATGTCTTCCCATTGCTTCCTTGTAAATTGCTTATCCAATCTCTCTTCTCAGTCTTTTCTAACCTCCTCTGATTGATTCCTATAACTATCTTGCAATATTTTATATGCTCTACTAAATTATCCCTTTTTCAATAGCAGCTTCTTTTCTAGATTCAACTAAAACCTCTACCAGAACAAGTTGTCACGATGGATTCCCCTGTCCCTTTCTCTTTATCTATACTGTGATATCACTGATAAGGAAGGCAGTCCAAATGTCTTCTTGGCCTCTTCCCATTCTGTCTCCTTTCACCCTCTAGTTATTTGCTTGCCAATACCTTGGTTACTTTACTAGTTTTCTCCAGTAAATTCCAGTCCTTTGTTGCCTATTCTCTGTATCCCTAATTGCAGTCATCCTTGTCTGCAAAATCTTTCTCCATTCTTGTGCTGGCTTAGTTCTTTGAATGCTTTGTGCTGATTTATGAATGTAACGTTCTTTATGGCTGTTCTCCTTCTCCTTAAAGATCTGCATCCAAAATCCCACTGTCTCCTTGTTTGTTGAATTTCCCTTCCCCCTGCTTCATTATCATCCCTTTCTACTTTGCATTATAGCTTTGTGCTTATGTTATGTACATAAGCATTAACTCAGTAGCTTTAAAATATCCCTTCAAACCAGGTAATCCTAAACCACCTTGTTCTATTGGAAAGATCAGTTTATCCCACTTGACCCTTACCCTTTTCCCCTCCCAGATGAATTCCAACAACTCTTAATTATTGCCCATGACTTCTCTTCTGGTTGATGAAAATATGCCTGAACTGAATATAAAATTTAAGGAACTAAAAACATTTTTCACTGCTTTTATTGTGCTGTCTATATCCATAAACAAAAGCTTCCAGTTTCTAAGTTTTTGTATTCTCTTTTGTTTAGTCTCTTTCGACATATCCTTAGCTACAATAACAGAATCCTTTTAATACATACTCCTTATTACTTCATTTTATCTTGTACACATAAATGTGGGTATTGCTGAACCAATTCATGTGGGAGGCTACATAGTTTATAACTGTAGCCTTTATTATCTTTATTAATGTTATATCTAGAAAAGACCTGAAACTCTCAAAATAAGATGTCGTTTTTCTAGTGTTATCAGGTACAAAATATTGTCTGTGAGCAAAGCCAACTTTTCTTGAATACCATACCATTTATATCCATGAATTTGTGAGTTTCTTAATTTCTTTGCCAGTGGCTCTGAATGTAAAACAAATAACAAAGGAGAAAGAGGACACCCCTGACTGGTTATTCTGTTTAGACACATTTCAAATGATCCCCCCACTTTATTTTTTGTGTCTGATCCCTTGTATAGCCTCTTAATTAACCTTATTATTGTATCTGGGAATGCAAATGCTTCTATTGCCCTACTCAAAATCCCAGCTTACTTTGTTAAATGCTTTCTGTGCATCAAGACCCACCAACAACAGTGGTATTTTCTTACATTCTGCTTCCTTCTGGATCATCATCGTTCTGTTAAAGTTAATTGGTCGTGTTCTGAAGCAAGTGTAAATAACAAACTTTTGAAGTTGGATGCGACATCCTTACTACGTACAGAACCAAGTTATACAGTTGTTAGTGCAGAAAATCCATTGTTTTTGCACTTTATTTTGTTGGTAAGGACAGCCCCCTGGATTTTTTCCTTAGAGATAAAAATGCCTGCCATGATTTCATGAATGAACAAATCCCACAATGCCTTACTTCCTAAATTAATGTATAAGCTGCTGTATTTTCATGACAAATGCATCAACTGTAGTTTCTTACTTTATATAAAGTCAATTTGTCAGCTAGTTTTTGCATGTAGATCACCTCACATTTAAAATTAACAATGATTTTGTAGTAGTCAAGCTACTATCTCCATCCTATATCTACCATGGCACTGTTTTGTGGGTGAGGTTATTAGAAACATTGAGTATACAGTGAAACTAAAAAAATTAAACACTATTAACTTCATTTTTTTGCAAAATTGTTTGCAACTATAAGCTGAGAAACATAATGGGAAATGAAAGTTGCTGTAAAACAAAGGTGACCAATACTTTTTAATGTCAAATGTTTGCCACCTCTCCACAATACCACATGAATCCATATCTATTAATTTTGGCAACACCTTTCCCATTCATTTAGTTATTATAGACATCAACACTTTATAATCATGGCTTAAAATTGAAATGGGCCTATATGAAGCTGGGTCTGATGGGTCTTTTGCTGTCTGTAGGTATTACAGCCACCACAGCTTTCTTCCAGGATGTTGTTAAACAAAGTTTTCCAGATCTTTATCACTTTCTTTCCCTCTTAGCCTCCAAACATCCACAAGAATGCCATCTATTCATGGAGACTTTCCTGCAGATTATGCATCACTTTTTATGTCATCTCCTCCAGTCTTAACTGTTAATTGTTGAGCCTCATCTACCTCTAACCTTGGCATACTAAGTTTTCCATATATATTTCCATTTGTGCTCTTTCTTGATTTCTACATTTCTCTATAGAAATTTACATAAACATTTCCAAACTATCTCTAATACCTCTACAGGATCTTTGGTTATTTTATTGTTATAAGCCCCTTAAATTTGGCAGCAACCATTTCTATTTTCTGTTGCCTAAGTTGTGCTACAAATGTTTGTACTCTAGTTAATAACATCAGTCTTTCTAAACCCATGCATCTTACCCAGATGCTTCCCTACTTTCTCTTTAGTACTCTGCAGTTGTGCTGCCTTTCATTCTGTAAGATTCCCTTATTCTGCAATACTTTACTTTAACCTTTGTCAGCACCTCTAAATAATTCTTGTTACTTCTTAACAATATCTCTTTTTCTTTTATTTCTACCATATTCTTAAACTCCATTTTCATCTTATCCCACTCACTAGCTATATCTTCTGAAGAAATTTTTATCTTCCCTAATAACGCTCGAGTAGTTTCCACTACCCATTTCTTAAATTCATCTCTTTTTAACAGGTAGGTGGAGAAGTGCCAGTGTCCTATTTTTACTTCATTACTCTACAATTTTTTCTTGGTTGTTATTGGCACATGATCTGAAATAGTTACTGGATGTGTGTCAAAGCTTTCAATTTAATGCACCTGTTTCTGTTAAGTATAATTTGTCTAATTTAGACAGTTATTGTACCCTGGGAATAATATGCAAATGCTCTCCAAGTTTGTACAACCAAATGCATGTATTCCATACCAAATATCTTTATAAATTTCTTCATAAATATACCTTTGTTTTGTTATAATTTCCTTGTAGTTCCCCCAGATAATTCCTCACTGTTGCAAGAAGTTCCAGTCCTCACCTACAAGTAGTATTCCCTACTGAAAGCTCATTATTTCTCCCAAAATGTTCTTAAGCTCTACAATAGCAGTCTTAGGTAGAATATAAATACATGGCAGTGTAATCCTCCTCCTTGCCAGTAGCCCCTTACTATCACAAATCTACAATTATTATGTTTGATTTTATTTTCTATTACATATATGACAGCTTTTTAAAATGTCAGATTCCAGCTTTTGTGTTGCATGCACCCAGTAATGTGTGACAGGTTGAGCTTTTATATAGCTGTTCCTTGTTATGTCCATTTAAACCTGTCACATTTTACAAAACTTTTTGTTTTACTGAAAACCCACAATCAAAAAAACAAACCCCTCCCAGAATCTATTAACTTAAAAAACAAAACGCACACAACAATGTATATCTTCATATAATGAAGTTTAACCCTCCTGATAGAAACAATTGTTCCAAATTGATAGCTGCACCCACATATATCACCTAAGCAAAACATAAGGTTATCCATGCTAAAGGTGCGCGTTACAGTCAGTGGTACTACTTAAACTAATTGCTGTCTGTTCTTTTCTTATCTTTATTCCCTTCCTGGGTGTGAAAAACAGCTAGTATGCTTTCAAAAAATATTATGTTTTAGCCTTAAGAAAAAATAAATTATACACTGTTCTTGTAAATGCATTGTAAATAAATTGAAGTATTTAGGTACCAGGAAAGCTGCTATCCCTGATTCACTAAAACAAATCTTGCCTTTAAAAGGTACCAAGGCTGCTTGCCTTTGTACCTTCTAATTTTACAATTCCCTGAGCAAACTGGCCCAAACTCTCAAGATTAGGAAAAAATGGGGATTGTGGAAACAATACATACAGGGTAGAAATGAGGTTTAAAAGAAAGCAGTACATAAACGAGCTATGTACTGACTGAAAATGATAGGTTAGATTATAAGTGATGTATAATGTTTGCAACTGGGAGTGTGTCGGTATGGTTTGTGATGTAAAATGCTTGCAACTAAGATTGTGTCCATGTGGTTCATTTTCATTTGCATAAATATATGATTGCTTATGTTGCAAGTGATGGTTTAATAAAAATTTCATTCATTTCTCAACTAATGGGTTTGGATTATGGCCTCCAACAAATTCTTGAGCTTCTTTCCTACCCACATTGCACTACCCCTAACAACTCTCAGATCTCGTTTGCCACTTTAGCTTCTAGACGTGGTCGACTTCAGCCCTTAAAATTACAGTGGGAGATAAGTTATTTTTTGATGTTATCTTTCTAAAAAAAACTTCTTGTATAACCCTATTGCCTTATTCTTTAATCTTTAACTTTAGTTGCAAGTTATTCTTTTGTCTTATTGTTATGCTTCTTAGTGTAAACCTTCCTACCATTATTGGTAAGCCT
Organism: Protopterus annectens; assembly: GCF_019279795.1. Lineage (NCBI taxonomy): Eukaryota > Metazoa > Chordata > Ceratodontiformes > Protopteridae > Protopterus > Protopterus annectens. The sequence continues at coordinate 336,801,041 of NC_056745.1, read as the reverse complement.
AACTTCCCTTCCTTTTACACTTTGTGTTTTCTGTCTTCATTGCCATAGTTAGAAAAATATGAAAGAATAGCCTTAAGCTAAAACACCAAGCATACACCAAAACACCATAGTTGATATTTTGTCTTTTTCTACAAGATAATTGTAATTCTTTAATACCATTGCTGGTATTTTGCCTTTCCTGTCCTTCCTATTTAAAAGAAGGGTTTACTTAGTTCTTTCTCATTAGGATAGTTTTCTTTCTCTTTAACAGTGGCTGAAAAAGCAGAATTTTAAAAATGTGATGTTACCTTACTCCGATGCCTACATTCTGTATGTGTATTGCTTAGGTCCAGAACATCTACAGCAGGACTGCACTATCTGTCATGGGTTCAACTCTCTTGCTGTAGTGGACAGAAAGGATAAGTTGATTTTAAAAGGAATACTGCCTTCTTCATTTTCTGAAGCAATTGTTGGGGATCAGTCCCCCAAACACAAATGTAGAGATCCTGCCAAGAGGTTGAAGTCTTCTGAGCCTGCAGCCTCTTCTTCATCGGAGCCTAGGAAGAAAAAAGAGAAGTTGGATCCGAAGTCTGTTACGGTCCGGCCCTTGTCAGATCTGGTTAAGCCTCTGTTGAATCCTACATCTTCAGATCTGAAGCCTTTGTCAAGGGCAGCGGATTAAGTCTGGATACAGTCCCATCCGGAGTGCCCTATCCCTTTTTAGAGAGGTGCTGCAAATCACCATGCTTGGTATCTTCTCATTTCTCCAGGAGTCGGAAGCAGATGTGGAGAGGATGATGAGGAAATTCTTCACAGAGTAATTTCAGAGAGGAGTTCTCATGGTCCCTTACCCCTTTGAGTCAGGAGGTCCGATAATCTACTCCACCCATTACAGCTCCTTCTCTATTCCAGCCTGTGGTTTTAGAGTCCTTGGATCTGAGTGTTCTGGGTCTGTCTAGTTCGGATCCGAAGAGAGTACCATCTTCAGATCCAAATACTGCTCTGTGTGCATCATTGGAGCTGGATGACACTCTGAGGCACAGCATTCCTGTGGGATCTGGGAGGATGGAGTGAACTCTGAGGTTTTCAGAGACATCTCTTTCTCTTGAAGCTTCAGCACTGGACAGCTCAACTCCCATCTTCCACCTCTTATGGATTGTCGTTGGGGCAGAGGGAGGCGACGAGCCAGAAACTCACCTTCTTGGCTCCATTGTCTTCCTTCTCCCTGGAGCAGTTGGCCTTTGAGGTTGTGAAGAGAGTATTTTCTACTCCAGTAGCTGGTTCCTTCCCCCTGTTATCCCCCCTCAACTTCTCAGATGACTTTGCACTGTGATCCTCCATGTTCTACTCAACAGGGACAGCCATCTCAAAACTTCCAGTCTACCCAGCAGGGTATCTTAATCTCTTACGATACTTCACAGGAGCACCCCACTGAGGAAGTCCCTAGGAAGCGAAGGTGCAAAAGGAGGCACATGGAGTGTCCTCAAGAGTTAGTCACTGAGGATACTGATTTCGATGAAGGTGAGGGGTCCTCAAAATCACTACACAATGACATGTCATTTAGAGACATTCTTGAGATCCTTAAGAAGAAGGTTGGTTGGCCTTCCCAAGACCCTTCTCCGGAAGATTCAGTATTTCTGGAAGCCTTTGGGACTGGCCCGTCTACCTCCTGGGTTACTTAGCCCACCGACAAACTCATTGACTTGATTTCTAGGCAGCTGTGGAAAGAACCTGATATGACTGTGTCAGTCACCAAGAGACCATACTGGATTCTGGCTCCACCAGTAGGCAGGGAATTTTGGGGTAAAGGTGTGCCAGTAGATGCCATGGTCGTTGCGACAGCTACAAAAAAAGGAACTCGCAGGAAAGAGTTCCATTGTCTATCCTAACAGAGAGTCTAGGATGATAGAAAGATTTGTGAAGCGTGTTTATGCTTCAGTGACTTTTGCAATCAGATTACTTAACTATTTGGCACATTTTACGAGGCTTCAAAGAGATTTGATTAAAGAGCTATCGAAATCTCTTAATGGGAACAAAACTGCTGAGGCTCAATCTTCAATAGTCTCAGTTGGCTACCCAACAAGCTATGTCTAATTCGTCCATGAGGCTTATCTCGCATGCTGCAGAATGTGCCACAAGGGCTGTGGGTTCAGGTATTTCCATAAGGAGGCATACCTGGATGCACCTGTGTGATTTTGCAGAGCACTTCAAGTCATTAGTCAATGCTCCTTTTGACAGCACTTTTGTTTGGCCTCACAGTGAAGGATACACTTTCAGGTTTGAGAAAGATGGAAGGACACTCTCTGTATTGGGCATGTGTTTTTCAACCTCTCAAAGACCTTTTCCGGGAATCAATGGGGAGGTCGAAAAATGTGGTTCAAAAAATCTGAGTCCTTTCCAGGACACATGTGGAGGTAGTTCCCCCAGAGGTAGAGGGAGGAGAGATAATGGTAGATGACGTCCCCATGGAGGAGGCCCACAAAACCAGGAGACTAGACATTCTTTTTCCAACAGACCCTTCCAGTGCTCCTGAATGGAGGCCTGATTGCCTACCTCTGAAGACATTCAGGGGTAACTTATCTCTACACCAGAGAGCCTGGCTAGATATAACAAAAGACAGTTGGGTACATAGAATTATTAACAGAGGTTATGTAATTCCCTTTTCCCTTCATCTTCCATTGTCAAAATAATTTCTTGATGTTCCATCCAATCAGAGGAAAGCAGCAGCACTAGAAATTCAAAAGCTGTCAGGAAAAAAAGTCAAACGAGGTCCTGCCAGACCAAATAGAATCTGGAATGTACTCAAGGTTCTTTTTAGTGCCAAAGTAAACAGGGGACTGGAGACCAATTTTGGATCTCAACACATTGAACATGTTGGTTCAACACACACAGTGCCACAGGGTCATGGTTCAGTCTATTCTGACCTTTCTAGGCAAGGATGACTGGATGTGCTTGTTAGATCTTCAGGATGCGTACTGTCATATAAAGATGAACAGACAATCTGAAAGGTTCTTGTGCTTTTAGCTGGGATTTAGCTAGGAGCCAGCCACTATCAGTTCAGAGTACTGCCTTTTGGCCTTACCACAGCCCCAGGGTGTTCACCAGGTGCAAGGAATACTTACTTGAGACTGCAGGAATATGGGTGTTCCCATATTTAGATGACTGGCTCATTACAACCACAACCAGGTGTCGACTGATAGAAGTTCGAGATTAGGTGTTAAAAACCTGTTCACTTCTTGGAATAACCATAAATTACAACAATTCGCATCTACAACCAACCCAGACATTACAATTTATAGTAGCTGTGTTCAACACAGTATCTATGGTAGCTTCTCTTCCGCTATCAAGAATGCAACAGTAAGGATGCAGGTCGGAAAAATAATTTGCAGTATCCGAATTTCAGCCTGATTGATTCTACAAGCCCTGGGATCAAAATCAGATAGACCCCTTTTCAGCTCCAGTTCAATCTGTTCTGGAAGTTTTGGCGAGTTTATTTAATGAGATTGCTAGTTCATCAACTGTTAAAGCCCAACTAGCAGTAATCTCTAACTTTCATGCAGGATTTCAGAATTCTTCACTGGCATCTTCTAAATTGTGCATGGCCTTTTTGAGAAGTACTCTCTTGCTAAGACTCCCTCAGAAAGACCCCATGCCACCATGGGATTTAAATTTGGTACGGCAAACTTAATTCATTCTCCTTTTAAATTGGCAGTGAAATGTGATCTTAAGTTCCTGACCTGGAAAACTATCTTTTTAGTTGCAGTTACATCTGCTAGAAGAATTTCATAGCTGCAAGCATTATCTTCTAAACCCCCATATTTGATTTTTCATAAGGATAGCGTCTTATGTACCAGTGCTTCCTTTCTTCCTAAGGTGGTGTCAGAATCCAAAGTTGGGAGAGTGGCCTAATGGTTAAGGTGTTTGCCTTACAAACACAAAGTGCAGGGTTTGAGTCTCACAAGGGATAACTGGCTAGGCTTAAAATGGTTTGCAAGAGCGGTTAGCTTAGTACTAATCTATGAACATCAACCAGTCCATTAACTTGCCAGTGTTCTTTCCAAAATTTGAAAATAAAGGGGAATATATGCTGAACTTGCTGGAAGCCATGGTGGTGCAGCGGTAGCGTTGTTGCCTCACAGCGAGAGGTTCTCCTGTTCGATTCTTGGCTGGAGCACCTTCTGTGTGGAGTCTGCATGTCCTCCCCGCGGTCCAGTGGCATTCAAAAGGCATGCGTAGAATGAGCGTGCCTTCGTTGAAGGTTGGGCATCGAGGTGGCACTTCGGCACCCGTAAAAAATCTACTGCATATCATTAGCGGACCGGAGTTCCGCTGTGGTGACACCTAACCGGGAAAAGCTGAAAGAACAACAACAACAAATGCTGAACTTGCTGGATGTTTATAGACAATTAAGTTTTTATCTATACAAAACAAAATAGATTGGAAAAACAGATCAGCTATTTGTTTCCTTTGCACATAATAAATTGGGTGAATCAGTTACAAAGGTAACTCTAGCTAGATAGTTGACAGATTGCATTTCATTTATATATAACAAATTGAATCACCACTTACCAAAACCATTAAAGGCTCGTTCAACCAGCTGTGTATGGCATCTTCTGCTGTATTCCAGTCTAGAGCTTCTATGGACGATATATGTGCAGCTGCAAATGGTCAAATCCTCATACCTTTATCACTCATTACAAACTGGATCTGGTCTTGAAAGGAAGAGCAGCCTTTGGTTCAACCATACTCAGAAATATCCTTCCTTAGAGTCCACTCAGGAATTTAGGTAGCTGGGGACTCTGTCCCATTAGTTGAGGAATGAATGAAAATTGACAGCATCAGATAAAAAAAAAAATGTATGTACTTGCCTTAAAGTTTCCTCTGTGTTGTCCATTTTTATTCTTCCTCATTTCCCCGCCCACCATCCCCCACCATATTTCATGTCTGACTTCTTGAGGAATGTGACACTTCAAGGACACCTATGTCCTTTACATTGAACTCCAGTTATGGCATATCATTATGGTCGTCTGTCAAGCTGCAAACAAAATCTAAGAGATGTTTAGGAGTGGTGTACTATGGGTAGGGAAGGAGCTCAAGAGGTTGTTGGAGGCCATGAGCTAGTATAATGGTCGAGTTGGATCCAAACTCATTAGTTGAGGAAGAATGAAAATGGACAACACAGATGGAATATTATGCTAAATGGATAACTTTTTTTTTCTTTTTATCACTCGTACTCCAGTTCATCAACATCCTTTTCCGCTTTGCTTGAATTCTGTATAGAATGCTTTAACTGTGTAGCTCTAAAGTACTTTGAAATCCAGTAACCAAAAGTTAACAGAATTTTAGAATAAATCAAAGTACATCCGCTGTGGCGACCCCTAACCGCATTATACAGCTTTATAAAAACTCTCTTCTGTACATGCCTGACTGTAATGTTGCCATTGTTAGAAAAGTTTCATTGTGATTAAGATGTTATGGATATCCTGACATAGTGAACTGTGTTTCATTTACTATTAGGTTTTCATCAGAGTCCATTTTTCAGTTGTCTACCTACTTTTTTAATATTGTTGTAGATTAAAAAGCAATTGTAAGGGTAAGTGAGATGCCAGGAAGCTTTGCGGACTTATCCACTGCCACTATTACAGGTACATTGATTTTGATCATTTAAATATTTGAGTATCTGCAAAAGTAGTATTATCTCTTCATATTCATGTTCTGTACAAGCTGTTTCAGTGATGGTCAGGATGCATTTTGGTCTTTTTAGCATGGAGGATTTATTGATTGTTGATATTTTCTAATCAGTAGGATCTACGTATTATGGAAACTTCATGCCGAGAGGGGGACAGTGGCCAGTGTCTATTAGTTTATAGCTTAGTAAGTTGAGTAATAGGGAGGGTTGTGTCTGTGTTACAGGGAGCGAGTTTGTTTTGATTAGACTTGAGGAATGGCTTGCCCTGCTATATGGTAGAGATATAAAATGACACATTATTTTAGTAGTAATGTGCAACATTTATATAGGAAGTTTCCTTCGGTGACTGAAAAGCAGCACTGTAGTTGTGGTATGATTTGTCTTGTTCCACTAGTTTGTGGCCTCATTTCTGAATACCAAGTGAATTTCATTTTGTAGGACTTGCTTGACTACCTCTTCAGTATGTAACAAGTGTTAACTGTTGATTAGTTTGGAGGGTAGAGTATGGGTCTGACATTATGATTCATGGGGTGTACAGTAGTCCGTGGTTTTCTGAAAACCATTCTTTTAATCCAGCCCTAGCTTATTTTAAAGTTGTTTTGGAGCTGAGGTAGCAAAGGAGTTTGATCTAATAAGGAGAATATCATTGGTGTAACGTATGGTGGTGTTTGTTTCAGTGAGGTCACTATATATGTTATTAATAAACAAAGAGAATAGACGTGGGCCCAGGATTAAGCCACATGAAAAACCTGCTTTGAAAATGCCTTTAATCAGAGGATGTGTTGTCGTTGAGAGTTGCATCTTATGACATTCAGTGGGGATTGGGTGAGGCCACAAGAGGAATAATTAGATTGTCTGGGCTTGGAAGGACATTGAAAGGGCAATGTGGTAAAAGGAGCCAAGACTGTTATAGAGCTGACATTTTCTGACTGGGTGGGTTCAGGCATGTTGAAGAAAGGAGTAGACCAAGGCCTGAAATGGGTCTTTAATAATTGCAGATGTGAACATGAGAGTAGCTAGGTATAGGTTGGAGTTGCCCAGAGTTCTTTGTCTCTGTCTTTCCAGGAAAGAGAATGGAAGATATACCAGAGTAACGGAGGGCTGTTGGCAGTAAGGGAATGAAGGGATGAGAACTTTTTTAAGGAAGAGATGGAAATGGGCTGCATGGTCTAACTGGCGGATACAGAGCTTTAAAAGCTAGCGGTTGTGTTATACTTACCACTGTGTGTGTGTCTTTGGCATTTGTCTGGTGTCAGGTGATTGTTGTACAGTCATTGCAATGCTTCTTAAGTGGGGCCCATGAAGGGTGCAGTCCAGTAAGTTTGATATGATTTGTTCAGGAAATCCTCTGTTTAACAGTGTCTTAGCACTGTTGAGCCAAGGCTGCCTAATGGACATGGTTTCTTGATTTTAGTAAGGTTTTTAACTTTAGATTGCAAATGTCAAGTTTGTACTGACGCCTTGTCTCATGACTTGTAAAGATTTAAAATGTAATATTTTTCTTGAAGCATACAGGAGAGGTGTCCTTACCTTAAAGAGTTGACCTTTTCTTGCTAGCCATTACAGGCATTATGCTGTGTCACCTTGGATCAGGGAGTGATTTCTGGGACTTGATGTGTGAAACATCTGTTACCTGATGTTTTACACTTCAGGCTTGTCCCCCTTTGGAAATCTGGTACTTGATGCCTTAAGGAGTGTTTGCAAACTGGTTTACTTCAAGAGCTCCCTGAAAAAATCATACTTGTTTGACCTGCTCTCTAATGATAAACCATATGAGCATCTGTTCTCTGTTATATTTTTTTAATACTTACTTTATATTTGATTTGTGCATGTTGTTTTTAATTTTATAATTAGTACTTAATTTATAAACATTAACTTATACTTATTAAGCTGATGAGTAAATTAAGGGGACATGGGTCAAAAAGGGAAGGGTGAAAAAACAGTAGGTAGGTATGGAGCTAATCATTGTAACAGTGTGGTAGTAAAAGCATTGGCATCATCAGGCAGACCATTGACATGGGTCCATTTGAAGTCTTCATACTGTTTAGAAGTTTCAAAATAGACATTGCATACCAGCTGATAAACAAGGTCAGCCTGCTTACAGAAAGTTGGTGAGAATTAGAGGCATGGTATTCACCATGTGGGCAAGTGCACAAATGAATGCATGCTGACTGTGCACCAAGCAGGCAACTGGCGTTCACTACATAAGTAAATGGTTTCACAACATGAATAGTGGTGCAGATGCATTTCAGGGATAGCTGTGCTGTGTACTGAGGCTGTCTACTGAAGGGACATTGCAGAGGTGCACTTGCTGGGGGTAGTCTACTCTGCTGCAAAGGAAGCATGGCTTGTAATCCTCCAGAAACCGCACTGCTACCAGCACGTGCATACAAAAATAAATTCCACTGGTGTTCCATCTTGTCTGCCATGTAAACGTTCTGCTAGTATTGTAGCAGATCACACATCTGGCCATTTCATACAGCAGCATTGTGTACATAGTGTAAATACACAGACACGTAAGCCTTAAACCTGCAGCTAAACTGACAGATAGGTGTGTGCTTCTCCATCCTCAAGCATTTATGTCCAGTCAAGTGCATGGACAAACCTGTTGCACTGCTGTTTTCCATCTGTTGCATTAGATGTTCATATCCCCCTCCCCAAGCACTCCAGTGCCTTAAACATGCATGGACACACACATACACCCTGCAGTGCTTTGCACCGTGTACTCATCAGTGCAGCTCAATAGTGTAGGGAGAAAACATCTTCCCCTGTGCCCCCACCATCATTGCAGTTTATGAGACTCCGTCTAAATGCTGAAAGCAGCAAATTGTATATTGTAATAAAATAATACAACTGACTTAAACATTAGTCTACTAGTCTGGTAGATTGAAGACACCAGTATGCAGTCTCAGCATTACCTTATACCCATTCACAAAGTTATTAATGCTCTAGCAACATTAATTTAGCTTCACTTGTTCTGTCAGTTTCACACTGCAGTTATAAGGCGTGTGCGCTCAGGTTAAAACTTGGTGTTAATAATAAAAATCATAAGCCAGCAAAAGGTGGTTCTTGTATTATTTTTGAGTACACTGCAAGTAATATTTTAAAACTCTGCTTTCCCAGTGGTCATAGAATAACATCAAAAACAAATAATGTTAACATTCAGTGCAATGTACATCTTAAGGGAGAATATGAATTGCAGTACAGTCATGTGATATGCTTTTAAATAACTGTTTCCCTGAGCACAAGCAGTCAGTTTGCTGTATCAGCATCTTTGAAGGGGTGTCACTTATTCCCTTCCCAGAAGCAATGCATTTACGCAGCCACAGTCATGAGACCATGGCTGTCTAGATACTGTAATGACATTCAGTATGTCAAAGTAGCAAAGAACAGCTATGCAGGTACATAACAGCTATATTCACACATTATCTTCTTATGTAAGGCAAGAGGTATTAGCCTGTACATTTAAAAATAATGTGCTTTCATTGATACAGTGTAGACAAATTTATAATGTATAGTGCAGCAGTGCCACCCTCTTTGAAGAAATTACAGCAGCTGCAGTGGTGTATGAAGATTTGAGCATAGGATGTTGAACAAAGCAATGAGGGCACTTGAAGTCCTTTATTTTGTTGGTAACTTTGGTTGAAGTTCCTTAATGAAGGGAGTGTCATTTGGGGACATCACCCAGGGCACCATTTGAGCTAGTTACAGCTCTGCTTTTAGGAATTAATGGCAGTCAGGTGGCAAATATAGGATGGAACAGAGCAAGTTTTTACAAGACAATAGTGTAAGATTATGGAGATGTTTGGGAGTGATGAGTTGTATGAGGTTTTAGGTTTGTTAGTGCTTGCTATGGCAGGTGAGGTTTAAGTACTTTTGTCAAGTGCTTTCTGCTGGTAATGTCTTGTTACAATAAAGGGAAAAAGTTTGATTAAAAACAGTCTTCTTGTTTGGAACACTGTATCTTAACCAGGATTAGTTTTGTGCCTCATGGCAGGTAAGTGCCACAATAGGCTGCAGCACTCCAAGTAACTGAACAGGAAGAAATGGGTATTGGAAAAGAATGAATGATTGTCGAAGGCAGGGTGCACACAAAGAAATATATTTTCCAGTACTGAACCGTTTACTTCCTTTATGGTGCACCATTTTCTTTCTTTATGGTGCACTGAACTGTTACTGATGCAGCAATTCTGTTCGAGTCACGTATCTGTAAGAGCTGCAAATAAGGCTCACTGTACAGAACCATTGGCATGCCATATGGGGAGTATTTGTGAACTTCATTTAGTGCCATTTTGCGTTATGAATAACATGCTTAAATCTCTTACTAATATGTGTCATTTTTTTGTGAAATTACATGCTTAGAAAAAAGTAAGTGAAATATCAGTTAAGTAGTATTTTTATAGAGAAGGGACTTTATGGAGTGCCTGCTGCATGAATGTGTTAATTTTATGTTGTCTCTCACGGGTGATAAATTTTAATAAGTGTCTTATGTTTTGATTTTATTTCATGTATTTTTTCCAGGTTGCTGATTGCATTCACCTCACCTGGCAGCCTCCTGCATTACCTTCTGGAAAAATTTTTGAGTATTCAGCTTATCTTGCTGTACGATCGACGCAACTGAATCCTGAAAGTCCTGCTCAGTTGGTATTTCTCAAAGTTTACACTGGAAAGAAAACCTCTTGTATTGTATCAGCTGCACAGCTTGCTGGTGCACATATTGACTGTACCTCAAGGCCAGCCATTGTGTTTAGGATCATGGCGAAGAATGAGAAGGGTTATGGACCAGCTACACAAGTTCGATGGTTGCAAGGTAAAAATAATTGCGGCATTGATTTGTCTGTTTTGTATGAGCAACCAGTGTTACGTTAAGGGCAGAAGTTTTCCTTGATGAGACTTCTGCACCTCTACTCCAATTTTTGAATCATAATTGGGAAAAGCAGTAAGATTAGCTTTGCCAACAAGTGTGCCAACTTTTGTGGACATCAGATTTCTGATTGCAAAGAAGTGCAGGTTTGAAGAGTGTTGCAAAAATGCTTCCATAGTTGACTTCAGAAAACTTGTGTTCATTATACATTCATCCAGGATGGTCGGGTGGGCAGACATGGGGCTTTTGGGGAGGGCCACAGGAGGGATTTGGGGGCTAATAATCTCTGACAATGAGCATTTTGAAATTATATAAAAATATTTAACCACTGATAACATATTTTACTAGCTAAAACATTTCCCATTCGTTTCCAAACTCGGCATTGTGTTAAAAGTGAAACAGAAGTACTCCTCGATAAAAAGTCAGCCTTATCTAGTGGACCACTCCTTGCAACAATTAAAAAGTGAACAAACCTTTAAATGCCAAACAAAGTAAACAAAAACACGAGCAGGCAACGGATTCTTCAACACTTTATTCTTGTAAGCGCTTTCACTGACACCAGTGTATCAGCTTCTTCAAACTAAATGACTCATTTAGTCTGAAGAAGCTAATGCACTGGTGTCAGTGAAAGTGCTTACAAGAATACAGTGTTGAAGAATCCGTTGCCTGCTCATTTTTTTGTTTACTTTAACAATTAAAAAGTGTGTAGACTGGGCATTTCTTGAAAACCCTTGGTTAGTGGGAGGAGGGTTTGTAGGTCCACCATTTACCCCGCATATACGGAGTACATCCCAGCTGCTTGACTTTTCACCGATTTTATAGTAAAGTGGCCTTGCTTCAAAAAGTCATTCTCAACATTGCAGCCAGTCCAGACTGGTCAAAATGCATTTTGAGTACTCGCATACCACATCAGCACATTTAAGCTAAAAAGGGCTAAACTTTCTTAATAATTGTCTATGCCCACCATTTAACATATCCACATTACAGTTTTGGGAAAGGGACATTTAAATTTATTACTGATTTGTGTGTGTGTTCATTTTATTTTAAATACAAACAGATTAGGCAGGTGATTACAGCAATGGTAGGTATTCGTTATTTGAAGAAAAGGGAAAATAATTACATCAGATATAAACAGTACAGTTCTCCGGCAACCTGAGTAAGAATTCAGTGAGAATTATGTAGGTAAGACTGAGGAAAGGAAGGCAAGCATTCAGGTGAATTTAGGCTGTTTAGCTGGGAAAGCTAATGCTGACAAAAGGAGTTGTGTGCATGGCTGGCCATCACTGCAGAATCTGTATGACACCATACCTCTCAACCATACTAAATTGTTCGGTATTTACCGGTTTTGAGAGCAAAATAATGGGGTGCCACGAATTTCCAAGTGTCCCCTTCCGTTCCAGATTTTTTTTCTTTATTTACAGGTTTTTTAAATTATGGCTGACATCATCACACATCACCAGCATATCCTGCAAATGTCATCAATGTGCAGGGGCGACATAAGTGATGACATCGGCTTGCTGAAATGGACTACCTGTTGGAAATGGTTGGACTCCATCAGAGACTTGGGCATTACTACTGTTTTGGTTGATGGCAGGTGGAATTATTAGCAGCAAATGGAGCTAGCCTGCCCTGTGCACAATTTAAGTTCTTCTGCAGAGTCCACCCAGCACCCACCCATGTGTGTCTGCACTGCAAGCATGAGAAAATTTCCTTGCTCCAGTGGCTGGATCTTTTCTTCCAAGTAAGTCAAAAAGAATTAAAAAAAAAAAAAAAAAAAAAAAAAAAAAAGTGGGCATATGCCTCATTGGAGGATTGGTTTCAGAGAGAGATAGAGAAGCTAATCGGGCAGATGAGATTAGTGACATCATCCAGAGTGCAGACAGCATCTAAAACAAATCTGGAAGTAGTATCGTTTACCTTCAACTTTTTATTAAGAACGCATGCAAATAAGTAATGACCTGAAAGTTAACTTTGGCAAGCTTGTTGTTGTTAGGGGTATCAGTGCAGAGACACCAATTTTTATTTGATTGTGTAATTAATAAAATGCAGAGGTCAGTGTTATGGTTCAAAAACTTGGCTCCTATATTTGTCTGCTGTTTGTTTTGTAAACTGTTACTGCGTTGTGAGGTATGTGCACTTTAAATTGCTGAACCCAATTTCCCTGATGGCCTGACATTTCTACTTCTAAGTTGTTGGTATAGCTGTACCTAGCAGCAGTTCTTTATGAATGGATTGTCTTCAGCTTGTAGTATGTAGGTAAAATTATCGTACTGTAACTGAACTATGTATCCCAGCAGTTTCAGTGCTAGCCTGCAGTAACCATCCAATCGGTCGATCGCCCATCAGTAATTTTTCAGTTGGGCTTGTATAAAAGTTTCATTGAATTGTATTGTGCTTGGTGCATCCTGCACAGACAGGCAGCAATATGCAGGTTGTAGCCAACACATTCCTGCATACTTTATTAATTTTTCTTAAACTCTAGTTTAGTAATAACCAATGAAACAGGTGGTTAGTGAAAATTGCTATGCATAAAGAAGAACTACAAATCTTCAGTGAGAAGTGCTACACAACTGTTTCATTGGTTATTAGGTTTTGTTTTGGCCTGTTTCATTGGTTATTAGTTTTCATTTTGGTGGCTTGCCTTCTTTTTGGTTTACTAGTTTAGTAATACATGTGACTTGTCTGTATCAGGCTACCTAGCTAGTGGCCAGCAACAGGCATGCATCAGGGAGACATCTCTCTGGCATGCTCTTGAAGATAACTGGAGAACCCTTAGATACAGTTATTTCTGAGAGAAAGTAACCGAGAGAGAGAGGAAGGGGGCTTCAGAATGATGTTACAAGGTTATGTATAGTGGGGTCATTTGTACTCATGAGGCAACTTTTGCCTCGATTGCAGTTTAGCCAAGGCACTCTTCCACATGAACAAGCTTCTGCCACCCCTTTTTCTATGAAGTCAGCACTACAAATGGGTGGGCATATGGGCTGTCCTGTCCATTCTATTTTCTATGAAATATTGTTCGTTCTTTTTTTCTTGCATGAAACTTTTATTTGTGGTCTGTACAGAGTTCATAATGGTCAGTATATCAAATATTTTACTAAATTCTATTTCAGACCAGCATGAGGCACTGTTTTACTTCTGTGCTTTCTTATTTTTATTAACATCTTACTATCTTTACATTGCAGCAGCTCAAGGAATCTTACAATAACATAAAGCTACCAGATTTTTTTTACATTCATTCATTTATTTGTGCATTTTTAGCAAGTAGAGCACTGATCCACATGGTACTTTTTTGCTTTTGGCCTGGAAGCACTGCCTGGTTAATTGAGTGGTTCAGAGTTTCACACTATGCAAATGGGGGCTGAGGAAATTAAACCGTAGACTATAGAACGTAGCTCACAAATGTTAATGTAAATAAAACAGTATGGTTCTGGTTATGTTTTGTTGTTTAATATTAGTGTAGAAACAGTTAATTTTATTTTTACAAAAAAATGTATTTTAGTTTCACACAAGTTCAAAGTTTTATACAAGTTCAAATGTTAATGTTTGCATTTGAATGTTGGTATCCCACAATTCCATATTGTGGGTGGGGTTACATAGTTATGCAAATTTTATATTAATAACAGTACAGATTTTTGGCCTGTTGTGCCTACTTTTCATGGGCCTTTGTCCAGACTTTTGATGTTTCCAGGTTGAGGGGTATGTATGACACACTCATGCATGCACACAGTTTGTTTTTAGGTGTAGTCGAAGCTGCACATTTTTTCCACACTTGCATTTTTCAAATTTTTTTTAGCCAATTGGAAATAGATGATGTGCTTTCCTTTCTAGGCACAAGTGGGTATTAAAGCACTGTATCTAACATCAGTAACTTAACTCCTGACAAAGGGTTTATGCCAGCTCAAAAGCTTGAGTAATTGAGAAACCTATGTTGGTCCAATAAAAGATATTGCATCACATCTGTGTTTTCTGTTAGTGGATGAACATGGCATTTCTTAAAAAAAAAAAATCTTATGGAAGATAGGTTTGTTTTAATTAAAATGATGTTTTTACCCAGAATACTGTACATTATACAGAAATCTTCTTTAGTGCCTTCTAAAGAACACATTAAACAACGTTTGTATTAAGTTTTTATGGTACCCTAACAAACAGAATAGATTTGGAACATCGTGTGAGAGAAGTGGAAAATGCTGAAGTAGGATGTTGTGACCTAGACACTTATGTTATAGCAACAGTTACTAAAATAATGTCTATTGCTAAATTGAGTTTACTGCCATTTGGAAAAAAAATACATGAAACCATATATATATATATAATAAATCTTGAATGATATAAAGAGAAAAAAGCATGACATAATTTGGCTAAGTAGAAATATCAGTATGAAGCGTATATTAATATTGAATATGTAATAGAATAGATTCTAAATACATAAACAGCATATTAAAACATTTAGATTTTTTATTTCTAAGTACTCAAAAATAAAGTAATAAAATCTCTGCAGACTGCTCTGTCAGAAATAATGGGTTTCACATTTTTCCCTGTAGCTTTTGAACCAGAATATATAGACTGAACTTTCAGAAATTGCTAAGCTTAAAAAGAAGGGATTTGAATTTTTTTGGAATCCAGTGTTGAGACTGAAGTGCTTACCACTGAGTGTTTAATGAGCGCATATGATTTTGATATGGAAAACTGGTTTATAGTACTACTTAGTAAACAGTTCTTGATACATAAAGATGACTTAACGTCATCAATAACTAAAAAAAGAATATTGCTCTATTCTTTATTTCCTAAACAGTCTTGAAACAAATGGTGAAACAGGGAGACTATATTTAATCCAAAATATATAAAATAATTAACTATCAATTTTGCATCAAAGTTGATCCTTCCAATAGAAAAGGTTGGTTTGGAATTATCTGATTTGAATGGATATTTCAGACCTGCATAGTTAAGGCTCCTATAGATGGCACAAGTGGAAAGCTGTAATTCAGAATAGGAAGGGATGACAAAGAAACAGGAGGGAAGCTCAAGAAATAAGGAGAGACTGGGATTTTGGATGCAGATCCTTTAGAATAACAATAATCATACAGAGTATTATATTTATAAAGTAGCAGAAAGTATTCTAAGAAATAAGCCAGCACTGGATAGAGAAAAGAGATTCTGGTGATGAGAATGATTTCAGTTAGGGGTACAGACAATAAGCAAGATGGGGCTGGCATTTATTTGAGAAAACCAGCAAAGGAACCATGGTATTGGGAGCAAAAAATTAAAGGGAATGGTAATAGAATGGGATGAGGCAAAGAATACATTTGGATTGCAGGCTAGAGATTGCCTTCTCTAATAAGGATTAATATCACAGTATAGGCAAAGAAAAAGCAATAGGAGGATCCTAAGTAAAAGACCAGCACTGGTAGAGTTTTTAGCAGGATCTAGAACAGAAGCTGCTGTTAAAGGATAATTAGTGAGGCATACAAAATATTGCATGGTAACTATAGGAATCGATCAAAAGAGGTATTAAAGGATTGGGAGGAGAGATTAGATAAGCAGTTTCACAAAGAAACAATGAGAGGATATGCTCCCAAATATGCAAAAACGTTTAGAAGACTTAGGATTTTTGTGTGGAAATGTTTGCATAGGTATTTTTATACTGCAAGCAGACTCCAGAATATTTTCCCAGGTAGATTGCAAATGTTAGAGGTGTGATGGGGAAGAAAGGTAATTGGGAACATATTTTATGGGAGTTTGAGTTGTCAGATTTAAAAAATTCTCTGCAGACTGCTCTGTCAGAAATACTGTTTGAGGAAATTGGTATAACAGAGGAGATTATTTTTTGAGCTGTGATGCAGAATTGGAATTGCCTACACATAGCAAGGCCTTGCTGAGTTTAATTGTGGTGGTGGACAAAAAAGTAATTGCAAGAAAATGGAAATCAGTCTAGACCATCCATACTAGACATAGGTTCATAGGTAGGTACTAGGCTATTGGCCCAAGGGCCTACGTAAGCCTAGCCAACAAGGTTCCCTGGCTTACACCACCCATGAAAGTTATTTTCCTGTGCACTGTCGAGCAGTGCCACAGAAGTGATCCCCGGGGTGTATTTCCTATTTCCCATCCACTCATCAAGATTTTTCTTGAAGAGTGTTAATGAGGAACTTTGCTTGACATAGATGGGTAGCCTGTTCCAGAGTATGGGAAGTCTCTGGGACAAGAATCTTTCCCTCCAGCATGTCCTGTTTATTGTGGTGACCAGGTTTAGGTCCCTAGAGCGTGTAGCTCGGAGGGATTGGGATTTCTTTAGGTGTAGCATGTCCAACAGCTCTGGGTTTGACATAGCTTTATATGTTAGGCAGAGATCACCTCAGAGTAGGTGATATGCTACAGAGTAATGCTACGGAGTAAAGCTGGAGTTTTTTGAGGCGGTCATTGTAGGGCATTTGTTTGAGGCCAGTAATCCTCTTTGTGAGGTACTTTTGTGGCCTTTCCATCTGCTGCAGATGTCTTGTGAGGTACATTCCAAAAGGGGCATTGTACTCTATAATGGGTCTAATGAGTGTCGAGTAGAGGAGAACAATGACCTCTTTTTTTCCTGGATGAGAACCCTTTTATGATGAGATGTTCTTCGTAGAAGGACTTCCTGACTACTGTGGCAATGTGACTATCAAAGGAGAGACTACTGTCCACCTGGGTCCCAAGGTCTCTTATCACACATTTGGTGTTAAGTAGACTGCTGCCTATGTGGTAGTTCATGGGTAAAGAGTTTTTACCTAAGGGGATGACACTGCACTTTTGGCATTGAGCTTGAGGCCATGGCTCTGACATCAGGCATCTGTCTCAGTGAGGCCCTTCTGTAGGATGTCCACATCATTTGGGGACTTGACTATGGCTCCTAGTTTGCAGTCATCAGCAAACTTCGTTAGCCAGAGGCCTTCTATGTTAACCTGTCCTTCAGAGAAGTAGATACCAAACAGGAGAGGTCCCAGGACAGAATCCTGTGGTACTCCACTTGTCACTGTTTTGAGGTCAGATTTGGAGTCTGCAACTTTTACAGTGTGGGTTCTGTCAGTGTGCCAGTTGGCAACCCATCTTGTGACTTAGGGATTTATACCTAGTTTAGTGAGTTTAGCTATAATTCCAGAATGGGGGATGGTGTTGAAAGCCTTGGCGAGGTCAAGATAGGCTGTGTGAACCACCTTACCCTCATCTACGGCTTTGGTGACTGCCTCAAAGAAGTCGATCAGGTTCAGGAGGCATGATCTCCCTTTCACAAACACGAACTGGGTGGGATCCAGAGTTTGGAGGTTACCAATGTCTTTGTTTGAGTTCAATGATGATACATTCCATGGACTTGCAGACTAGGCTCGTCAGGCTAATAGGGCGGTAGTTCCCGGGATCAGTGGTGGCTCCCCTTTGTGGGGTGGGATAACTTGCTCTGCGCCGTTTGGTGGGCACAAAGCCTGATGCGAGGCTATTATTGAACATGGTGCTTAAGTGGGGAGCCAGTTCTGAAGTTCGTGTAAAACGCAGCCTGGGATGTTGTCCGGTCCCATGGATGCTGGGTTTTTGGCTTTAGATAGTGCAGCTTTTACCTGCGTAGTTGTGATTACAGGGACTCTGCATTCTTCCTGTATAGATATGGGCCCTTTAGGGGGTGGGGGTAAAGTTAGCACTGAACCTATCTGCCAGGATGTTGGCAATATCAGTTGGTTCTGTAATTTTCGTGACTTTGTGCTGTAACTCAGAGCAGATCTGGGTGTTGCCATAGCTATAGAATGCTTTATGGTTGTCCTTAGAATTAGTGGCAATTTTGTTTTTGCAGCTAGCTTTGGAGGATCTTATAAGAGATCTCAGCTTCTTACTGAGGCTGACCAGGGAGCTCCTACACTCATGGGATTTTACTCTCTTTTTGCAACAGTTTCTTCCTTCTGTTGTACAGTTTGTTTATGGCAGGGGACCACCAAAGTGGCTTCCTTTTTTTGGAGGATAGTGTCTTGGTTCTGTTTGGGATAGCATGATCCATGCACTTGTGTAAGTGCTTATAGAGTGCATTTGTGTAGGATTCAGCAGTTGTAACTGTATTGTCCATCTGCATGGGTGTCATGAAGTTCACCACTTCTGTCTTAAGAAGCATGAAGTTGGCTTTGGAGAACTTTTTTACCGTGGTTTCCTTAATGGGGGTGGGATGTGGATATCAAGGGTGATTAGCTTATGGTCGGATCGGACCAACAAAGAGTTGACTTCAGGTGTGGAACACCGGTCACTCATGTTGGTAATGATAGGATTGGCCCAGGAATTATAGTTTATTGATCATTCGGGAAGTTGTCCATCTCTTTCAACTTTCTGGTTTAAAAGACCACATCTGTACTTGTTTCCCATCTTTCCTGTCACTAACCTACTGGAAAGCACCAGAAAGCCTTAAACTGATACAAACCTTCTAGCTTAAAAGAGAGACTTTGGAGTGATTGAGTATCAGTTTTCTGTATTTTCTTGCTGTACTTAACTGTTTTCCGCCTAAACGCTGATTTTCCAGCACTTATTGTGATTTAAAAGCTTGTTTTTTTCACATATTGTACTTATTTGACTGCCTGCACTTTTAAAAAGTAGTTTTTTGTTTAAATAAATTGTTCAACTGTTGTAGGCTACACACTAAAGTGTGATAGCCTTTTCTGATGGCTTGTAGTCGTTTAAAGTTGTTTTAAGTGTACTTTTTACTGTTTTTGCCTTATCTTTTAAAAAAAAAAAAAAATCTCGTTTCCTGCCTTTCTAAGCTAGTATAGTCCAGTTTTCAGGCTAGTGCTGAATTCAGGGCTGTGTTACAAGTTTCTGAGTTGCCCATACCTTACTTGGATAGAGGGAAGTTTCTCTGTTCACCTGTGAGAGAAGGGATCTTTGAGCAGCCATCTGTCCCTAGAGGAGTGGTTCCAGCCCAGAAGTTAGTAGTTTAAAAACTGCGTTGGCACGGTTTTGTGCGCCGGGCAGCACCGGTTAGCTAGGGTTAAATTATCCCCGGCTCCACTAAGTCTCCTCTTCAGTTTTTCACTTGAAACTAGTCTAACTCTCAACCTAAGCACTCAAAAGGCATCCTACAGTCCAGCACTTGCTCAGACCTAATAGCAAGCACTAATATACCCAGACACTTGACTGCCCAGCAGGGCAAGGCTGTCTATCCACCCCTCACCAACCAAGCGACTAAGCAGCTCACCCTACTATTCAGGCATGACCAAAGGGCAACTTTAGGTGTACTCTCCAGTCCAGCTGGTGAATCTGAGTATCCTGAGGCAATGTTACAACTGCCTCATGTACACACAGCCCTCTCCTCCTACCACAAAACACTAACATATGCAAGAGATGCAATTATACAGCCAAACTGGAGGCTAAGGTCTCTCCACCCAAGACTGGAACAGACAGTCATGAGGAGAAGGTTAACACTTGCACCACACCTCCAGCCTCACGTAGACCTACTAAATCAGCACTGGCAAAAAATATACATAAATATATGAAATCATACTCAGAGGCTCTAAATAAAAACCTGCAAAAGCATCAGAAAGCTCCAAAGCAGACACCCACAAAACCTGCACCTCCCGTCACAAACCAGACAACACATAAAACACAAAATCAATGTGCCGCTCAATCACAGCCCTTAAGGCGAAATAACATACCTAACACACTAGTAATAGGTGACTCAATAGTCAGGCACACTGATGCCCCACTCACTAGGCTGGACAAGGAGAAGGTTACTGTTAGCTGCTTATCGGGAGCCAGAATCCGCCACATAACACAAGCACTCAGGTCACTCCAGAACAAGTACAAATATGACACTCATTGTTCATGTTGGTGTGAATGACTTGAGATGTACCTCCCTGGACTACATGAAAAGAGACATGGAAGAGCTCTCTGATCATGTAGCCCAGGCGGGTATGACCCTGACCCTGAGTAGCATCCTGCCCTCACCAAGAATGATACCTCAGTATAAAGAAAAAATGATCAATTCCAACAACTGGCTAAGCTTCTGGTGTCATTCAAAGGGGATCCAGTGTCTGTCAGCCTGGGATGACATGCTTGACAAGCCGCTTTGCTTCGCAAGAGACTGCTTGCACCTGTCGCCCCTTGGCTTTCGAATACTGGCCAAGGCTCTTACTGCCCCCATAGTGCCTTATTTTAGGCAAGGCTCAAAATTCAAACCCACCACCGTAAACAGCACAAGTAAAAAAATGAGGGTCATGCTACTCAACGCCAGGAGTTTAAATCTCAAAATGCATGCGCTCGAAGCACTCCTACGTATGGAGAACATCGACATCTGTGCAGTAACTGAAACCTGGTTCAAGGCTCCAGAGAGCACTCCAGCACTACTGGGCTACAACTCATACCACACATTTCGGCCACAGAACACGGACCGAAACACAAAAGGAGGGGGGTGTATCCATATCCATCAAGGATACCCACACCTCCAGGTTAGTGGCGCAGAATGATACCTCTGAGATCATCCATGTGCAACTAACCGGGCAAATCTGCAGTGCAAATTGTGGCCTGCTACAGATCACCCTCCATGACCCAGGACCACCACTCCACCTTTCTGGAGACGCTGGAAAACATGAAGGTCCTACCGAACACCCTGATATTGGGCGATTTCAATTACCCTACCATTAACTGGGAAAACTACTTGAGTACAAACTCCCAGGCTCAGCGCTTCCTGGAATTTATCATCTCAAATGCCCTGGATCAGCTTGTAAACTCCCCTACCAGAGGCCACAACATATTGGACCTGATCATCACCAACATGGGCGACAGGTGTTCCGAACCATAGGTCAACCCGTCACTGGTTAGATCAGACCATAAACTAATCACCCTGGATGTCCACACCCCACCACCACCCCCAACCAAGGAAACCACAGTGAAAAACTTTTCTAAAGCAGATTTCACCTTACTTAAGGCAGAGGTGGTAAGTTTCACAGCCCCCACGGTAAAGGATAACACTGCCCAAGATGCAGAATCCTTTACAATTGCACTCTATGAGCACCTACAAGGATGCATGGATCATGCCATCCCTAGCAAAACCAAGGCTCACTCCCCTAAGAGAAGGAAACCAGTCTGGTGTACCCCTGCCATAAACAGGTTATACAACAGGAGGAGGAAACTAGTTCAGAAAAAAAGCAAATCCCACGAAGGGAAGACATCCCTGATCAGTATCAGTAAGAAACTAAGGTCCCTCATAAAATCAACCAAGGCTAACTTTGAAAGAAAAATAGCCAAGGATTCGAAAGATAACCACAAAGTCATCTTTAGCTATGTCAAGAATCTAAGTGGCAACTCGCAGATATGCTCTGAGCTAGTGCAAAATAGCACAAAATATACTGAACCTACTGATATTGCCAACATCCTAGCAGATACATTCAGTGCAAACTTCACCTCCCTCTCATCTTCAAAAGGGCCCGCAACAATACCGGAAAAGTGTAGTGTCCCAGAAATCACAGAAGCACAGGTGAAAACAGCCCTTTCAAAAGCAAAAAACACAGCATCAGTGGGGCCAGATGGTGTCCCAGGCCGTCTCTTGCACGAACTACAGAACAAACTAACCCCCCACCTAAACACGCTGTTCAACCTCAGCCTCTCCACAGGCTACGTGCCCATAGAGTGGCGCACAGCAACGGTTATTCCGATCCACAAAGGAGGGGGCCACAACTGACCCTGGTAACTATCGCCCCATAAGCCTGACTAGCCTGGTCTGCAAGGCTATAGAGCGCATCATCATGGAACTCATTAACAAAGGCATTGGGAACCTCCAAACACTTGACTCAACCCAGTTCGGCTATGTTAAGGGCAGATCATGCCTACTAAACCTGGTTGACTTATTCGAGACAGTCACCAAGGCCATAGACGAGAGAAAAGTGGTTCACACAGCCTACCTTGATCTTGCCAAGGCGTTCGACACCATTCCTCACTCTGGTATTATAGAAAAACCCACCAGCCTGAACATAAAACCCTATGTCACAAGATGGGTTGCCAACTGGCTTACAGACAGAACTCACACAGTAAGAATAGCGGGCTCCAGGTCCGACTCTAAACCAGTCACAAGTGGTGTCCTGCAAGGCTCTGTTCTGGGACCCCTACTGTTCAGCATATATTTCTCAGAAATACAGGCAAACGCAGGAGGACTATGGCTAACCAAGTTCGCCAATGACTACAAACTGGGAGCCATAATAGACTCTCCAGCTGACACGGACATCCTTCAAAAAGGCCTTACTGAGACAGACACCTGGTGTCAAAGTCATGGCCTCAAGCTAAATGCCAAAAAATGCATAGTCATCCCGTTTGGGAAAAACAAAACACCCACGAATTGCCACATAGGCGGCAACCCCCTTAATACAGAAGAGGTAATAAGAGATCTGGGGACCTAGGTAGATAGTAATCTCTCCTTTGACGGTCATATTGCCAAAGTAGTTAGGAAATCCTTCTATGTGGCCCATCTAATTACTAAGGGGTTCACATCTAGAAATAGAGGTTATAGTGCCCCTCTACTCCTCACTCATCAGACCCATCGTAGAGTACAATGCCCCATTTGGGATGTACCTCACACGACACTTCCAACAGCTGGAAAGACCACAAAAGCACCTCACCAAGAGGATTACTGGCCTCAAACATATGTCCTTTGCAGCCCGACTGAAAAACCTCCGGCTGTACTCCGTGGCATATTGCTTACTCAGAGGTGATCTCTGCCTGACTTGCAAAGCCATGTCCAACGCAGAATTGATGGACCTGCTCCACCTAAAGAAATCCAAGTCACTGCGAGCCACGCGCTCTAGTGAGCTAAACCTCACCACAACAATAAATAGAACATGCTGTAGGGATAGATTTCCTGTCACAGAGACTCCCCATGCTTTGAAACAAAATTCCTAACTACATTAGGCAGAGCCCCTCACTAACACTCTTCAAGAGAAGCCTTGACGAGTGGATGGGTAACAGAAAATACACCCCCTGGGATCACTTCATTGGCTCTGCTTGACAGAGGCTCAGTTAGTTAATCAATGGGGCAGCGAAAGCCGACACACTCTGGCTAGGCTTATAAATGCCCTCGGACAGATAGCCTAGTACCTATCTATGAACCTAGAAATTAAATACCATCATGGAAGTTGTGAAGAAAATGAAAAACTGTCATCTATGTTAGCATGTCTGACTGAAGATTTGTGTATATTCTTAAATTAAGTTGTATGCCAGTGTGTAAATGTAAATAAGTTTTTAAAATGTTAGGTATTTCCCTGCTTATACAAAATGTTTAAATAATCTGTCAGTGTTTTGATACATTTCTAATTGCACATGTTTGTGAGGGAGCTTCTAAAGTACAAACTGTCTGTGAAGAATCAGCTGATCAGTATGTGATGTCATTAGAATGTTCCTAGTCACTAGGTGATTATTTGAACAGATGACTGACAGGGAAAAAAAACGTTTTCAAACAGCTGATTGTTATTTTTAAAATAAGACAGTTGAAACTGTTAACCTGAACTGTAAGAGACTGCTGAAGTCAGTTGAAGGGCAGTTAAGAGCAGTAATCAGTTACAGTGCTGTGCAGTGTATACCCAAGAAAAAGGACTCACCAAAACTTATAAGCCTGTGAAGAGAGTGTAGACCTATCTGACGCTGGTGGCCATTTGTATTGAGGAGGGGACACAGCTAGAAATCTGTCAGGCTTCCCATAAGTGTTTGCGTGAGATTTAAATTTATTTCGAGTGTGAGTGAGTCAAAGGTCTTAAACTGGAACACATTGCTGTGAAGTGTATAATAAGGGATTACATTTGGGATGGACAGAGGTATGTAGTCCAATCCCAGGAAATAGAGCATGTTCCTGTTGTGCAGTTATGGGAAAATGTGGGAAATTGTGGAATTTTACTCTTGTGTGCTCTGATGTTTTCCATGACTCTCCCAGGATTGAGGCTTCTTAATTACTAACCTGGTTTTAAGTGGGGGATGTCACATTATTGGTGGCAGTCCAGTGGGATATTGACTGGGCTTCACAGAAGTATTGAATAGAGAAACCTATAAAGCAATTAAGACAAGAAGTGTCACTGTTAGAGTATAGAAGAGGGAACAGATCAACAAAAATACTCAAAGATAGATGTGATAAAAGTAAGTATCAGAACAGATCAGGATCTATTATGCACTATTGCAGATAAGCTAAAAATCTTAGCACAGCCAGAAAAACTTAGATGTGCAGATAAATATAAAGGAAAGGCAAAATAAACAAGTGAAAGACCACCCACAAAAGAAGAAATAGATACATTTTTGAGAAATATCTATGAAGATCTTGTGGAACATAACAAAGCTGCTAAATGGATAGAAGAAGTAAAAAAGAGAATAAGAAGTTCATATGTACAGGATATGAAATGGGATGAAGTAATGGCCAGAGAGATTGAAATAAAGTTAAGAAAAGCCTCCAATTGGAAAACCCCAGGCCCTGGTGCAGTACCTAACTTCTGGCTAAAAGTATTAACATCTTTGTATGAAGATTTAGCCACGAGAAAAAATTTTTTGTATGCACACCCCGAATAAACACCAGCATGGTTAACAGGAAAAACAGTGCTCCTACTTGAGTGAATCTGCAAGTTATCCTAAAAATTGTAGACCAGTAACTTGCCTTCCAAAAACATATAAACTGTACTCTGGAATTGATGCCAACAGAGTTTATAGTTGTTTAGAAGAAAAGTCACTCATGACAATAAAACAAAATAATAAAAGAAAGTCATACGGAGCAAAAGATCATTGTTAAAGTCATAACGGAGAACTGTAAAAAGGGGAAGAATCTAAGTATGGCATGGATCGACTACAAAAAAGCATTTGACAGTATCCCACATTCATTGATGAGTGCTTAAAAATGTGCAAGATACTTCCTACACTGACTGATTACATTACAGCGACTATGAAACAATAGCAGACCACTTTGCAATTAAGCCATGATAAAGGACAAATTATTGTTCCAAGGATAAAAATTCAAAGGGGAATATTTCAGGGTGTCTCCTTGTGACAGCTGCTATTCTGTCTTGTCCTTAACCCCTTAAGCTGTCTACTTAACACAGGCCATGGTTGTAATTTGGCTGCTAGAAAACAACAATGTGTAAAGGCCTCTCATTGTCTTTTTGTGGATGATTTAAAACTGTATAGTTCATCATATGAGGAAAGCACACAGAAAGCACAACTGCAAGTGGTTAAAACTTTTTCAGATGATATAAGAATGTCATTTGGTTTTAATAAATGTGTAGAAACAGCCTTTAAAGCAGGAAAGCTGCACCACCAAGGAAACATCAGTTTGGGACAGGAATGTGATATAAAATAATTTGATCAAGAGGGAGTGTATAAGTATTTGGGAACTGATGAAACGATCAACAATAAAACATGAACAAATGCAAATAAAACTCAGGAATATTTTAGAAGGCTTAAATTAATACTAAAAACAGCATTGACATCTAGGAATAAAGTCCAAGCTGTAAACCAGTTTGCTCTTCCTGTCTCAACTTGCAGCTTTGGAGTGATTGGCCCCAAAAGATGTTGGACAGGTTAGACAGAAAAACAAGAAGGATGTTTCATGCTCATCAAACAATTTATGAAAATCAGTGCATACCAAGATTATATGTCCCACATTCTGAAGTAGGTATGGGCCTCCTCGAAATTGATTACATCTATAGATCTGTAATCATGAAAATGCACATACATCTGTTGACTTCACCAGACCCGAATGCAGTGAAAGTTCTTAAACATGAGGAGAAAAAGTCTAAGATGACTTCCTGATTAGTTTAGCAGAAGAATATTGGTGTCAAGCAGGAATGGAAATCAAACCAGAAGTAAATAAAAATCAAGCAGCAACTGAATGTGCCAAAAAAAAACAAAACAAAAGAAAGAATATAAAGTGAAGGATCAGATGAGAAGGCAAGAAATGTGGAAAATGCATAAATATAGCTGAAAGTATAAGAAACTCTTGGAACAACCTTATTTGATCAGGATGGAACGCAGGAATGGTTAAGGAGAAATGATTTTAAAACAAAAGATGAAAGGCTAATATTGGTGGCCCAAGACAGTGGACACATTGGTTTACAAAGTTCATTGTAAATGTGGGAGAATGGACAAATGTAGGTTTTGTAAAACAGAACTAGAAACAGTCACACATCTTGTAGCTGGCTGTGATACACTAATGGCAGAAGGATTGTATACTGAAAGGCATAGTAATGTAGCAAGATTGTTGCATTGGGGATTGGGCAAACATTATGGTTTTGAAGTGTCTGAAAAACATTGGAAACATGATCCACAAAGCACCAGAGAAAATGATTGTTTATATCACATGGGATCACCCACTACCAACAGTTCAAAACTATAGATGCGAGAAAACCAGATGTAGTAGTCCATGAAAAGAAGACAAAAGTACCATTGATTATTGAAATTGCTACACCCAGCGACTAATAATGTCTTGCGTACAGAAAGAGACAAAGTCATAAAATACCAGGATTTGCAGGCGGAAATGAGGGCAAAGTGGAAGGAGGATACCCAGACAGTTCCAGTAGTAGTAGGGGCAACAGATGTTATAAAAGAGAGTTTACAATCATACTTGGATATGTTACCAATACACGTAACTCCATACGAATTGCAGGAGGAGTCATTACTGGGCACATTGCGGGTGCTACAAAAGAGCACTTTTGGCTAACATCAAAGACTGAAACAATAATAATTTCATGAACTTTAATCGCACTTTGACTTAGGAATGGGGTCCATTCCTGTCATGGTATTAGAAACCCAAAAGACTTGGAGAAATTAAAAAAATATATTATATTCATAAATAACAAAGTATACTAAGAACTAAGCCAAAACAGGGATGGAGAAAGGAGATTCTGCTGATAGGGATGACTGCAATTAGGGGTGCAGAGATTAGGCAGGAGGGGGCTCAAATTTACTGGAGGAAGTTGGCAAAGGAACCAAGATATTGGAATAAATAATCAGAGGGGGGAAGGTAGTAGAATGGGAAGAGGCCAAGAAGACATTTGAATTGCAAGCTGTTAATTGCCTTCCTATCAGGGAATGATATCAGAAAATAGACAAAGAGAGGGAATAGGGGAATCTTAAATGAAAAACTTGCACTGGTCGAGTTTTTAATTGAATCTAGAAAAGAAGCTGCTGTTAAAAAAAGGGATAATTTGTAGGACATATACAGTATTGCATGATAACTATAGGAATCAATCAGAACAGAGCAGAAACGAATGGGAAGAGATTAGATATCCATTTTTCATGGAAACAATGGGAGGGCATATGTATGGCTCCCAAATGTACAACATAGTTGACAGTATTTAGGATTTTTACCTGGAAGTGTTTACATAGATACATTTATACTCCAAGCAGACTACAAAGAATTTTTTCTCAGGTAGATGGCAAATGGAGGTGTGATGTGGAACAAGGCAGTAACTGGGAACATATGTTTTGGGAGTATAATTAGTTGTCACACTTAAAAAATTCCCTACAGAGTACTCTGACAGAAATACTAGTCGGGCAAATGATTGTACCTAAGGAAGTGATGTTTTGAGCTGGGATACAGACTCTGAATTACTTGGACATAATAAGGCTTTAACTTTAATTCTGGTGGCTGCCAAACCAGCAATTATTAGCAAAGGGAAATCAAAATCTAAACCAGCTATACTTAAAGTAATGAATATAGTAACAGATAAAAGAACTGGAAGTGATATCCTTTGAAAAGGATAGGAGCAAAGTATGTAGAAAAAAATGGGAGTTGTGCGAACAATACATGCAAAATAATGTTTTGGAAGAGGAATGAGGTTTAAGGGAAAGCAGGAATTTAACGAGCTATATAATGTTAGTCAGTGACTGTATAGAAGAATATATATGCCAATATAGTTTTTCACTTGTATAAATGTATGATTGCCCATGTTATAGATGATAGTTCAGTAAAGATATTTCTTGTTTAAAAACAATAAAGATAGTTATTGAGATTATGCTGTCCAAATGGGTGGCTTGTCTTTAACTACAGTACACAAAAATGTTTTTAAGATCATAATAAAAGGGATCTGCTTGTGTGTATAATGAATTTTAGTAATGGTCTGGGGGTGTTGATCAGGCCAGTTATTAAGTAAAACACCCTCTTCAGATTATCATCACTCCACATAGAATTGAAGTTGTATACAAAAATGAAGAGTGGGGGTATGAATCTTTAATCAAAGCAGATTGTTAGCCTATGGTTTATGATTGCAGAGCTCTAATACCTTTGTGGGGAAGAGTCAGTGTTCCCTGCAAGCATTGTGGTCTGATAAATTCATATTAACAAAACTGTTGGGTGTACATCCAGGAAATGGAGCATTAAACACCAAGTTTCATTTTCCACTTCTTTAGAACTTATTGACAATAGTCAGGAAAATGAAATAATGCCTTCAGTTACAGAATTCATAAATAGTGTCACTGTTTTTTGTCAAATAAATGTCCACTTTTAAGATGAAAACAAACAAAATAACCACATAATATAATTACTGGATAAAATTGAACTTGATAGGGAAATGTTAATCTATGTCCTTGGATCTGTTTTTGGCTGTTTAATGAATTTTAATAATGGTTTGAAGGGGAGTGGGTAATCGCTGCCATAAAATTATCATAGGTTGGTACTAGGCTGTCGGCCCTAGGGGCATATACAAGTCTAGCCATAACAATTCCCTGGATATTTCTTCCCACAATATTTACTTCCCTGGACCCCTGTCTAGCAGGATGACTGACATGATTCCCAGGGTGAATTTCCTATCTCCCATCCAATCATCAAGGTTCCTTTTGAAGAGGGCCAAGAAGGCGCTCTGCTTGACATGTATGGGCAGTCTTTTTGCAGATTATGAGGAGTCTCTGGGTCAGGAACCTATCCCGCCAGCATGTTTTCATTGTGATGACAAAGTTTAGGTCCCTGGAGCATGTGGCTCTGAGGGATTGGAATTTCTTTAAGTGGAGCATGTCCAACAGCTCAGGGTTTGACATGGCCTTGTATGTGAAGCAGAGATCACCTCTGAGTAGACAATATGCCACAGAGTATAGCTGGAGACTTTTTAGACGGTCAACATAGGGCATCTGCTTTAGGCCTGTGATTCTTTTAGTGAGGTATTTCTGCAGCCTTTCCAGCGGTTGCAGATGTCCTGTGAGGTACATACCAAACAGACCATTGTACTCTATAATGGGTCTAAAGAGGGATGAGTACAGTTGGACAATGACCTCCTTTTTTCTGGATGAAAAGCCCTTAGTGATGAGGTGTGCCACATAGAAGGATTTCCTGACTGTTTTGGTTATCGAAGGTGAGACCACTGTCCATCTGTGTCCCTAAGTCTCTCATCACACTTTAGGTGTTTAGTGTACTGCCACCTATGTGATAATTCATGGGTACATGTTTTTTTCCAAAGGGGATAACTATACATTTCTTGGCATTAAGCTTGAGCGCATGGCTCTGGCACCAAGCATCTGTTTCTGTAAGGCCCTTTTGTAGAATATCCACAACATTTGAGGATTCAATAATGGCTCCCAGTTTGCAGTCATCTGCGAAATGTGTTAGCCAGAGTCCCTTAGTGTTGGCCTGTACTTCAGAGAAGTAGATGCCAAACAAGAGCGGTCCCAGGACTGAACCTTGAGGTACTCTGCTTGTCACCTGTCTGGAGCTGGATTTGGAGTCTGCTACTTTCTGTCAGTAAGCCATTGATCAGACCAATTATTGAGTAAAACACCCTCTCCAGATTGTATCTCACTAAATATATCAAACTATGAATCGATGTAGTTACTTTTATAAATAGTTACTTGTTTTATGTTAATTTGTTCTTGTATAGAAAAATTCCCAAAAAAACAAAGAAAACTCTGTAATACATTTCTCAGTGTATTATTTGTGGTAGGATTCAGGGAACTTTGATACATAGGACAATCCAAAACTTGTTACTTCTGTTGGAGTATCTCCAGTTTAAAAAGTGAATGTGATAAAGTTAAATGTAGTCAGTGATGAGAAAGAGAGCATACTTAGCAAGTGTAAAGCAGGGTGTACAATATGTGTTAAAAAGGACTACTTATTTGATTGTATTGGGATGGAGAATACAAAAATGCAACAGCAGAGAAAAAATTGAAGTTGAAGAAAGTGATTAAGGAGGATGAATTAAAGAAGAGAGCAGTGAGCTAATAATTTATATTTAAAGACAAGGAACATACACATACATGGGAGCATAACTGGAGGTAGAGTCAGGAAATACGAGTTACTGGGAAATGAACAGTCTGATCTAGGGAAAGAAGAAGATAAGTAGGGGTAATGTGAAGAAAAATTCAGTAGGAGAAAGGATTAAGGGTAGAAAGGGGAGATTTAAAAATATTTCTCCCTGGGCTAAGAAGAAAAGAATAATCAAAGGATAATTTAGTTGAAGGTGAGTATTTTTAACAGAGTTAGAAGAGTATTTTACAAACGTTCAGTAGTTTGGATGCAGGTGTAGTTAGTCTGCAGGGTATAAGATTTATTGCAGTGTCTGATATTCTTCAGACTAAGAAATTATAGGGAAATACGATTTTATGGGATTTGAAGCAGGATAAGTGTTTAGAGATAGCTTTTCTCTTTAATGAGAAAGCGAATGTGCTAGATGTGTGCAGGCAGGGCAGCTGCTGTTGATATTGAACTGGGTAAGGAAATATTTAGATTAATAACCAAAAGCAGGGACCAATGGTGCAAAAACAACCAAGAAACGAAAGAAGGCACCACCAACCAGGAATGAACACGAACCAATAAAGGATCCAAAAACAGTTTATTCCACAAACGCTAGTACAGTTCCAACACGTTTTCGTCATCAACTTCCTCAGTGAATGAAAAGCAACCACTGAACAACCCTATATATACACAAACCTATTAACATCAATTAAATCAATAAATCAATTCTTAAAACAGTTAATCAATTAGTTAATTGTTCTAAAATGAACATTTTCACAAAGTAAAATTCGTACATTTAATAATTTAATTAAAACCACATCTAATAGTCACACCAATTTTAGAATTCATCCAAAACTTTTAATAAATAAAATAAAATAAAATAAGAATAAAAACATTTGATTCAGACAATCTTTTAACTTGTAATATAAGGAGTTTGTCTCCATCAAGTGGTGAAACTAAATATGGCATTTAAATTAATAAAAAATGTATGTACATAATCTGTATAAAAGCTTGTAAGAATGAGTTTAAATGATTGTTTTGAATTGACTTTAAATGAATGTTTTCACTACATCCTATATATATTAAATTAATGAAACAGTGAAAGAAGTTAAAGTTTGGCAGATCTAACTTTAAGTACAGGTGCAAGAGATACCATTTCATTAAGACCCGGAGGTCTACTAGAATGCAACACAAGTTGCCAATAAAGCTCCCTATACTCAACAAGTGTTTCCCACATACCACCCCTTGGACTCATCTCAACCACTTCCAAAATAAAAAATTGAAAGCCAGATGTTTTACAAGTGGTGGTGTGCTTGTATAGTGCATTTTTCTCATTTTTTGTTCTTATTTCATATAGATGCTCGTAGATCCTCTATTTTAATTTCCTTTCACTTTTCCCAATGTAAAATGATTCACATACCTTGCAAGTTGCTATGTAAACAATCCCTTTGGTGTTACAGTTAGCATAAGTATTCAACATTAATTTCTTTTTCTTAGAATTTAAATAAATAAAGTTTCCTGTTGATAAAAATGTACAATAATTGCAACACCCACATTTATATAAACCCTTCTTCTCTTTTTTACCACTCAATATATTACCTTGATCTGAGCCCCTGCCCCTCTCTAATATATTTTTAATGGTGTTACCTTTTCTGTATATGTAAACCAGTTCTTTTTCAAAAATATACTTCGTCTGAAATTTTCAAAAAGTTGTTCCATTCTTTGTCAAATATTTTCTTGATGCCTCTAGAATTACCGTCGCAGGTTGTAATCAAACTAGATGTGTAATCTTCTTTTGGTTTGGTTACTTCTTTTGTTCCATCCAAGATTTGAGTTTTACCTAAAATAGGGGCAAATCTATCATTTCTGTTTTTACACACTTCTGAAATGTTATCAAAAAATTCCCCAGGATATCCTCGGTTTAAAAACAGTTCTCTGAGTGTTCTTACCTCACTTAAAAACACCTCATCTTCAGAGGTCATCCTGCTTAACCGTACTAACTGTCCCTTTACCACCCCTTTTTTCTGATGTGGTGGATGGGAACTAGTATAGTACAAATAAGAGTTGGAAAAGGTTTATGGAATTTGAAGCAGGATAAGTGTTTAGAGATAGCTTTTCTCTTTAATGAGAAAGTGAATGTGCTAGATGTGTGCAGGCAGGGCAGCTGCTGTTGATATTAAACTGGGTAAGGAAATATTTAGATTAATAGGGATATATGCATATGCAGTAATGATATACAAATTTGAAGAGAAATTCATTTGTGATGGTTGATTCTAATTTAAGGTGTACAAAAAGAAAGATAAGGCAAGATATTAAAAAAATAAAGGAAATTTTAAAATGAGATAATTTGAAATTGTGGAAAGAACAGATTATTTCTCAGTATCAGAAGATATAAAACGGATGGCAATTTAATGACCATTTTTCAAGTCGTACATCAATTTCATTTTTCATGTCATACAGCAATTTCAATTGAAGTCCATGAGAATATGGGATTTAATCAGGGAGGGGAAGGGGTAAAAAGATTACGTAAAGATACTGATCAAAAAGTGTTGTGGAATGGATCATTTATGGAAAAATCATATGGCTATGGACATTTTTTTTTAAATCCTGGACAGAGAAGTGGATTTTTTTTTTTTTAAGGAAAAATGTAAGAAAGTATATTTACAGTTGGAATTACAGCACAAGAGTAAAGAAAAACAGGAACACTAGGTTATGGGAAGAAATTATGCAGAATTAGGAATGAAATGGGGAATATTTTAATAAGATGAGAGGAATAAACGGAAAACTGAAAAACTGCTATTCAGACAAAGGTGCTACTTAAGAGGAATGCAAGGAAGTGTCTCCTAATTTATCAAAATTGTGAGAAATAATGCAAGTTTAATGAGGGAGAAGGATAAAGAAAAGATTGAAGTATACACTGGCTGAAATTATGAGGACTATCATGGAGCACACAGTTGCAACATGTTGAAGGGATCACAGAAGGCAATGAAAAAAATACAAAATACATTTTTAGGAACAAAAAGCATTCTTATAGGTGTGAAGGAAGATTCAGTCTTTGATAACGGTTGCACTGGAAGAAGTTATAAGTCTTGCATAAAGTGATTTAGTATTGAATGGTTGAGTGAGAGTTTTTCTAAAGAGGAGAAATGTGAATGAATTCAGTATATCTATGTAAAAGGGTAAAAATTATGTTAAAAATTGGAGAATGATTACACTGAGTAATATTATGAAAATATTACAGATGAGATTGTGAGAAAAATACTGAAGGTAAAACAGTACTTTCAGTAGGTTTATAGACCAGTACTATGCTAGCTGATCTTGCAGGCCATTTTAAGCCTAGCCACTATTCATTTTTGTGCTTAAATTAATCTATTCTATTTGGTTAGAGACTGGCCTTGCCCGTCCTGTAGTCAATTATATATTACCCTTATTGAGAATAATTGGGATCATATTATAGAATGTTTTTTCTTGTATGAAAGAGTTAAAGCGTGGAGAATATCATGTAAAGAAAACATAAGGAGAGAAGACACTCTCATGGATGCAGTCTTGTATGGATGTTATGGTTATAAGTGTGAAAAAGATGTTGAATGTAAAAAAAATTCGGATTTTCTGGCAAATCTGAAATGCAGGAACAAATGAAGTGCTTAAGAAATGGATTCTAGAAGACACTAAAATAAGAAAATTTGGGGTATGGCAGAAAGAATTGGTGAACTCAAAGAAAAGTAATGTATAGTATGATGGTAGAGATATGTATTATGAAAGATGAACAATAATTGTGAAAATGCAAAAACAAAAGCTTAGTAAATATGTACAAAAGTAAATAATGTAAGTCAAGACCTGATTGTACCATCTCATCCAAAGAATGAATGATTAGGAACACACTCTTAGATCAGCAGGGACCACTTGAGTTGATGTAACAGTGTGCTTAATCCTCCTTCCTTTGGATGAAATTGTAAAATAAGTAACACTCCGTTAGGTCAGCAGTAGCCAGTTACGCTTTCTTCAAACATATGGGTGCCAAAGATGTTTCTAAGATTTTTGCCTGGCAAGGTGTTCTGGCATTTCTCAAACATTACATATCAGATCCAGTCCCATGGAAGGACAGAATTTGCAAGGTGAGTTCTGAAATGGCTGCTTTCACATTCTTCATCACCCAGGTTGCTGTAGGTTACTGCAAGATGCACTGCCTATTTTGTACGTATGTTTTACAGTGTGAGGTAAATGGAGATATTCAGCTTAAAAGTAGAAAAGTTTTACACCAGTTTATTAACTCATCCTCATTTATTTATTCTGAATGATTTGTAAATTGTTTTATATGAGGCCTTGTTACTTTTCACAGGATTCAGTCTGTTTGCTAAAGAGTGTGTGCATTTTTACAATTCAGTAGTATGCAGTTCTGGTTATAAACAAAGATGAAGCTGCTTACCAGAAGAACTGAAGAAGGGTTAACCTACATCATTTTTGAAAATGCTGGCATGGAATCAGAAATGGAATACTATAGCTGATGTAGGTTTGATGAGTTATCTAGTTACTAATATGAACCTCTATACTGATATTAGAGCCAAGGAAGGAAAAATGCACGTTTTCTTAGTATTAACTGCTGTAACACTTATTTTTGGAACTTTGCTGTTAGTGAATATCTGATTGAGATGCACTTTTCAGCCTTACAGAAAATGTGTATTTAAAAGTTTAATCTTCTGGGATTGTATGGTGACACAGTGCTACAGGGTTCAGTTTTAGCCTTGGGATCTATTCTGATTGGGTTTTTCTGTCCCTGTCTTGGTTAAGGTTCTGTAGCATTGATCCTCCCACATCCCAAAGATATGTTGCTGAAGTTGATTTCTATATCTGTAAATAAGGTGGTGTTAGGTTATACTGCATTTTTTTTCTGGATGTTTTCCCCCTCTATATTACTGTAAACTGATTGGTTGCAGTTGTGGGGTGTGGTATTGAAAAAGTTTTTTAACTGGATAGTGAGTTCAACACATTTTTTTGGTTCTGATGAGGTCTATATATGTGAATTAGACAAAAGTGCTTAAACCGTATTTTATTAAAGTTTATTGGAGTCTGCCACCAAGTCATTTCATTTTATTATTTGAGTTTAATATGTTCCAGTGCCAGTTTACTGCTTGGTTTGATTATTTCATTTAACAAAGTAAAATACGTGAACAAAAATAATTAACCAGATTCAGTAGTTGGCAAAGTGGGGCTAGATTTTCACCTGCTAGACAGGGGTGTTACACTCTGTCTCCTCTACCGATATGACACAACTCTGAAAATGTGTGGTTGGCAGCTGTTAAAGTTGAATTAGTTTTTAGTTTCTCAGAATTTAACAAAACACATGTTATGTTTGCAGATTCCAGCAAAAACAAGCAAGATATGAAACAAGCAGAAAATCCGGCATAATGATAATCGGTAAGTTCTGAAGTTGTGCTTTAGCTAATTTTAGTAATATTCTGGCGATACGTTTAGTAATACTCTGGCAAACTATAAGCAGCTATTCTCATGAGGTGTATATCTTAACTGAAAGATGAGGTACATAGCTAATGAATGCTTGCCATCATTTTTACATTGTCTCACAACAAGGTGAAAACGTTGTGATTTTTCATAAATTAGACTGCAGTGCTTGTGCTGTACAGTTACCTCAGTGCTGTGTTCACCTGCCTTTTTAATTTTGGCACTGGGGAAATTTCATCCCTCCCTGAATTTGGGATTAAGGAGGAGGTTAAGACTTTGCGACTTTCACAATGGGATGCAGAGTCTGTATACTCTGGCTTTGCTAACACTTCGACAATGAGAGCATGTCAGGCATATCCCTGTGGTTTTCTTTCCTTACGCCAAACCTCATGATGTTCATATACTGTTTGTCCCAGCATGGGGGAAGTGAGTATCGTTTTGTCCACCCCTCAGGACCTGATGGATGAACTGAAGAAGCGGCAGACCCTCATTGCTGTGGAAGCCCTTTATGCACCTCTTTCACTGTTCTTTTTCTTTATGTCCTAGCCAACTTGCCAAGAAGAAGCCTCCTTACAAACTAAAAGGGCAGTCAAGAATCAGACTCCATCCTCCACAGAAGTGTGCTCCATCATCCAGCAGGATCACTCTGCAGTTTAGCTGTCACAGACTTCACTTTTGTGTATTGCTGGCCATAGGGGAGATATTTTTTCCCCTTACTTGGAGGGCCATCTCAAAAGATCAGTAGTGCTTGACATAGTCATGGTTGACCACGTCATGCAGCTTTTAGGTCCTCCCCAGAAAGGTCTCTGCTAAGAGACCAAGATGTTGTCACGTAACTGTCATGAAAAGCCTAGAATTAACTTGAGACCACAAGGGTTGCATCTCGTTTGTAACTAGGCCTGCACTCCTGTTGCCTCTCCTTTTTATGTAGAAGGAGATAGAAGGCTTTCATCACAGTTTAAATCTCAGTGATTTCAGTGAACACATCCAGTGTATGAAGTTCTAGATGGTGACCTTTATGGAGTTATGATTCTAAGTATCATATGGTGCCTGAATGGTGTTGCTGGGCATGATGGATACCTTTTAGCCCCTTAATGTTCAAGGTCCATCCAGGAAGTTGATTTAATTCACCATCTGTTGGTGAACACCACTTTTCAGTATAAGGTGCTCTTTTGTATTTCTTGTTTTCTTAGGGGTTATTTCCCAGGATGCTAGATTAACAGCAAGAATCTGTGAGTGAGAGCAGAAAAGGAACTCCGTATGTTCTTTTATCTGAGTAACTTGTCTCCAAAAGAGCTACCTTTTAACAGAAACTGACTCAATAAATATAGTCACCACATTTCCACAAAGTGTAGAGTCGCCAGTTTTTTTTCAGACTTTTTGTTTGCTCTACTGCAAGATTGTGGTGCATGCAAGTATGGCTTTCTCATTTTTTTTCTTTTCCTTTTGTTTCTTTACAATGTTGTAACTCTAAAGATGATGTATATTTAGGGAAGGTGTTATGAGGAGCTTGCCTTCCTTCAAAAAACACTGTCCATTTAAGCTTCACCTGCATTTTCAACGGATTGTTTCCAACCAGATTGCTGAAAATGGAGTCAGAGGGTTGTGTCCCATTTCTGTTATGGGGATCACTGGCTCATGATGTTATTAACTGACTCCCTTTTTAATGCTATGATTTAGTTTCATAAGATAATTTGATCAGTATGGAGCAGTCCATTCTTCAGTGCCTTTCACTCTCTACCTGTAGAGAGGCGCCAGGAGGGGGTTGAGGACACAGGCCCAGAGCCTTTTGGATATTATGTCCCTTTTTACCGTCATGATCTTCTTGCTTCAGTTTGCACTCCTGAGGATGCATGTGTTTTAGTGGACTGTGATGTGTCAGTAATTGCAGTGCCACTACATTTTTACAGATCTTTGATTAGCATCAGATCACCATAACCGAGATATGGGGTAATGGACTGTCAAAGATGGTGCACCATATCAGGAATATGGAGTTTAGATGCCATTGTTATGGAGCTTAGATCTCTAGGGGGCTACATTTTTCTAGGTTTACTTCTCATTCAGTCTAACAGCAAAGCCGTAGTTTGGCACATAAGCAAGAGGGTACACACCCTTATGCAGAAAGACATTGCTAGTCTGGCAGTGTACCAGAGACAGAGGCATCACTCTGTGATCAGTTAAATAGGGTGAAATTAATGTTGGCAGA
This sequence comes from Protopterus annectens, assembly GCF_019279795.1. Taxonomy (NCBI): domain Eukaryota; kingdom Metazoa; phylum Chordata; order Ceratodontiformes; family Protopteridae; genus Protopterus; species Protopterus annectens. The sequence continues at coordinate 336,762,670 of NC_056745.1, read as the reverse complement.
GTTTTGAGTTGCTGTTCCCATCCTGTTCTGGAGCTATCCATGATTTGGATCACTTGGAAGTGAAGCACTATAGAGGTCAACCTGTTTGCCATTCTAGACAATGCAGTTCTCTCCTTGCATCTGTTCTGTGCACCAGGCCAAGGGAAGCTGGCAGTAGACATATTCTCTAGCCAGTGACATGGGAAATTCCCATATACCTTCTGTGCCTTATTGCAAAGTGTAGGGAGGATACACTTAAATTGTACCCACACCAAACTTTGCCAAGTATGGTAAATTGACCCTGAACCAAAATGTTTGTACAGCCATGACTTAGACTCATCCTTGCTCTCTGAAAAGAATGTGATGTCAAGCATTCACGGTCCCTTCAGAACAGGAAAGCCTTCTGTGCCAAACCAAAGAATAACCATTGCTTGGAGAAACAGCTCCACCTTAGGGCTAATTCTTGTTGTTGACCCCTGATCCTATCTGACTTAGGTTGTCACAGGTACTAAAACCTGCAAGAATTCTGGCACCTCCAGATGTACTCTTAGAAGTGGAAGTAGTTTTCCATTTGGGCAGAGGGTTATATCCTGCAGCTTACCAGACAGTCACTACATGGGTGTTCCAGACTTCAGGCACCTACGTGATATGGGTGTCATTTCATAATCCTAATAAATGGCAGCAAATTTTGGTCATCATGATCTAGCAAAAGGCTTGACTGAGGCCCACGACTGGCTGATTAAGTAGTTTTTAAGAGTTACTCTACTTCTACATTGAACTTCATGATTGGTTGGCTTCGAATGGACTCTTGTTTGAACATATAGGCTCACAGTTTTTAAAGTTCATCTCCTAAGAAACATGTCTGATGGCCGCCGTGACTTCTGTTTTCTGGATCTGAGAACTTTAGTCCCTTATCTACAGGTACTGTGGAAAGATGGTGCGATCTTGGCTGTCTGTCTGATCTACTGCATGTGGACATTCTTATAATTTTGCTGGCTATTTATGATTTTAATTCTGCTGCTTCTTTTTACCTTTGTCAATTGATTCTGCTTCTTAGCTTTTGGCTTTCATTTTGAAGCTTTTGAACCTATTAATATTATTGACCTATGGAGAATGCTGCTAACACTAAAATTGCTGCACATAAAGAGACTGCTCTTTTCTTACCAATCACATTGTTTTCCTGTGAACCTTTCTCATATTTGGCTGAGTCTGCCCAAGTCTTTGCTGTTCAGGTGTCTGTTGCTTGCCTTTTTGTGATTTCTATGAGCCTCTGGGTGTTGGGAGTTTTACAGCTTGTACTGCATGGACTGACACTGCTAGATGTGTTACTAAAGTATTGCAGACTGTGTCTTTATGGGTTCATAGGTTGGTACTAGGCTATCGGCCCTATACAAGCCTAGCCATAACAATTCCCCCGGATATTTCTTCCCACAATATTTACTTCCCTGGACCCCTGTCTACCAGGGGCGACTGACAATGATCCCCAGGGTGAATTTCCTATCTCCCATCCAATCATCAAGGTTCCTTTTGAAGAGGGCCAAGGAGGCGCTCTGCTTGACATGTATGGGCAGTCTATTCCAGAGTATGGGGAGTCTCTGGGTCAGGAACCTATCCCTCCAGCATGTTTTGTTCATTGTGATGACAAGGTTTAGATCCCTGGAGCATGTGGCTCTGAGGGATTGGGATTTTTTTAAGTGGAGCATGTCCAACAGCTCAGGGTTTGACGTGGCCTTGTATGTTAAGCAGAGATCGCATCTGAGGAGACGATATAGCTGGAGTATTTTTAGACGGTCAGCATATGGCATCTGCTTTAGCTCTGTGATTCTTTTAGTGAGGTATTTATGTGGCCTTTCCATCCATTGCAGATGTCTTGTGAGGTACATACCAAATGGGGCGTTATACTATATAATGGGTCTAATGAGGGATGAGTACAGTCAGACAATGACCTCCCTTTTTAGCTTTGGAAGATGACATTTCTTCTGTATTATTAAAGTGCTGTTTTTAGAAAAGTTTGGTAACTTGTATCTTATTAAACTTATCTGACTTGAACATAAATAGCCAAACTGCTGTCACCAACATTTTGACAATTAGATAATTTGATTTTATCAACACTTTCTGTTCACTGCTATTGCAGTTAAAATTCAGTTATGTTTGTTTATTCCTGGTGCCAATCTGTGTGAAGTCAAAGTTTCATGTTGTATCTTTGTACATTCTTATGCAGTAGGTATGGATCCTTTTAGTGATTTTTTTTTTCTTTTTTAATTGTGGCACATTTTTATTAATATAAATTTCATATTATAAATTATATTTTTGACATTGTTGAATTGGCTTTTAGCAGTAGGGTTCCTTTATCAACTTGAAACAGTGTATATTTTCATCCTGCTCATATTCTGCGACTTAGACCTGGAGGTACTCCTTATTACAGTTTATATCATTCTTTTTTTGAGTCATTTATTTTTACCTACATCTGGACCTCACTGTCATATTTGGTTTAATCTGGGATTTTGTGAATCTCTTCTGAAGTCAGTTTTGTTTGAGCATTTTATAATGTACTGGAGTCTTTTTCAGCGAGAGCACTTTGTATATGATATTTGGCTGTAACATTGTTTCAGTTTTAAAATATAGTCAGAACACCACTAATGTTATTCTCAATCTTCTTTTTAACATCATTGCTCAATAAGAATCATATTCATGTAAGCACCTCAAAAGTTCTACTAGCACTAAACGTTCTACAAGGACACAGCTCTAGTACTTATTAATGCCCACCCCTCCAGGCATGTCTAAAGGTCAGTTTCCTGTGCTTTCTCCTATTAACCTGGTGAACTTGGGCATCCTGAGGCAATGTAACAACTGCCTCATGTACACTGACTACCCTCTCTTCTTACATTCCAATACTCAGGCTTGTGAGAGAAGCACTTATATATTCAAATTGGAAGCCATGCACTCTCCAGCCAAGACCAGAATAGCTGGTCAAGAGGAGAAGGTCAACACTTGCAACACACCACATGGAACACATAGCCCTCCTGAACACACACCAGCACTGCCTTCATATAAAAACACAAACCACACACCCACCTTCGTAGAGGCTATCAATAAAAATCTACCCAAACAGCAGAGACCTCCAAGGTAGAAAAGCACTCGACCACCACAACACAGCACTAATCACAAGGCACATAACTCTCCTAAACAGTATGCCATTCAACCAAAGCCCCTAAGGCAAAACAGCATGGCCAACACACTAGTCATAGGTGACTCAATAGTGAGGCACACTGATGTCTCACTCACTAGGTTGAATCAGGAGAAAATAACAGTCAGCTGACTGTCAGGTGCCAGGATCCGCCGCATAACGCATACACTTAGGTCCCTCAATAACGGGTACGAATATGACTCTGTCATTGTACATGTGGATGTGAATGACCTGAGACATATCGCCCTGGATTATATGAAAAGAGACATGGAGGAACTCTTTGATTATGTAGCCCAGGGGGGGTATGACCCTAGCCTTGAGCAGCCTCCCAAAATTACCCAGAATGATAACACAGTATAAGCAGAAAATTATTGATTTCAGCAGTTGGCTATGTTTCTGGTATCATTCTAAGGGAATCCAGTATCTGCCTGGGATGACATGATTGACAGACCTCAATACTTTGCCAGAGATGGCCTGCATCTGTCACCCCTGGACTTCTGACCAAGGCTCTTGCCAGCCCTATAGTGCCTTTTTTAGGTAGTGCTCCAAAGACCAAATCACCACCATAACAGCTACAAACAAATGCAATCTGAGGGTCATGCTGCTCAATGCTAGAAGTCTAAATCTCAAAATCCACTCACTCGAAGCACTCCTTAAAATGGAGAACATCGACATTTCTGCTATAACAGAGACCTGGTTCAAGGCAGCAGAAAGCACCCCTGCACTACCAGGCTATAACTCATTCCACACCTTTCGGCCCCAAAACTTGTACAGAAGCTCCAAAGGCAGTGGTGTTTCCATATTCATAAAGGATGTGCACACCTCCAGACTGGTAGCCCAACATAATGCATCAGAGATACTTCAGATGCAGCTAACTTTGGGTAAGACCGTGATTCAGGTCCCAAGACTCACACTCCACGTTTCTAAGTACCCTGGAAAATGTTAGGGTCCAACCTAACACTCTCATACTGGGCTACTTCAACTACTCCTCCATTAACTGGGAAAATTACTCTTGTACTAATACACTTGCCCCACATTTCCTGGAATTCATTAATTCCAGTGCCCTGGACCAGCTTGTTTTTACCCCATTTAGAGGTAGCAACATCCTTGACCTGGTCGTTACTAACATGGGTGGCCTTTGTTCTACCCCAATAGTCAACTCCTCCCTGGTTAGATCTGACCAGAAACTAATCACCCTGGAAATCTACATCTCTCCCACCCCCCTCCCGCAAAGGTAACCCCCATGAAAAACTTCTCCAAAGCTAACTTTGGGCTCCTAAAAACAGGTGGCTAACTTCAGGGCATCCATGCAAATGGAGAACAGTTGCATGACCACCGACTCATACACTAATGCCCTATACAAACACGTACACAAATGCATGGATCTCAACATACCCAGTAGAACCAAGATGCTGTCCTCCAAAAAAGGAAGCCAATCTGGTGGTCCCCTGCCGTAAACGAACTCACAACAGAGGGAGGAAACTGATGTGGAATAAGGTGAAGTCCCCAGAATAGAAAAACTCCCTTATCAGCCTCAACAAAAAGTTGAGATCCCTCATCAAATCCTCTAAAGCTAGCTATGAAAACAGAATTGCAGCAGATAGTAAAGACATCCACAAGGCCTTCTATAGTTATGTAAAGAATCTCCACAGCAATACCCAGATTTGCTCTTAGCTACTGCACAATGGTACCTCCTATACCTAGCCAACAGATATTGCCAATAGGGTTCCTATCAGAAGAGTGAACACTTAAATTAACGAATGCTCTTATATCGAATTTTAAAACGCAAAACCTGAAAATGTCAAAGGCATGGAACATCGATTTTTTCCTCAGGGAAAAAATCGATGGGCCATTCTCCAGACTTTGCTGTTTTCTCCACTGTGGTGCCATCTCTGAGTTGGCATATTTAAGTTGAGGGGGTGTGGGGGGCACAGCCTCTCACATCGGGGGGTGTGGGGGGTGAAGCCCCCAACTTTATTTTGCCTGTACATTGTTTTTGGATCAGCAAATCTTTTCCCTGGGAAAAAATTCACTGATCTGTGCCTTCAACATTTTAAGGTTTTGCGTTTTTAAGTTTGAAAAGAGTATACTGGCTGACCGATTCATTACCAACTTTACCCCTCCCCCCCCACGGACCAATCGCAATATCAGTAGATTGCCAGGCACCCAGTATTACTGCTGCACAAGTTAAAACAGCACTGCCCAAGGCCAAGAATACAGCATCTGTGGGACCTGACAATATCCCTGGCTGTGTTCTACATGAACTACATAGTGAACTGACATCTCACTGGTGTGCCCTGTTGAGTCACAGCCTCACCTCAGGCTTTGTCCCTACCGAATGGTGCATTGCTACAGTCATCCCTCTGCACAAAGGAGGAGCGACTACAGACTCTGGCAACTATCGCCCCATTAGCCTGATGAGTCTGATATGCAAAGCTATGGAACGCATCATCATGGACCTAATAAACAAGGATATAGGGAATCTCCAAACTCTGGATCCCACACAGTTTGGTTTTGTGAAAGGTAGACCATGCTTGCTCAACCTGGTCAACTTCTTTGAGTCAGTCACCAGAGCTGTGGATGAAGGCAAGGTGGTTCATACAGCCTACCGTGATCTGGCCAAGGCCTTTGATACCATTCCCCACTCAGGAATCATCGAAAAGCTCACTAAGCTAAGCATCAACCCCTATATCACTAGGTGAGTCACAAACTGGCTCACAGAACCCAAAGTGTGAAAGTAGCTGACTCCAAGTCAGACTACCGATCAGTCACAAGTGGAGTCCCACAGGGTTCGATCTCGGGTCCTCTCCTGTTTGGTATCTACTTCTCTGAAGTCCAGGCCAACACGAAAGGGACTCTGGCTGACAGTTCACAGTCAATTGCAAGTTGGGAGCTATTATCAACTCCCCAAGTGATGTTGACATCCTACAGAAAGGCCTCACTGAGACCAACGGCTGGTGTCAGAACCATGTTCTTAAGCTCAATGCCAAAAAATGTGTCACCCCCTTTTGGAAAAACCCGGTTTCCATGAATTACCACATTGATGGTAGTCCACTGGACACAGAAGGCATTTTAAGAGATCTGAGAACACAGGTTGACAGCAACTTCTCTTTTGACCACCACATTGCAACTTCAAGAGAAATCTTGATGAGTGGATGGGAAATAGAAAATTCACCCCGGGGATCACTCCAGTGGCTCTACTTGACAGAGACACTGGGAACTAAGGTTGGGTGGCACAATGTCAGGGTAATCTTATGGGCTAGGCTTGTAAAGGCTCCAGGGCCATTAGCCTAGTACACACCTATGAACCTCTTCTTACTGATTAATTTTGACAGCTGTTACTTGGCTTTACTGACCCTCTCCCACCAATTTAGGATATACCGTATTCATTATTATCATTGTGTCCTTATATTTTGTGTTATATGGCTACTAGAGCAGCACAGAATGTATTTAGGAATGATGGGGAAGGGTCCATTGAAAGTGCTCCACTTATTTTGCCCTTAATGTATTCAGACTTGACCTTTTTGCTTTTTGCAGAAAAGTAATTCATTATAGAAGCATATGTTTGGGAGCCAGAGGCAGCCTTGAGAAGCCAGAGTTTGAGCTCATGCCATTTTTTGTCCTTCCTTTCTGTGCAATGTACCCAGGGCATCTGCCAGCCATCACAGGCAGGTAAGGGTGAACTCACCTTTATAGATCCCATATAGGGTGACGTTTGCATTTATAAGGACCATTTTCAGGAAGTCTGGGCTGATCTCTGGCTTATTGCATAATGCCAGCCCCACTTTTATTTAAAGACTAGGCTGGATTTTAGTTATGGTCCTTATTTGATAGATGCAGTCTTCTTGCAGTGTGTTATTCAGCACTTCATGCCACGCATGGCAGGATCAGTTAGGGGATTGTAGTGTATTTTAAATCCATAGCATGAGTGACCCAGCTATCTCAGGAGAGGAATCCCTACAGTTTTTGAGTATGTTATGGGTCTTGTAGGTTTTCTTAATCTGTGGTCCATTTGGTAGCATGAGAACATCCCTAAGAGTTTCCCAACCGAGTATTCACCCAAACTGGTTACTTTGAGGTCATTTCAGCATCTGGCTCAATGAGGCATCATTGGCTCTTTTTTTTCTGTATTGTGAAAGGTTTTGTTTGTTTGGGTCATTGCCTCTGGGGCTCATTCTGATCATAATTTAGACTTGCTATTCCAACTAGTGGTGGCAGTTTCAGGTATTAAGGGAGAGCATATGTCTTAAATGTCTAGATTTTCACAGACTGTCCAGATTTTTGCCTCATAGTTTTGCTTTGTTCCTTATAAAATTTGTGGTTTTCTGTCATATCACTGAGGACTGAGGTCACTAAATAATGAAATACATTTCAGTTTCAGACTTCATATTCTTAAGAAAGTTACGGATGTTGTGCGAATACACATCCTTTTATTCTAGCAACTTTCTAAGTTTCTAAGAGCAGTATTCAAAATCTGTCACTATTTTTGGGCCTTCATCCCCCCCCCCCCATTATTTTGGGTTCTGTCCAAATTTCTTGTTCTAAGAGGTTGAGAAGTATGTGGGAAACCAGTCTCCTGATCTGTTGTCTGGTTTTCTTCAAGCAGGAAATCTCTTCTCTTTGTCCCCAAGTCTTGAGCTGATGGAGTTCAGAAACTATAACAAAGCAACATACAACAGACTTAATCATATGTTGAGCTGGGTCCCTATCACTTGATTGAGTTTTCAGAAACTTGAAGTTCATAGATTGAGTTTTTGAAAACGTGAAGCTTTTGAATGGAGATCGCGGTACAGTGCGGATCAGGAAATTTACCCTTTTCCTCACTGTAGTGCAATTTCTGAATTGGTATATTTAATTTGCAAATGGTGTGGGGGGCTTGTCCCCCTGCAAAACATAAAAAGGTAAATTTTTGTGTGTTTTTTTTTTTTTTGGATGATCGAGTTTTTGGAAACTCAGTCATATGGTCTCCACTGTATGAATTTCGAGTTTCTGAAAACTCGATTATCTGACATAGACCCGCTGTGCTAGCGCCTATCAGATCCCAATGCTGATGACCCAGAGCAGCTTGTCACTATTAGAGGCCTTCAGTGGTTAACCTGGATCTGTTAATCTGAATTCAGGTACACCCTTTCTTTCTGAGGGAACATGACTTGTACTTTTTATTCAAGTTCCACTCTCTCTCCCCCCTTCTCCCAAAAGATAGGGAAGAAGGTAGGAGCACCATTCAGCCTTTGAGATGACAGACTTTGACTGGACTAGTCTATGTTTCTATATGATTTAACTGCAAGTACACTCCTCTGTCTGTAAAGTGTAAATAAAATAAAGTATCAGGGCTGAGGCCCCAGAGGACAGATCAGCCTTGAAACTTTCACATCAGTCCCTGCTTGTCTGGACTTTGACTCTTGATAGCTGATCTCCAATGTTGGTGGAGTTTTCCTGGCCCCAGCACCTCAGGAGGATCTCATTCCCAGCTTGGCATTCATAGCCTTTGAGAGTGTTCTCACTACCCAAGAAGTGATGCCTCCTTCATGCTCGGATCCATCCTGACCCATTTCTCATTCTGTCCCAGTCTCTGCTTCAACAGTCAGCTTCCAAAAGTCTTGGGGAAGTGCTTGCGCTGAGCTGCCAGTCTGATTCAGGTCAGTCATCTGAGGCTCCCTAACCTTGGATTCATAAGAGAAGAAAACGTATAGCTTCTTCCCCTGAATCTGTCAAGAAAGATATGGATTTGGATGAAAGGGAAGGTTCCTCTAGGTCCCTCTTAAGAGACATCAATTTTGGGGAAATCCTGGAATTGATGAAGCAGCAGGGGGATTGGTCCACTGAAGCACCTTCCCCAGAAGAATCTGTGTTCCTGGATGGTTTTGGAGTTGGCTCATCAGTCCCTTCTCCTGATGGTCTCATTGATTTGGTGGCTCAGAGAGCCTGGAATGACCCTGACCCAGGTTAGGGTACATTGGAGTAAAGGTCCTTTGGTAGATGATGTGGTCATAATGGCGACCACCAAAAAGCAACTCTCCAAATAGAACATGTTTTTTCATCCCCAGATAGGTATCTAGGGCACTAGACAGATTTGGAAAACAGACTTGTGCATCAGCAACTTTTTCACCTAGAGCGCTGAACTACCTGGCTCATGTCACACTCTTCCATAGAATTGACTAAGGAGCTTGCCAGTTTCTTCTTGGGTACTTTGCCAGTGGATAACTAGAAAAATATGGAGTCAGAGCTATCTACCCTCAATTCTATTTCCTATATCTCCATGCGTCTGCTGTCAAGTACAGCTGATGGAGCGGTAAGAGCAGCAGGCACTGGCATATCCATTCATTGCCACTCCTAGATGCAATGTGTTTTTGTGGAAAGCTTAAAGACGTCATTCCTTAATGCCCCTTTTGTTTCCACTTTGGATGGTTTCTGTTTGGACTGAAGGTTAAAGGTATATTAACCAGGAGCAAGCAGGATGATAAGACCCTGTCTGCTGTGATAATCTGCTTCTCAACTTCTCAAAGGACTTTTTCCAGGAATCAGTGAAGATGTGATAATAAGATGTGGTTCAAAAAATCTCAGGGTTTTAGTCAAGATGCTTCCTTGGACACCCCCCCAGCGACATTTGGGGGGTAGGGGTTGCAGTGGACATCACCATAGGGCCAGAGGCAATCAACAGAACCAAGGATTTTGTGGAACATTTTCTGAGAAATCCTTCCAGTGCCCCTAAAGGGTTGCCCGACCTTTGTACTCATGAGGAGTCGAAGGGTTCTTATCCCATGCCATCACTTCAGACTCGTATGTTAAGGATAATTATTAATGGATATATAATTCCCTTCCTTTACTCAAACCACGAAAAAAAGATTCCCCTATTGCCACTCTACCAAATGGAATCTGCCACAGCAGATGTTAAAAAGCTGTTAGAAAAACGAACCATCCAACAAGTCCCACCAGACCAGATAGGATCCGGAGTCTACTCTAGGTTCTTTTTAGATCCAGAAAAGACAGGGGACCCAAGGCCAGTTTCGGACCTCAGTCATTTAAATCAGTTTGTGAAGTAGAAAAAATTCTGGATGGTCACCGTTCAGTCTATTCTACCACTACTTGGCAAGGACAACTGGATGTGCTCAACAGATCTCCAGGATGCTTATCATATAAAGATAAATAAGCAGTCCAGGAGTTTCCTCCATGTCAGGCTGGGAGCCAGTCATCTCTTTAGAGCTCTGCCCTTTGGTCTCACCACAGCCCCCCATCCCCACCTTCTGTGTGTTCACCAAATGCATGGCAGTAGTCACAGCCCACCTCAGACTGCAATGATTCCAAGTTTTTCCATACCTGGAGAGTGACTCCTCACTGCTCTGATCAAGAATCTACTCATCCAATGGAGGAGTTCTGTACTCCAGTTACTTCAGAGATTGAGTACAACAGTCAACATTCAAAAAAGTCAACTGTATCCCACTCAGTCACTAGAATTTATTGGATGCCATCTAGACATGCTAACATAAATAGCTACTGTACTACACTCCAGGATGTTTTTTTCTTTTCTAGGAGTAGCCAGGCAGGTGGTGGTAACTTTCTTCTCCACCAGTGAGTTTGATTCTAAAACTACTACGCGTTATGGCCTCAACTGTCTCTCTGGTTTCCTTCTCTTGTTTCCACATGAGTCTTTTAGTGGACTCTGCCAGTTGAATGATCACAGCTACATCGTCCTTTGAGTACACCCATCAGACTAAATCTAGTATGCAGAAATAATGTCAGGTGGTGGCTGTCTACCCCAGCGTTATATGAAGGCCATTCTTTCTATCTCCATGTTCCAACAGCTGTGGTCACTACAGATGCTTCCCTTTCAGGGTGGGGAGCATTATGAAGGGAAGATGGTTCATAGTACCTGGACTCTGTTAGAGGTCAACCTTCACATCAACATTCTTGAGATGAGAGCTGTCCTAGTAGCATGCAGCCATTTCAAGACTCTACCAGAAGGTGTGATCTCCATTCCAACTGACAATATGTCCATTGTTTGGTACATTTCTAACAAGGTGGAATTGAATCCTATCCTTTGGCAGGAAGCCATGAGACTATGGCAATGGGCAATGTTTTCCCATGGCTTTCTTGTAGCAATGCACATCTTGGGGACATCCAGTGTGCTAGCACACAAGCAAAGCAGAATATTCTTTTGCCTCACAAGTGGTTCCTCAATCAGTGAGTGGTGAATGAAATTTTCCATCACTGGGGACAGCCCTTGCTGTGACCTGTTTGCATCTCACCTCAGCAAGTGTAGTAGCAGTTTCTTTGCCCTCATCCCTCCTCAGGGTCAGTCACAGAAGGGCACTGTGGTCCACAATTGGCACTAGTTCTCGCTGGTTTTTCATCGTTTCCCCATTTCCTTTGATCACAAAGTTTATTAAAAAAAACAGGAGGTACAAGGCAAAAGTAATTCTCGTTGATTCTTATTGGCCCAGACAAGTTTGGTTCCCATTTCTTCAGCCTCATCTGTTATGTCCTCCCTGAACACTGGCTCACAGTCCAGACCTCCTATCTCATCCATTCGTTTATCTTCTCCCAAATCTAGAAACAATGAACCTGACTTCTTGGTTGTTCCAATTCTAATGATGACCAGAGATGCCAGGCTCTCTGAAAGAGTAGTCTGTACTGTAACATCCTCTCAAAAATCTAGCACCAGAAAGGTTTACCACAGTAAATGGAAAAGATTTTCAATCTGGGTTATAGAAAAATGATTGTTTCCTTTTTTTCTACTTCTCTCCCTTCCATTTTCTATTTCTTGTCAAAATTGTTTCATAAAGTTTCTAGTTTCTCTTCCATAAAAATCCAGTTGGCAGAAATTTCAAATTCACATTGGCCATAATCAGACACCCACAGCTTCTTTGAAGGTGTCTAAAGTTTCCTTGAGGACTTTTCTTCAGATCTGCGATCAAAGTTCCGGTTCCACCTTGGGGTATTATATCACAGGCTATTACCCAGTTCCCTTTTAAGCCTGCAGCCTCATCAGATCTTACATTCTTAACATGGAAAATTATCTTAGTGGCAGTTATTTCAGCCAAGAGAAGCTCAGAATTACATGCTGTTTCTTGCAAACCTCCATATTTGTTTTTCTGTAAGGATAGAGTCTTTTTGAAAATTAATCCTTCCTTTGTTCCTAAGGTGGCATCCAAATCTAACATAATCAATCACTACATCATCCATTTTTCTTCCTGAAGTACTCTAACAAAGGAGAATAACACACTACGTTTACTTGATGTACATAGACAACTCAGATTTTTATCTCCACAGGACAAAAGACTTCAGAAAATCTGATCAATTTTTATTGCCTTTTCCAAAGTCAGATTGAGGTACTGTGTTTCAAAAGTCACCCTGTCTAGATGGCTGTCTGACTGCATTTTATTTGTTCATAACAAACTGGGGTTACCATTATGTAAAAAACAGCAGCTCATTCATCAAGATTAGTGGCAACTTCTACAGTTTTTCAAAAAATATCTGCCCATCAATGAGATTTATGCTACTGCAGCATTATCAGTGTTTCATATCTTTGTGTCTAACTGTAAACTGGACATACAATCCAGATCATGCACCTGTTTTGGCTGCACTGTATTCAGGAATGTCCTCCTCCAATGCCTCCCAGGGCAAGGGAGTCTATCCCGTCTGTTTAATGAGATGGACATTGGATATGAAAGTTATGTACTCACCATAGCAATAGATCAGTGTTGTCCTATATTTGTCTGATTCAGCATCTGTCCTTTTCCCCTTTCAAAAATTTTTACCCATGGCATCTCAGAGAATGGGTACTACCATAAGGAATCTTGCAAACCATCTTAGCGGTTTGCTGCTTTTTTCCTGTATTTAGATAACTTTATTCTGCATTTGGTTTGAACTTAGTTTTCTATAATATATCACATAGGTTATAGGGCAGACTTGATCTAAGGTATTCAGAGAGAAGCAGAGAGGGATTTATGGGTAGGGGAGGATCCAAACGTTTGGAAGTGCCAAGAACAGATCCAAGAATCATCTGTTGACCCAGATGAAAGTAGGATAAACATGGAACATTCATTATAGTGAGTACATAACTTACAATCTGACGGTCAGTCTTCATTCTGTCATCAACCTGTCAATTCAGTTGCGATTCTTCAGAATCGACTCTGCCATTTCCATAGCTTGTGGACTCCAGAAACTCTCAAGCACATCCTTTGCCCATAATGCTTACTGAGATTACCTCAGATCCCATTTGCTGCTATCAGCTTCAGACATGTTTTCCCCTCTCTCTTGATTCTTACACTTAAGTCATGTTTTTTTGCTTAAAAATTCTTCCTTGTCCTTTCTAATCTTATTTTAAACCTTGCTTGTTATCTGTCTCATCTTTTCATAACTTTCAGACATTTTTTAGGCAAAATTATTTCCCCTCTCTCTCTCTTTCTCTCTCCCCTTCCAACTACTGTTAACTAGCTCTTGTATACCATCGCTGATACCCCTTATCCTTTCCTCTTACCGTTTGGTAAGTCTGCTGTTACCATTGTTGGTAACTCTCCCCTTTCAAAAAAAAATCTCCTTTCCTGTTGACTTTTTTCTTGTGAGAGTGGTTCCTTCTCTAAATGTGTTATTGTGCATTGAAATTGTTGACTTATCTTGACCATGGCTGATTAAAGAGAAAACTCAGGCTGGTTTCAAAAAATGTATGAAATGTGATCACAAAATTCCTTTTTCTGACCAGCATTCCTTATGTGTGTATTGTCTGGGTACCTTGCACTTGCAAGGGGAGTGTTCTATCTACTATGGTTTGTCACCGAGCGCTGGTAAATAGAAAGAATAAGCTTATTCTGAAAGGCCTTATTCCCTCCTTTTTTGGGGGAGACCAAAGCTGGATCTCTCCACAAGACCAAACACAAATATGGACAAATTTCCTCCTCCTCCTCCTCTTCTAGATCCTCGGAGACGAAGAAACACTCTGCCTCTGTTCAAAGTACTTCCTTGGCACTGAGCCCAGAAAAGAAGAAAACAACGGAGCCGACTTCTAAATCCTTGGCCCCAAAACATGTCTTTGAACTGATATCTGCATCCTTGGTTTCTATTTCATCGTACGGAACAATTGTCTTCTGACTTTACTCCACTACCTAGGACTCAGTATTCACCTTCAGTGGGCCCCTTTGTTGCAGACCACCTCCTCCATTCTTGGACAGACCAAAGGGACCTCCGTGGTCTCCGTCTGTTCTTCCAGGCATCTGACAGAAGTCAATGTGGAGAGGTTGGTGATGAAAATACTTATGCCCCAAGGCAATGCAGGCACTCTGTTCATTCCTATCCCTTCAGGACAGGCACCAACACCTTCCACGTCCCCTTCCAGTCCTCCTCCTCTAACCTCTACAGGTACTTTAGTGTGCTCGGTTCCAAGCTTTCCAGAACGTCTCCTTTTCTTCAGACTGGACAATTGCCCTGAGTACTTCGGTTGTATCGGAACTAGAGTCCTCTCGGGGCTGCACCTTGTCTGTCTGTTCCAAGTCGTCGGGTTCTGACACGTTCGGGTCCGACTTTGGTCTTGAGAGGGAACTCATTGGGACAGAGAGGGATTTCAGTGCTGAGTTCTTCCCTTTTGGCCCTGAAGCGCCTCTTCTATTCTGGTGGGTCAGCCTTCGAGGCCATGAAGAGGGCATTGGCTACTTCCAGTACCAGGTCAGTTCCTTCATCCTTGGAGCCCCTGTCCCTGGATATTTCAGGCCCAGAACATCAACCAACCCCTGCACGGGGTCAGAGGGTACTGCAACCTCAGGCTACCCAGCAAGGTACCCCTTCTTTTTCGAAACCTCTCCAGACATCCCCCCATCACCAAAGACATGGATTTCAGTGAGGGTGAAGGGTCCCCCAGATCACCTCCTGACAATGTCTCCTTTGTAGACATATTGGAAATACTTAAGCAGAGAGGTGATTGGAAATCTTTCAACCCTTTGACCAAGGAATCTGTGTACCTGCAGGCTTTTGGTACCCACCCATCTACTTCCTGGGTATCTTCACCCATCAACGAGTTCATCAAATTGATCTCTTGTCAGATGTGGAAGACCCTTGATGTCACCAAACCAATCCCCAAGAGACCAGACAAAATTATCACAGCTCCAAAGGATAAGCCTTTTTTGGACAGTGAGTTTCCATAGATGCCATGGTGGTAGCAGTGGCCACTGAAAAGTAACTAGCAGAAGAAAGTTCCTCTGTCCATCCCCATAAGTAGTAGTCATGGGCAATGGATAGATTAGGAAACAAGTTTATGCTTCATTGTCCTCTGCCCTACAGTCTTTGAATTACTTGGCACATTTTACGAGGTTGCAGAGAGATCTGATAAAGGAGCTGTAAGATGCTCAGGAACCATTTCTGAACAGGCACGGGACTGAGTTACCTCTCGGTTATCTACCTTTACATCAATTTCCAATTCTTCCTTGAGGCTCATTTCTCATGTAGCCAAAGGAACGCTAAAAGCAGCAAGTTCAGGCATTTCCATAAGGAGGCACACCTGGATGCACTTGTGAGATTTTGTGAGCCCTTTAAGTCTCCGTTTGTCAGTGCAACTTTTGGTGGCTCTTCCCTTTTTGGCCCAACGGTTAGAGACACTAATCAGGTGTGAGAAAAATGGGAAAACCCTTTCTGTCATAGGAGTCTGTTTTTCCACCTCTCAGATGACCTTCTCTAGGAAGCAAGGAGAAATGGGCAGAATGTGGTTCAAGAAATCCCAAGGGTCTTCCCAGGCAGAGGGGGTAACAGTAATGGAAGAATCCACCCTCGCAACAGAGGTGGCCTGCAACATCAGGGATTCAGAGATTCCTTCTTAAGGAAACCCTTCCAGTGCTTCTGAACAGAGGCCTGATTGCCAACCTCTGGAGACAATCGTGGGTCGCTTATCCCTGCACCTAAAAGCCGGCAAGAAATCACCTCCGATACTTGGGTACAGAGAATTATTTCCAGAGGCTGTATAATTTCCTTTTCCCTTCCTCCTCCTTTTTCAAAGAGATTCCCAGATGTTCCACCCGGTCAGAGGGAACAGGCAGCTATTCAAATTCAAAAGCCGCTAGAAGAAAGATTCATCCAAGAAGTCCCAGCAGAACAAGTAGGATCCAGATTTTACTCAAGATTCTTTAGTGCCAAAAAAGATTGGACTGGAGACCAGTTTTGGATCTCAGTGAACTGAGCAAATCTGTTCGAAAAACCAAATTCCAGATGGTCATGGTTCAGTCCATTCTTTCATTTTTAGGAAGAGATGACTAGATGTGGTCTGTATATTTTCAGGATGCATACTACCACTTAAAGATGGACAGGTGTTCCATAGGATTCCTTCACTTCCAGCTGGGAGCTCATCATTACCAATTCAGAGCTCTGCCCTTTGGTCTCACCACAGTCCCCAGGGTGCTCACCAAATGCATGGCAGTAGTAGCAGCTTACTTAAGACTGCAGGGATTCCTGGTGTTTCCATACTTGGATGACTGGCTCATTTCCACTACTAGGCAGCTACATGACCTTCTAGGCATCACAATCAACTTCGAAAAACTCTCGCTGGAACCAACACAAAGTCTAATTTTACAGGAGCTTTGTTGGACACAAGAACCTCCATTGCCTCACTCCCTCCATCTCAATTGGAAACTATCCAGTCTCAAGTCCGTACGCTATTACAAAGAAACAGAGTTCCAGCATGGCTAGTACTTCAAGCATTAGAATCAGTTGCGGCTGCCATTGCTCTTGTTCCCCTAGCCAGGTTCCACATGAGAATTTTACAGTGGCTACTTGCAGCACAATGGTCCATCTTTCAGCATCCTTTGTCAGTGCCAATATTAATCACCAACAGATGCAAGAGAGATCTCCTATGGTGGATTCATTCAAATCAGGTCTTACAAGGGCAACCATTCATTCTCCCTCAGCCCAAGGCCACAGTCACCACACATGCTTTCCAGCTTGGGTGGGTGAGGGGGCATTGCCAGGAAAAGACAGTCCAAGGCACTTGGTCCCCCAATCTGCACATAAATGTGCTAGAGATGAGAGCAATGCTATTGGCGCTGCAAGCACTCCAGGACTCTCTACCTCTAGGGACAATTGCTGTTCAGACGGACAACATGTCAGTAGTCTGGTACATCAACAAACAGGAGGAGCCAGATCTCACCACTTATGCTGAGAAGCTGTTAGAGTATGGCAGTGGGAGATCTTATCCATCTGCTTTCTCATTGCAACACATATTCCAGGGAAGTCTAGTGTGATAGCAGACAAACTGAGCAGGTGCATCCTTCTACCGCACCAGTGGTCCCTCAATCCAAAAGTGTCGGAAAGGATATTCTGCACATAGGGCCAGCCTTGCTTTGACCTTTTTGCTTCCCCTCTGAACAAGAAATGCAGCAGCTACTTTGCTGTAATCTCCCCAGTGGGGGAATTGCAGAGGGATGCTTTTCTTCACAACTGGCCACCCAGTCTCCTTTACACTTTCCCTCCAACCCCACTAATCCCCAAATTTCTAGAGAACACAGCCAAGTTGAAGAGCAAAGTCATCCTCATTGTCCCCTTTTGGCCTCCGCAAATTTGGTTCCCCTTCCTGTTGCCTCTGGACCTCCTGTCACACACTACAGGCATTTAGTCACCCAGACACTGCATATCTGAAGCTGACAGCTTGGTATCTCCAATTCTGTTATTGGCCAGGAATGATATGATCTCTTCCCCAGTTAGACACATCATCTCATAAGCCATCTACACGCAAACTTTACAGAAGTAAATGGAAAAAAATTGTTCATTGGGCCTCCCTACACCATCTTGATATTTTTTCAGCACCAATCCACAAAATTCTGAATTTCCTAGCTTCTATTTTCAGTGATGGCACTTCTACTTCTGCAATTAAATTCCAGCTGGCAGCCATTTCTAATTTTCATAATGGTTTCTATGGATCATTAATTGCTTCAGATAGTTTTTGTAAAGCCTTTTTAAAAATGCTCTCCTCCTAAAGCCTCCTTACAAGGACACTACTCCTCTGTGGTACCTTGCATTGATGCTGCAAGCTCTGCCGCAATCCCCCTTCAACCCGGCCTCTAGATGCGATCTAAAGTTTCCATCCTGGAAAACTATCTTTTTAGTAGCTATCACCTCAGCTAGATGAATCTTGGAAATGTAAGCACTTTAATCTAGACCGCTATATTTGATTTTCCACAAGGATAGAGTTCCTGTCAGAACCAACCAGGGTTGCCAGACGTCCCTGGTTGGGACTGTATCGGGATCAGCAGCCCATTCCCAAATCGCACACTGCCATTTAAAATTCTGGCAAAACGGACAGCGGTTTAAGATTTATAATTGGCCCATATACCAGTATAAGAGCCAATCATAAATCTCAAAGCAGAGCCAGTTCTGTTCAAGGCAGAACAGTGGGCTATTCCACATTGAAGAGAAGAGGCTCTGCTGTGCAATTTTTTGATTGGCTCGTATACTGGTATACAAGCTCATCAAAAATCGCAGAGCTACTCTATTGGTCTTCTCCTAGCGTGAAGGGCCTTGTTTTATGTTTTTTGGTCCCTACCTGCCCCTTTCCAAATCTGGCAGCTGGAGGTTGTCTGAGACTAACCTCAATCAATGCATTAACCTTCTAGTCTTTTTCCCAAGTTATTCAAACAAGGGGGAGTACTCATTACATCTGTTTGATGTTCACGGGCAACTAAGATTCTACCTTGACAGGGCCAAGGACATCAGGAAATCTGATCAGCTGTTTCTTTCTTTTTCACATATTAAATTGGGACATCCTGTAAGCAAAGTAACTCTCGCTAAGTGGATTTTGGACTGTATTTCATTTGTTTATAGAACAAAAGGTCTTTCTTTGCGTATACCTCCGAAGGCATATTCAACTAGAGCGGTAACTACTTCTGCTGTCTTCCAATCCAGAACTTCTATGGATGACATTTGTGCAGCAGCAACTTGGGCTACTCCCCATACTTTTGTTACTCATTACAAGTTAGGTTTGGTCTGTAGGGGAGGAGCATCTTTTGGTTTGACGGTGCTCAGGAATATCCTTCCTAAGGTCATCCAGGGTTCTAGGTACCTGGGGACTCTGTCCCACAGGTTGCTGTCGGAATGACGATTGACAATTTCAGATAAACGAGTTATGTCTTAGCATAATGTTCCATTTGAGTTGTCCATCTTCATCTGTCATCAACTCCCCTCCCTCCTATCTGCCAGTTTCCTGGAAGAACGGACGTTCACCTGAGATTTTTCCTTTTGGAATATAATTCTACTCCATATATGGTCTTTCTCATTTATTTTTACATCTTTTATTCACTTATCAGCAAACTCGATCTGAGGTATTCTCCCTAAGCATTGTGGGTAAGGAATGTGATCGAGAGTTTTTGAAGTCCACAGGCTATAGAAATGGACGAGTCAGTTCCAAAGGATAGGAACCCAACCCACAGGTTGACAGATGAAGATGGACAACTCAGATGGAATGTTATGGTAACACACAACTTATTTTTTTTTTTTACATTAGAATGTAGCTTCACACAGCATATCATCTGGGAAAGTAAAGTGTCTTGAGACCAAAAATACACCAGGCGCATCTTGAAAGACTGCTGTCTGAGCCTGCTCTAAATTATATAAAGCCTTGGTATGATATTTTACAATGAAAACATGCAGCATAGTATGAAAACAGCAGGTCATGGAACTTTTCTCTAAAACTGTGCTAAAAAGGGACAG
This sequence comes from Protopterus annectens, assembly GCF_019279795.1. Classification (NCBI taxonomy): domain Eukaryota; kingdom Metazoa; phylum Chordata; order Ceratodontiformes; family Protopteridae; genus Protopterus; species Protopterus annectens. The sequence continues at coordinate 336,742,827 of NC_056745.1, read as the reverse complement.
AAATGTGAAGTCCAGTTTTCCTGGTAATGAAAGTCCAACTTAGTCTTTTCCTTTTTTGCCAGCAGGGCCGGTTTTAGCATTTTGGGAGGCCCCCAGCAAGTGTTATGATGGGGCCCTGGATTTTTCCAGCACAAGAATCATATTGTCCCTGCCATCCCTCCAAAGCAACATTTTAATTCATGCTTCAAGGCTTTAGAAGTAGTATGCACTTAGTGAACTGTTTCATTGCCCTTAACAGTGCAATAATCCTATGTACAAAACCAAGCTTGTTGACCCCACAGATGAGTAAATACAGTGACTGGCATTTATTTGCTCTGATGTTGTTACAACAATGCAATGTACAGTCTGGCCTAAAGTGAAATGTTGGCTTAGGTGAAAGGCTGCATATTGCTCCTTGCTGCTTACTCCTTCCCCTCCTTCTCACATGGGTTCATAGATTAGTACTAAGCTAACTGCCCTTGTGAACCATTTTAAGCCTAGCCAATTATCCCTTGTGAGACTCAAACCCTACACCTTGTGCTTGCAAGGCAAACACCTTAACCATTAGGCCACCCTCCCAACTAAAACAAGGAAAGGACATGTGCATGGCTTCTAAGTATGCAACCAAGTCCAGAAGGTTTAGGATCATTGCTTGGAAATGTCTGCGTAGGTATTTTTATTTTATTTATCCTTTGTTCGTTGGATTAGTCCCACTGGGCTAGTAGCCCCTTTTAGGGGAAATCTGAAGTAACATTTATACTACTAGGGGAAATTCGTCCAGGGCATCTTTTACATCTACCTTCGCTACCACCAACCCAAGCAGATGTGGCCTTGGTTTAATGTTATCTTAAGGATGGTACACTCAGGAGTGCAGCACCCCCTTCCTCCATGCTGCACTGCAGTGTCAGCAGTCCATTTACCTGATGTGGGAATAGAACCTGCATCCTTTTACATCAAAGGTGAGTCTGCTACCTGTTGTGCCACTGACATTACAGACTACATTTTTCTTCCTTTTCTTATATTTTGTCTTTAGCTTTTTTCCCCAACATCCTTTCAACATAAATTGGCTAAAATAGCACTGTAATAACAGTAGAGGAAACTATTGAATTAGGCTAAATGTATGGGCATTGCTGTGCCTGCAGAAGCCATATTCTTCTTTTTTTTACTCAAATGATTTTTATTTTGAAGAAATAACACAATAATTTAATACATTCATAACATTCAATAACTATTTACAGTATTTACATTCAACCTGACAAAAAGAATTCAGATAAAAACATTTGTAGTTAAATAATAAGGTAATATATAAACTATGATAGGAAGAATTTGGTTCCATCTGTAGGGTAAACCAATGGCTAAGGAAAAGTTCTTAACTCTTTAGTTCTTTTCTCCATTAGTATGCATTTCTTCAGTGATGATAGGAATTCCTCCACTGTGGGTGCTACATTAGAGTTCCATCTTCTAGTTATACATTTTCTGGCTATTGCTAACATTGTCCACAACAAATACGGGTCACCTTTCTTCATATTATTACTATTAACAGCATTCAATAAAATTAAAGACTTTGTCAAAACAAATATTTCAGTATAGATAGCTTGAAGAAATGTGTTAATCCCATTCTAATATGGTTTTCATCTAATGATGGCATAATAGTATGATGGAATAAACAAGTCATGACTAAGAAAAGAAGTTTCATTGCAACTTCTGAATTTACTTTTTTCCCATATAGTTTTAACACACCCTAACCAGCCAAAACTGCACGGTTATAACAGTGTAGAAAGTATGTGAATTAAGCTGGGGGTCTGTGGGGATGTCACGCCCCCAGAAGCCATGGAGTTATTGATGCCCTGAGGTGAATTTTAAAGCATTTCTCCAATCTTTTTTTCCAGTGATGGCCTGAACAAAAATCATGGTTAAAGAAAGACGTTCAGTCTTTTTTGTTTTTTTTTATTGAAGAAATAAGTTTTGCCCAAGGCTATTTGTTCATGATTAACAAAACAGCTCACAATAAACTGAGAAAGACAAATGTTTGTGGGAATATTTAAATCTCATCTTTAAATGGTGCCTATCTCCCTACCTCTGTAAAAAAAAAAAAAAAAAAAAAAAATTACAGCACCTTCTGGTTTTGCTCATGGCCACTGTTATACATATACACTCACCATCAAAAGGCAGCTGTCTTCACTGTACTCCTCTGATATCAGTCTGTAATAAAAAACCTTAAAGAAATAATAGACCACAGAGACGTAGTTCAACCTATTACTGTCACTTTTATATAGACAGCATGCTTCCTTGCTTCTAGCCTCAAAGAATGGCCACCTGCATATGCACCCAGTGTTTGATTGTGAGGAACATAAAAAAATATTGATCACAGTAATGCATTCCAGCTTGACATTATAATGGCCCTACATTCCATGCACAGCACTGAAAGTTAAATAAATAATTATTTATTTTCATTTGTTAACCAGGTAGTGTCCGGCTTTTCAGCAGAGACCCGGGGAGAAAAGCTCCAAGAAAGATTACATAGTTTTTGGGATATTTTTTGCATTTAAACATATAACTATTACACTGAAAACAGTACATAAAGTAACAATACACATATAAATTCAAATTACAAGGTTCTTAACATGGTGTCTACAAAAAGTAACAATGGTGGTCATACCGAACAAGAAACAATTGTACCATACATGATTTTTCTCCTTAGAGTAAGAAGTCATGTTCTGAGCGTAAGAAGTCTTAATCAGCCAGGAGGAATAGAGAAATGAGAAAAAAGTTAGACATTTATGGGTTAAAGTGTTTAGCCTGGGTGGGAGCAGGAGCAGTCTATGCTTAGAGAAATATTCCTTTAGGGTCTGTTTAGATGTACATGTCATTGATGGATGGAGTATGCTGAAGTAGCAAGTTCCATTTTTTGGCAATGATATGGAAGTACAAGGATGTGCCATAAGAGTTTTGTGCTTTAACAACTTTTAACAGTATTTTATCAGCAGATCTATGGGATGTTAGGTTACTGTAGGGTTGGACAAGATCAGAAAGTGCTGGGCAATTGACAGTTTTGTATAACACTGTGTAAGCAGTAAGTAGTTGATTCAGGGTGAGAAGATGAGGCAGTTCTAACCAGTATAGCTGGAGGAGGGCAGTACAATGATGAGATCTATGAGTTTGATTGGTAGCAAATTTGGCAATTTTGTTATATCAAGATTCAAGAATATTTACGTCAGATTTGCAAAGATTGGTAAATATTTGAGAGCAGTATAGGAGGGAAGATAATAGATGGGGTCTGGCTGTTGTGAGTCTAGCATGGTTAGTGCGATATGCTTTAGCCCTACAGAGTGAACCCAGTTTGACATGAACCTTTTTAATATTTAGAGCAAGGTGTTAAACTTAAGTCCAATATCAATTGTGATGCCCAGAAGTTTTGTATGATCAATGGGCTCTGTTTTAGTGCCATTAGAAGAGGAAATATAGATAGGAGGTAGATTGTTAGCTGTCAGGGTATACTGGAAAACCATAAGCTTGTTTTTTTAGGGTTTAGAATAAGTTGGACTATTAGATAATTTTCACTGTTCTGGAGGGCTGCTTGAGTCTTTTCTTGGAGTTCTGTAATAGTGGGGGCAGAGCAGATTAAGGAAGCTTCATCAGCATATTGTACAATTGTTGCTGGTTTAGCTGTGGTATTAAGATCATTAGTAAAAATTGTGAATAGCAGTGGTCCCAGGATTGAACCTTGCTGGACTCCAACACTTATAGGGAGTTGAGAGGAGAGTTTATTGTACTATAAAGTGGCTTGTTTCCTGTCAGGTAGCTATGAAACCATTTTATGGGCCTCTGGGCTGGAGTGATAGGAAGCTAGTTTGTTAAGAAGTATTTGATGTGATACAATGTCAAATGCTTTTGACATATCTAGGAAGGTAGCAGAGACTAGTTGTTTTTTGTTTTTAAGTTGATTTACAGTATCAGTGAAGCTGATTAGAGCTGTACTGGTGCTATGCCTGGGCCAGAAGCCATGTTGTTTACTAGACAATAGGTTTTTGGACAGAAAATAGTTTGAGTTGTTTGTGGATACATTTTTCTAAGATTTTAGCGAGTGGAGACAGAATAACTATGGGTCTATAGTTGGATATGTCATTAGAGGAACCGCCTTTATGTAAAGGTATTTTATGTGAGATATTTTCCAGAGGAGGGGTACATATTTGGAGATAGAGCGGTTGATGAGAGTGGATATAGGGTAAGCAGTGGAGTTAGCAGCAAGTTGTAGAAAGTCACAAGGTAGCTGGCCAGCAGCTAGTGTGCAAGGTTTTAATTTGGAAAGTAAAGTTTTTACATAGCTTGTTTGGATAGGTTTGAGATGTAGAAAGGTAGAATTGTTTAAAGTTTCAGGTATACTCAGAGGTGTATTGGGGTTTTTGTTGAGTAGAGAGGTTATTGAGTTGATAAATTGGGAGTTAAATTGTGCTGCTATGCAGTCATTTTGGTTGTTGGGGCTGGGGTAGTGGGTATTCCAGGGTTTAGAAGGAGACTTTTGGAAGCAGGTTCTTTTGTCCTGTTTAATTATTTCTTTTTAGCTTGGTTCCTCAGTTGTTGGTAGGCACGAAGATGCTCTTTATTTTGACTATTTTGATTGAGACCAGGCTTTATCTCTCTTTTTAGTAGGCGAATTGTGTCTTTTGACAGCCAGGGAAGTTAATTAGTTTTGGTGCGAATTTTTCTAGTTGGGGGCTAGATCATTAAGTATTTGTAGGAAAGTAGTATTGAAATGCTGAACTGCACTGTCAAATGGAAGAGTTTTTAGAGGTGTCCAATCATGTTGTAAGAGTTGTGAGTTAAATTTTGATGGGGAGAAATGTTTTTTGTTGCGAATATAGTGAAATGAAATATTAGAGGAATTTTGTAAATGTTTTCTAATCAGGTAGGTAGGAAAGTGATTGCTTAGTGTGTATGGGAGGCACCCAGTGTCATATTTAATATTGACTTTAGTTAAAATGGATTGTCTGTTGGTGCATTTATCGATGCGTGTGGGATGGTTGAGTGACAGAAATTATATAGGTTAATAAAATTTGTTGGGGGGTTGGAAAAGCAGGTTGTCCAGTCAAAGTTAAAATCACCAAGTATTACAGTTTCATGGCTAAAGTATGTAGAGGCCCATTCAAGAATGTTTTCAATATGCTAGAAGCTTTTAGCAAGGAGGAGGTAGATAGCTATAAAGATAACGGACTTATGGTTATTTGAGTCTAGGCGTGCTACTGAAATTTCTAGGTTTGGGATATCGGGTGGTATAGAGTTGAGTTGTACCAAATGAAGACGTTCTTTAAACAAAATGGCAATGTTGCCTCCATGTCTACCTACTCTGTCAGTTTTGAGGAAACTATAACCACTAGGAAGAAATTCTTCAGATTTAATATGTGCTTAAGCCATGCTTCAGATATGAGAAATATATCAAGGGGGTAGAGGGCAGTGGTAGCATGAAATTGCTTCAGTTATGAGAAATATATCAAGGGGGTAGAGGGCAGTGGTAGCATGAAATTACTTCAGTTATGAGAAATATATCAAGGGGGTAGAGGGCAGTGGTAGCATGAAATTCATTTATTTTATCAGTCTTCTCAGATTGGCATTAATGATGAGAAGTTCAGAGTTACTGTCTTTCAGAGGAATATGGGTGTTAGCAGTGGAGTTGATTAGGTTATCAGAGTTAGAAATTTGGGGAGAGGTGAAGAGAGGATGGATAGTGTTGGGCCTGGATTAGGATAGATAATATACTGAAGTTTGGAGAGTAAGGCATTTTAATTTTGAGAACAGACTGTGATACATATGTAGGGTAGTAATAGAGTTGTGGGTCTGAAAATATCTGAGAGAGAGAGGAGAAGAGTAGAGAAGGTATTATAGAAGTATGGGAAAAAGGAAATAGTTGGATTGCCATGGTGGTGAGTATCTATGACAGGTAAAATAGGAGAGTGTTTGCTTGGGGGAAGGTTAGATTGGAAAGAGGTGGTATAAAGGGCTAGGAGTAGCAGGGCTATTAGGATGCTGAGAGGTGCAGCATATTTTATATGAGACATAGTAAAGTTTGTAGACATTGGAAATATAAGTGATAGTCAATATGTAGTAGTACGTAGTGTGGGCTGTGAGGTAATAGATTAATGAGGGAGTAATGGAAGGGGGAGAGTAGATGGATGTTGTGGGTGGGGCAAGGAAGTGTCAACAGGTGTGACAGTAGATTAGCGTGGGTATGATTAGATATGGGTGAGTTATAATTTGCTGCTAGAGTGGGTGTGGTTGTGTAGGAGAAGGGCTGGATAGGTATAAATTACAGGAGTGGTGGGTGGGAATGGGGGTAGGGTAGGGAAGCAGAGTGTGCCTGAGTATAGTGAGGGTGAACAGAGTGGGCCTCACACCCAGGATAAGAAACAGTGCAGCGCGAGACAGTCACTCACAGTGAAAGCCAAAGGTAGATGTAAAGTATGAGAAAAAGAAGTGCAAGACAGAGTTTAGTGAGAGAGAAAAAGAAGTTAGAAGGAAAACCTCTGTTTCTAGTAAGGCAGTGTGCATGTCAAGGGAATGAACATTAGCATCCAGAAATTAGGTAAGTAGAGTGCAGTAGGAGAGAGTAAGATAAGGTAATAAAAAACTATCAGAAATGAGTCAGTTGCCAAGCAGAAAAAGAGTAAGCAAGAGTGGACCAGAGCAGAGTAGGGATGGCTGGATATGGAGCAAAGACACAGTGGGAGAGAAAGAGAGACTGTAGCGAGGTAGGCAGTAGAAAAGGGACATGGAAAAATATGGGGGGATAGTTAGCTAGAGGGTAGATAAAACAACAGTGAAGGAATGGCTGAGCACAAGTTGAGAGTGGGTAAATAACAGCATGCTTAGGGCAGAGGTGAGTGGAAAGTGAGGAGAAAGAAACCCAGGGCAGGTATCAAGATAGCAGGCTAAGTTGGGCTGCTGGCTTCCCTTACCATAAGCTAGAAACCATCAGGTTGACCTAGTCTAGAGTGCACAGCTAATTAGGTTAGTAACCTTATAATTTACACATACATGCATTACTTGAAGAGACGTTTGCTGGTGGTAGAAGGTAAAAGACAGCAGAATTCAGCTTACTTCAGGTAGTTCTCTGAAATATCCCGGGGTTAACGCTCAGGGGTGAGAGGCTGGTGACCAGTTAATGGACTGGAAGGTAAAAGTGGTGAGAATCAGAAAATGTACAAGCAGGTTGAAAGGTACAGTGAAGTGGTTGCATTAAGCGAGAAACATAATTCAACAAGAACAAACCTTCAGTAATGCTTACTATACAGCAACTAGTTCATACAATGTGTGTAGCAGTTAAACAATAACATTATTTTCCAAGACACTAGTAGTAATTAGTGACAATAGAAGTAAATTGAGCTAAAATATTATCAAGTATAGCAGGGCTCCTAAAAATCATTATTGACACATTAAATGTACTAGTACTACACAGGCAATCATACTGTCAGCAGTATTAAACATTATAGGAAAAAAATGGATCACCAGATCTGTTCACCTAAGCTAAGCTTCTTACAAGCAGCAATGTAAATTATATATAGATATATCAAATATAATTTGAAATATTGCTCACTAGGTACTACAGGTGGTAAAAGGTGTGCGTGTGTGCCTTTATTTCCTAATTGCCACACGCGCTTTCATAGTAATAGCACTTCCAACAATCTATTTCTAAGAGCGAAAAGTAAAAATCTGGCCGAATAAGGCTAGCTACTTAGCTTATAATGACCACAGTCTGTAGAAGAAACTTTTATATACACTTTTGAATAGGGTCGGGGATAATTTTACACACACACACACACACACACACACACTTGCTGCATGCTCATATTCAGGCAAATTGGAGGAGTGACAGTTTACCTGCAGCATGTCTTTGAGTTACTGGGGGAACCAGAGCACACAGATAAACCCATACAAAGAGAGAGAGGGCATACAGACTCCACATAGACAAAACTACAGCCAAGAAACCAATCGTTACAAAGCATTGTGAAATGGCAACACTACTCATTGTGCAGCTGTGTCAGTGAGTAGTTGCTTTTACAAAAATCCTGTCCCTGACCAACCACGAGAGTCAGTATGCTACCAGGAATAACACACATGCATGTATAATGGCAATGCAGATATTTGTGATGGCCACCATTTTACTCTTAAATACATTACAACCCCCACCGCACACACAAGCATAAGCCATAAGAATACTGGTTTATACTGAGTTTAGCAAATACAGTGCATTGTATGACAGTAGTGCTGCCACACCATATCATTGACTGTTGTTTATCAGTCATCAAACAATAGTGGAAAGTCACTTTTATTCACAGTGGTCTCTGTGCCCATTTATTATTTTATTTATTTTTTATTTTATTTTACATTTGTTAACCGGAATGGTCCGACTGGACACAGGTCCATTTTCAGCAGAGCCCCGATGAGAAAAGCTCCACAGTAAGTAAAATTTTACACAATATGTTAAAATACAGTATACAGAGAATTTTCAAACAATATGTTAAAATACAGTATACAGCAGAAGACATAAGACCTTTATATACAGGAAAAAGTAGTTACACATGATTAATAACAGAATAAGTATACAAATGCAGTCAGCATTAGGAGAAGACCTAGACTGTAATATATATTACAGTAGGAAGTGAGGTATATAAGTGGAATAATTTGAGGACTTATGTAATAACATGGGCATAGCCACTTATTCTTAGTGTGTTCTAAGTGAGTTTTTAAAGTGAGAAGAGGTAGGGGCAGAAATTAGAGCAGGAGGGAGATTACTCCAGGTTCTAGCTATGGAGTGGGAGAACAGTGCCTTTCCTGCAGTATTGTTAGCCCTAGTGATACAGAGGAGGGGTTTGTCAGAAGATTGGAGGGGACAATTTATATTATAGTGGGTGAGAAGTTGGCCTAGTGCAGAGTTTTTTTCTGAATGTTACCACATCGTAAGCAATGACTAATTGGTGATAGGTTAGTAGCTAGGGAAGTTCCAGCCATTGTAGTTCCCTTAGAGCCTGGCAATAGTGGATTCTAAAGGTGGAGTTGTTTGCAAACTTGGCGATTTTATTATAACATGATTTGAGTCTGGCAAGGTCAAGTTTTCTAAGCTGGGTAAGAATTGGAGCAAGCATATATTAGGGTAGACAAGAGGTGAGTTTTGGCTAGGGTAATTTGTGCTTGTTTCGAGAGGGATTTCTTGTGCCTATATAGTCTTCCCATTTTTTAATGGACTTTTTTGATAGTTTTTGAAATGTGGATGTCGAAGTGTAGATTTTTATCTATTTCAACGCCTAGGAGTTTGGTATGGTCAGAGGGAGAGATAATAGTGCCATTTTTGGAGGCGATAGTGAAGGATAGAGGGATGGAAATGGTTTTGTTGGGATGAAAAGTAATAATTTGGTTTTATTAGGGTTTAGGATAATTTGGATCTGAGTGATCCAACTTTCCATAGAGCTAAAGGATTCCTGAGTGAGTTGTTATAGGGTGGAAAGTGATGGAGCTGAACAGATAAGAGTTGAATTATCGGAGTATTGTAAAAGTGAAGCATGCTGTGTGGTGGTATGGAGATTATTGTTAAATATGGAGAAAAGAAGTGGGCCTAATATGGAGCCTTGTAGTACACCTATGGTAGTTGGGAGTAAGGGGGGATAGTACACTTTGCCACTGGACAGATTGTTGCGTATTTGACACCTTTTAAACCTGGCTATAGCGGAAGGGGCAAAGGATAGGGATGTCAGGGTGTCTAGTAGTAAGGAATGTGAAACCATGTAAAGTGCTTTGGAGAGGTCTAGAAGTATTGCAGATACAAAGTTATTTCTATGTTGGTTGATCAGATTGGTGAAAGAGAGCAGAGCGGTGGTTGTGCTATGGTGTTGTCGGCAGCCATGCTGTGTGGAGGAGAGGAGATGGTGTGAGTTTAGGAATTGTGTTACCTGAGAATGTATACATTTCCCTAGTATTTTGGATAAGTGGGATAGAATGGCAATGGGGCAATAATTTGAGTATTCGTAAGAGTTTCCACCTTTATGTAGTGGAATAATGTATGATACCGTCCATAGCTGTGGGACATATGCTTCTTGTATGGAGCGATTGATAAGAATAGAAATAGGGTAGGATAAGGATTCAGCAGCTATTTTTAGGAAGTTGGCTGGTAGATTTTCAGCAGTAAGCGTGGTAGGTTTCAGTTTTAGGTGGTGTTTTTTAATTGAAGTGGGAATGGGTGAGAGCGTAAAGGATGGGATGTTGTCAGGGTATTTGGTTGGTTTATATGTAGGGCTGTTTTTGGATAGTTGGGAGGATAGTGTTAAGATGGACTCTGTGAAGTGGTGATTGAATTGGGAAGCAATGTCCTTGTTGTCATTCATGGAGTTAGGAGTGGGAGTGGTAGTTTTGCCTGGTTTTAGGAGAGAGTTAATGGCATGCCAAAACTTTTGGGGATCTTTTGAATGTTTGTTTTGGATATTGAGGAAGTAATTTTGTCTATTGAGTTTAGTTTGTCTCTTGGCCTGATTTCTAAGTTGTAGGTAACTTTGTTTGGCTAGGTTAGTGTTGTCTTTCTCCCAAATTTTCCAGGCCTTATCCCTTGACTTTAGAAGGGCTCTAGTTTCCCTATTTAGCCATGGTGCATAGTTTGCCTTGGCTCTTATTTTCCTAATTGATGCGAGTCCGTCAAGGATATTGATGAGAATATTGTTGAAGTAGTTAATGGCTTGGTCTAGATTTAGGGTTTGTAGTGGTTTCCAGTTACTATGTTTTAGAATACTGTTTAGTTCTTGTATATTTAGTTTACGATTGTCTCTGACTTGTCTAAAAACAATGAGTTTGGCTATGTTGGTACGTTTCTGCAGGAGGAAGGTGGGGAAATGGTCACTAAGACCATCAGGAAGGCATCCTATTTGATAGTTTTGTTTGGGGCAGTTAACAAGTGTCCAATCTAGAACAGACTGTTCATGGTTTTTTTTGCCGATTCTAGTGGGTTGTGGTTAAAAAATAATGGCTCAACATCAAGTTATGTTCTTGCATCCCTTGTTAACTTCAGTAACACCCACACCGCTGGTACAAAGCAACGAAAGGTGTGTATATATAAAAAATAAATAAATAAAGAGGGGTAAGTTCTGAGATTTTATATGGCTTACAAAAAGCAAATGTCAACTTGTGAGGCAGAGAAAGCTGCTACTCTATTCTCACCTCTGTACTGTCCAGATTTTTGTCTTATATTTTTGGTCTATTCCTCATAAAATTTGTAGTTCTCTGACAAATCATTGAACACTGAAGTCACTAAATAATGACAGATAATTGAGTTTCTGACTTCATATCATTCAGAAAATGAGTACTAATGCAAAACATGTTATTCTAGCAACTTTCCAAATTTACAAGAGTAATATTTAAAATCATTCCCTTTTTCTGCCTTTGTTCCACCCTTATTTTAGGCTTTGTCCGGATTTGTTATGCTAACACATTGACAGACACAACCCTGCTCCTGATTTCTGAGCTATGACAGAAGTATTCTTGTTAACAAAAACAGAAGTGGAAGTCACAAAACACTGCAACTAATGAGATCATTTTCTTATTTGCATAATGTAGATCAGATCAATCACTTGGGAATGACATACCTTTCATTCTCTCACGTTTGGTGAGGAACGGGAAGAAAATCCAAGAGCAGGGAAAAGAAATGTAGCCAATCAAAAGTATGTTTTTGCATGAAGCGGGCCTGAAAGACCACACGTTCAGCATGACGTTCGATCCATTCCCTTGCTTACTGAGGGAAGAGGTTGATACTTGACACTTCCAGCCCTAGTACCAGCTGGACAACTCTCTTGCTTTCCTTGGGGCCTCCCATAGCAGCAAGTTATCTGGGCCCCCCACAGCCATGGGTTTCATGGGTGCCTAATGCTGGCTGTTTGCCAGCAGACATAACCATACATCCCATTCAATCCCTATCACCTCATGACAAATCCCTCAGAATGAAGTTCACAACACAGACCATTGTCTTTCAGAAATTGTCAATACATGCCATGGAGCTGGCACATTTTACTTTTCTAACAGCCAGAGTTTAATGTCAGCAGTTTTGTGCACATACCAGTTATATTTTTACATTACTTATGTTTGAAAGACTTTGCAAGTCCATGTTTTCACAAACAGGCTAGAAATCTGCAGTGTAAAATCATTGAGGATATTGCTTCATCCCAGCTAGGGATTCATTTCTTGGTGATACATATGAAGACCATAGTCTTTTAAATACTTTATTATTTCCAACTTTAATAAAATTTTCAATTTAAAAAGTGAATTATTCTTTTGAATAAAAATATGTACCTATAGCTGTTACCTCTGCTCTTCTATATGCAGGCTCATACCCCCCACCATAACTAATCCAGAATTCCTTAATGTATTTATATAACTCACTTGCATTTTTTAAGTTGCATTTAAAATATCTCACCCAAGTCACTGTTGCATTTATTTGCAAGCAGTAGAATTTCATACCTCCTGACACCTGAAGAGTTACTGCCTGGATATATTTCGCCTGAACAGCTTATCTCTAAACAAATGGATGTATCTCAGAAATGAATAAAGTTACAAAAAAGGTTAAAATATGAAAATGATTCTGCACACTCTCCTCTTTATAGTGGTCATATTAATATGTCGGGGAGACATGATAGTAATTTTATACTGATCAAAGAGTGCGCCTTTTGCTCGTGCAGATGTGATCTCCATTTATTGGCAGGGAAGTTTTGTAGATACCACTCTATTTTTGAAATATTTGTATAATTACGTATGCTATACATAATTGCATATTTAATGGACAAATACACATAAATAACTGTAAAGCAGTGCTAGTTAGATACCAAATATTCTTTTCGTCATTGTGTATACTTTCATTTCATATCTTGAAGTACCATATAAAGACCCTCTGGTTCAAGATATTTACATAATTTGTAGTATATACCATACATTCATAATATTTTCAGGGGAAAAAATTACTTTTTTTGTGGTCCCAAGTACCAGATTGGTCTGACAAGCCATTTATAAGCTGTCTGGTGACTGGGCGCATGAAATGCTGTTATCACAATCCATCCAAGGGACAGTGCCAGAGAAGTACAGAATTATAATTTTGCTCATAAGCATATTTTATTACTGAACAAGTGTAGATAACTGCTGACTGATAGGCAGACAGCAGGCATCAGTGACAATATTTGCATCATTTAAGCTTTCATTTTATACTATGAATTACAGTGGTCTGGTTCAAGTTATTAATATAATTATTAACGTATACCATATTTCCATAATATTTCCATTGCAAAACTAATTTTTTGTGATACCAAATGCCCCATTGAGGACAGAAGCCGTTCCTGACCTATCTGGTGACTGGATATATGAAATGCTGAGCCACAGTGTGTGTCCAAGTCGACAGTGCCAGAGATATTTACAAAAATATGATGGAAGTACTTCTGACCCAATGGAGTAAATGCTCTTCACAACTTGTTGAAATAATACAGTTGTGTGAATTACAAATTAATTACAAAACCATTGTCATGTCATGCACACAATTTCTGAGAGTTGAAGGTCAGGCAAGAGATGAAAACTGGAAAAAAGTAAGAAGCATTTTATTCCACGGTTGCCCCAGTGACTTATAATCTAAAGACACATTCCTCCTGCTGCTTACATGCCACAAAAAACAAAAGTTGCATGAGGAACATACCATAGAAGTAACAGACATTCTTCACTCAGGATACAAGGACAAGACTAAGCAGAGGACCAAGGCCAAAAATAGGGATAGCTTTGGCTCTTGTACACCCAAGTCTGATGCAACAACTTGCATTGCTATCTAAGGAAAAAATATCAATATTGTTTGGAATCTGCAACATTTTAGAGTTATGCCTCAATAATTACATCCTGTATTCAGGAATGAAGGCAGAAAATGCAGAAAAAAGGCAGACCTAAAGCAGAAAAAAAAAATCTAGGGACAACTTCTTTTCTTATATACAGCTAAGTTCTACATCTCCATGAAGGTTCCTAAGTACTGGTCTGCTTTATATAGGGACTGCAGTAAAGGAAGATTGTAGAGTAACTAGTTTTACATTAGAATGCAGTTTCACAAAATATTTCAGCTGGAAAAGTGAAGTGTCTTGAGACCAAAAATATGAGGCAAACATTAGGAATGTCTCAGAAGGTGCTGTTTCCGAAGCCTGTACTCCATTATTTAAAGCTTTGGTATGGTACTTTCTAGTGAAAACACACAACATAGTATGGAAACAGCAGTACTTGGAACTTTTCTGCAAGACTATGCTAAAAGGGGACAGAAATTGTCAATCCAGCTTTCCTGGTAATAAAGGTAATCACCCTAAAGTCCTTCCCTTCTTTGTCAGCGGACATAACCATACACCCCATTCCGTCTCTGTCACCTCACGACAAATCCCCCATAATGTACTTCACAGCATAGACCATTGATTTACAGAGATGGACAATATATGCCATGGAGGTGGCACATGTTACTATGCCATGGAGGTGGCACATTACTTTTCTTGCACTCAGAGTTTAATGTCAGGAAGTTTTTTGCAAGTAGTTATACAGTTGCATGACATGTTGGAAAGACTTTGCAAGTTACCATTTTTACATATAAGCTAAAAGACTAAAGTGAGATATTGCTTCACAGTAACTGTTGACTCCTAGCTTGGTAATACATGTGAAAACAATAGATGTTAAGTTGCCAATCTCGCCTTCATTCTTGCTGGATGGGTTCGGAGCCGATCCTCGGCTCCAACTCGGCAGTTGCTAAGCTCAAAAGTCACTTCTACCAGCTCGAGGCAGCCCTATATCCCATGATGCAAGGCGGAGATTACCCAGATCTCGTTTGCCGCTTCGCTCATGAGGTAACTTTTTACCAGCTCCTGGTAAGTGAATTTTTCTAACTATATTTCGGAGACTTTAGTCCACCCCATAACTTTATTTTTATATTTATATTACTTTTTTAACTCCCTGATTCACTAGCCCTATTCCCGTTAGTGTCCGTTCCCTTTATTCATTTATTTTTGCTAGTCTGGCCTTAGGTCCTTACCCCTCCTATATTTTTCCTGTCAGGGTTTGTTTGTGTGTGTCTGTGTGTTTTTTCCCTGTACTTGGTTTAGTTAATTTAGTTTAATTTTTGGACTGACTGTGTAGTGTGTGTGTGTATTATGGACTCAGTCATGTCCAAAGAAGCTAGGGTCTCAGGCTTCAAGAAGTGTGACTCGTGCTGTCAGAAGATGTCTCTGACAGACGGTCACACTTCTTGTATTTATTGCCTGGGACCTCTACACCTGCAGGACTCCTGTGCTATTTGTCACTCCTTCAGCCAGAGAGTCCTGCAGGAACGTAGAAATAAACTTATTCTCAGGGGCTTATTAAAGCCTGAGAGCTCCCCGGCTAAGTCCGGCTCGGGGAAGCCCTCTAAGTGTCCCAAGGCCCAGGCTTCAGTTTCCAAGCCTTCAGCCTTGGCTCCGACTCCCTCGGAGTCGAGATCGGCTCCGGCCGGAGCCGATCCTTCCTTCTCTGAAGGTTCGGTATCGGCGCCAATCGGCGCCGATACTCTGGCTTCCATGCCTGTGTCGGCTCCGGCTGGAGCCGACACATCTCTGACCCAGCTCGGAGCCGACAAGTTGTCGGCTCCAACTGGAACCGAAGGGTCTTCGGCTCCGTTGGCTCAGTCGAGAAAGAGATCCAGATCTCCGTTGCTGGAGTCTCTTCATTCGGCTCCGGCCTCTCCCTTACTTTCGGAGCGGAGCCATCGGAGCCGATCCTCAAGGTCTTCCAGACTCTCAGACCATGACTTGGAGAGAGTGGTGAGTAGACTGCTGAAATCACAGGCACTGGCCCAGATGCTTCATAGCCCGTCTCAGCAGATGACTGCTATTCCACACCCTCCAGAAATTCCTCTTTCGACTCTCCTTCAGAGCTTGGAGCCGGAGCTTATTGGAACTGTGACTGTTGGTGCTTCGGAGCCGATACCACTCCTTTCGGCTCCATCGTCTTTGACTCCTATCTCCTCCTTGAGACCGTCCTTGGAGGGATCCGGTCGTCGGGCTTCCCTTGTCGGTTCCGAGGGGGCGAGTGGCATCGGACCCTTGTCCGACCCCGTTCTCCTCCTCGGCACTTCGGCTTTGGTGAGCTCGGCACCAACATCTGCTTCGGAGCCTTCCCTTTCGGTGGGGCCGGGGATTCCTGTTTCCTCGGAGCGGGAGCTCTCGGTCCTCCCCGGGAAGGGGAGCCTTCGAGGTGATGAGGAGTGTACTAGCCCCCGAGCTTAGTCAACAGTCGGTCCCTTTAGCTCCTCCCTCTTCAGTGCCTGTAGATATCTCTTCCCACTCTCTTGCTCCCGGACCCAGAGATCCATCGCCCCAGGTTTCCCCATTGGGAATACCCTCCTCTTCCGAGGTTTCTCCTGATCCTTCAGGGGAACCCCCGCGTAAGAGGACTTGCAAGAGGAAGCATTTAGACTCCCCTGAGTCTACGACATCAGATACCAACTTAGATGAGTCGGAGGGGTCCCCAAGATCCCCCTCTGAGGATGTCTCCTTTTCAGAGATTCTTGAACTCCTGAAACAGAGGGGGAACTGGCCCTCCATTAACCCCTCCGAGGATGAGTCTGTATACCTGGAGGCTTTTGGATCTCGACCCTCCACCTCCTGGGTTTCTCCGCCTTTCGACCCCCTCATGGACGTGATAGCTCGAAAGGCGTGGGCATCTCCTGATTCCGTGGAACCAGTCCCCAGGAGGCCTTCTAAATTTATCACGGCCCCCACTGAAAAACAGTTTCTCACCAAAGGTGTCCCGGTTGATGCCATGGTGGTGGCGGCCACCAAAAGGAACTTGCAGATCCTTCCGTACCGGTCCATCCTCCTAACAAGGAGTCTAGGACCATGGACAGGTATGGTAAGCGGATGTTTTCCTCAGCGACCTTTGCTATGCGTTCGCTGAATTATCTATGTCACTTCACCCGACTTCAAAGAGATATCCTCAAGGAATTGGGTGAGGTGGTACAGGATCCGTCAGCTGCTGGGGCTCAAGAGAAGATTGCCTCTCACCTGGGAATCCTAAATTCCATAACTAACTCCTCCATGCGGCTCATTTCTTATGCAGCCGATGGAGTGAGTAGAGCTGCAGGCACAGGAGTGGCTCTCAGACTTCAGTCCTGGATGCGACTTTGCAATTTTGCAGACCCCTTTAAGGCGTCCTTCACAAACTCTCCCTTCGATGGGACAACTTTGTTTGGACCTCAGGTGAAGGACACTTTGACCAGGTGTGAGCAAGACGGCAAGACTCTTTCTGCCGTAGGAGTCCATTTCTCCACCCCTTCAAGGCCTTACCCCAAAGGTCAGAAGGGAGGGAAAATGTGGTTCCGAAAATCTCAAGGAGTCATGCCTGATGCACGTGGTCAGTTTACCCCCAGAGGCAGAGGGGGTAATAACAGACGCCGCCCTAGGGGCAGAGGGGGTCCGCAGAACCAGGGCAGCAGAGAGCCTCTCTCTGACAAGCCCTTCCAGCATCCCTGAGGTGTTGCCCGACTGCCCACCCTTGGAGGCAGTCGGGGGGAGATTGTCACTGTACCCAGAAGCCTGGCTTTCCCTTTCTCAAGACAAATGGGTACAGTCAATCATATCCGAGGGTTACAAAATACCTTTCGAAAAAAGCCCCTTCCAGATGTTCCACCCGGTCTAAGGGAAATTGCAAAGCTAGATGTTTCAAAACTTCTAGAGAAAAGGGCCATCCAGCCAGTTCCAGCAGGCCATTTAGAATCCGGAATCTACTCAAGGTTCTTTTTGGTCCCCAAAAAGACGGGAGACTGGAGACCAATATTAGACCTCAGCAGACTAAACAAGTCTGTCAAAAAGACGAGTTTTTGGATGGTCACACTTCAGTCGATTTTGCCCTTTCTGGACAAAGACAACTGGATGTGCTCTATAGACCTTAAGGATGCGTACTATCACATAAAAATCCACAGACGCTCCAGAAGGTTTCTCCGCTTTCGGCTGGGGACCAGTCATTTTCAATTCAGAGCCCTGCCCTTTGGTCTCACCACAGCCCCCAGAGTGTTCACCAAATGCATGGCAGTGGTCACGGCTCACCTGAGACGTCAGGGATTCCAGGTGTTTCCGTACCTAGACAACTGGCTCCTCACAGCCACCACCAGGCATCAACTTCTCCAGGCCAGGGATTACACTCTATGTCTCTGCAGCCAGTTAGGGATTTCTGTCAACTTTGAAAAGTCTTCCTTATCGCCTTGCCAATCTATTATCTTTATAGGCGCAGATTTAGACACTACTCGGATGTCAGCAAATCTAACAAATCAAAGAATCCTGGGTATCCAAAATCATGTTCGGATCATCCTATTCAGCAAAAAGGTACAAGCCAGGTTGGTCCTGAAAGTGTTAGGCCTAATGGCAGCTGCCATCACACTTTTCCCTCTGGCCCGCTTTTACATGCGTCTCCTACAGTGGATGTTGTTTACCCAGTGGTCCTTCCAGCAGTTGCCCATGCGTCACAAGATCCTTGTCACACATCTGCAAGAGTCACCTATCCTGGTGGATTTCTTCCCCTCTAGTCCATCAGGGCAGACCATTTGTCCCCCCGGCCCCGGTAGCCACGGTCACTTTGGATGCCTCCCTGATCGGGTGGGGGGGGGCATTATCAGGGCAGGATGGTCCATGGCACCCGTTCGAATACCACCTGCATATAAATGTCCTAGAGATGAGAGCAGTGCTTTTAACGTTGCAAGCCCTCAACGACTTTCTTCCTTTAGGAACTATCGCAGTTCACACGGACAACATGTCCGTAGTATGGTATATCAACAAACAGGGCGGGACCAAGTCCTATCCTCTGTGTCGAGAAGCTCTCAGACTTTGGCAATGGGCGATCTCCTCTCAGCGGTTTCTGATAGCAATGCATATCCCCGGGAAAACCAACATCATAGTGGACAGGTTGAGCAGAGCTATACTCATGCCTCACGAGTGGTCTCTCAAACAATCTATAGCGGAAGAGATTTTTCAGAAGTGGGGCACTCCTTGCTGCGACCTTTTTGCTACACCCCAAAACAGCAAATGGCCAGACTTCTTCTCTCTCTTTCCACTTCCAGGCCATCCCCCCAGACACGCTCTAACCCAGGATTGGCCCCGGGGACTTCTTTATGCTTTTCCCCCCTTTCTGTTGATTCCTCAAGTGCTTCAGAAAGCTACCGACTTGAGAGCCAAGCTGCTCCTCATTGCTCCTTACTGGCCTCGACAAATTTGGTTCCCGTTCCTTCATCGATATCTCGTAGCGCAGCCTTGGCATCTGGACCCAGTTCCAGATCTTCTGACCCACCAGTCGGGTCAACTGCACCGGTCCATTCGTTCCCTCAACCTCACTGCTTGGTTGCTCCACTTCCTTCCTTAGCCAGGCTTCCTATGATATCTAATCCCATTAGGGATATCATAGTAGCTTCTCTAAAGTCCTCTACCAGAAGGATTTACTCTAGCAAATGGCAACGTTTTTCCTTTTGGGCAAGGTGTAAGAACATAGATCCCTTTACTGCCCCTATTCAGTCAGTTTCGGACTTCCTAGCTGAAATTTTTCACTCTGGTTCTTCTTCTTCCACAGTTAAAGTCCATCTGGCAGCAATCTCGAATTTTCATGTCGGTTTTGCGGACCAGAACATTATGTCTCACAAACTTTGCAAAGCCTTTCTCAGAGGGATCTTCCTACTTAAACCCCCTGTTAGAGATCCTCCACCGCAGTGGGATCTAAATTTAGTGCTGGCATCCTTAATACTTCCCCCTTTTGAACCGGCTGCTACATGTTCACTAAAATTTCTCTCTTGGAAGACACTCTTTCTAGTCGCTATTACTTCGGCTAGAAGGGTGTCTGAACTTCATGCTCTCTGTGTTCGTCCCCCTTACTTGGTCTTCCACAAGGATAGAGTATTCTTGAGAACTAATCCGTCCTTTTTGCCCAAGGTTGCTTCTAAGGCTAATTTAAACCAATCTATTGATTTTCCAGTATTTTTTCCCAATTATTCTGACAGGGCGGAACAAAAATTGCATTGCCTAGATGTTCATCGCCAACTCAGATATTACTTGGACAGAACAAAGCAATCTAGAAAGTCTGATCAGCTTTTTCTTTCTTATGCTGAAAATAAGAAAGGTCTCCCTGTTTCTAAGGTGACCTTATCCAGATGGCTGTCTTCCACTATTTCTTATATTTATCAGCTTAGGGGCAAACAGCTGATCTCAAAACCAAAAGCACATTCTACCAGAGGCCTAGCCACATCTACAGCTATTCAGGCTAGACTACCCTTAGACACTATTTGTGCAGCAGACACTTGGGCCACTCCTCATACCTTCGTCTCACATTACAAAT
>NC_056745.1:336134975-336417475 GCF_019279795.1 Protopterus annectens | reverse complement strand
AAATGAGCATAGCAAAATCAATCATGGACCCATCTTACAATTTTCCATAAACACCATACTATATATTTGAGTATCAAACTTCAGTGCAGTTCGAAACACGTTTCAAGATATCTTTTATGGTAACATATAATTTACTTTCACTACTTAAAGTGAAGACACTAGAATCAAAAATTGCAGTAGTGTGTGTGCTTCGTCTTTACAAGTACATTTCATCATCTATCCTGAAAAGAACACCAAAGAAAAAAAAGAACAATTTGCTAGATTTTATTCCAAAATGGAACTATTATCTGCATTTAGTGATATCATAACGTTAACTTCATCTATTTACTCTGTGACCCACCAGCAAGAGAACTTATTAAAAAAAAACACACATAATAACGTTTAGCAATCTAGTAATGCATAACAATTAAACTTCTCTGTGCTGACTTGCATTCTTACAATAAATAACACACATGATCCCTACTTAAATGTCAAGTTCTATTAAAAAGGATGAACATCAAGAAATAACAGAAAATTTTATTTCAAATACAAAAAGAGTAACATGACTCAATATCAAAATAAGAAATCTCTGACGGTAATAAATCTGCAATTTACAATGCCTAAAGACACTAATAATGTGAGTCTCTAAATTTTCAAACAAAACAGAAACCGCTCTTGTACAACAAAGGTATTCAACTAATATCTTTAAAATGGAGTTTCATAAAATTGATACTGAAGAGCAGATCATATAACTGGCTTTAACATTTCAAATCCTAATATGAAAGCTGCATTACAGCTATTTAAAATATTACATAAAGGACAGAGGTAGAAATCCTCCTTCCTTATGCACACCTTTGTATTAACAAGGGCTTTATCATGCTTCGTTTTACTCAATTTTTTCTTTCCCATCTTTGTGCAGTCCCAGAATCGTAACATTTTAATCATGTAAACTGAATTTGCTGAACACCAGAAATCTGAAATAAAAAAAAATACATAAGCAAACAGGCTTACATCTGCTTAGCAAAAAGGAATGCTTTAAATATCAAAAATGTTACCTGTTGATAAGATGTTGTATAGACCATCACATTTTGTTGCTGGCCATCTGTAGTTATAAGTCCTGCTTGCAATGGGTTGGCTAAATGATAAAACAGACACACAGTATGTTAAATAAATCAATAGGAAAAAGACATTCATAACTGTACATTTCTTAACTCTGTATTTTCCTTAACCTACATATCTTCTCTTGACTTGTACAAGCAATAAGCAAAGAATACCAAAAGGAAGAGTAGTTAACCATAGAACTTACTGTAATGACAGCTCTTTGACAGAATTTTAACCAGTAAGCTAAACAAATTAGAATAATCCAAAGATATCCTAGGGAAAGCTATCCAGGGATCCCCACATTATTGTAAAAGTATACTATCAGCCTCAATGTCCAGTTTTGCTTCTCAGTCTCCCACCACCAGACACTGAGCTGAACCATACAGAAGTAATAAGAAATGAATGGAGATATTATTAACTCTTATTTCAAGGAAAACAAGCCAAATACACTCTGTGAACTCTTCAGTGGATCTGCTAGGGTACAGTGGTTAATTCTTAGAAGAGCAATAAAGGCAAGTTTTGAGAGAAAAGTAATTAAAACAAGGAAGGATTTGCAGAGAAAAACAGTGTTGAAATATATATCCCCAAGCAGCTTTAACTTTACAATTTACTAAGCATAAAGTCACAAAAGTAATCTTATTTTTTAGCTAGTTTTTAAGTTAAAGGTTAATTTCTATTGTTTTTCTACACTTGGAAGGAGAAAACAAATTACAAGTAAAGTAGCAGTAATGTACTTGTGTGAAAATGTGTCTCAAAATGAGTACCCCTATTTTTAGGGTAGATGCCAGTACAAATAGTTACCATAGTGAAGTTGAGGTTTCTGTTTTTTTTTTCTTTCAAATGTATATAGTTCTTAATTTTGTTTTTTAAAGGGATTTGGGAAAGGCAAATGGGAATTCAACTGTTTGGCAAAATTTGACATGAGCTTAAACAAATGTGTGAAACTGCAACTAAGTAAAAGTTATGTTAGTCAAGTGTTATATAACATGTGCATAACCTACTAATAGGAGCATTACATGCACTAGAAGTGACATGCATCATAAGGGGTTGTAACTTTAAATTACCAGAATGGCTGTTTTGTTAATTTTAACGTGGAGTGTAAACAGCCTTACAAGCACAGAAAAAAAGTGTCTATCTATATTCAGAAATGTAGGGTGCATTTACAAAATATTAGGAAAAGAGAATGGAAAGGTATTAAGGAACAATGGAAGGACATCTGTATGGTTCTCAAGTATGCAACCAAGTCCAGAAGGTTTAGGATTTCTGCATGGAATTATCTGCGTAGGCATATTTATACCCGAAGTAGACTTTAGATCTTTCCAAAGGTAGACAGCCAATGCTTGAGGTGTGATGAGCATGAGATACGTAACAGGAACATGTATTCTGGAAATGTAATGAGCTGGCAGATTTAAAAAAAAAATCCTAGAGAGTACCTTATCATAAATGATGGGGGAGAAAATGGTTGTAACTAAGGAAATTATTACTTTGAGCTGGGATACAATGTTGTAAGGCCTCAATAAGTTTAATGCTATTGACTGCCAAAAAACAATTACTAGAAAATCGAAATCAAAATCTAAACCAACTGTAACTGAAGTACTGAATATTGTAAATGAGATAAAAGAACTAGAGGTGGGAGCTTTATAAAAAATTACAAAGAAATAAATGTAATCTGTGGGAGCAGCACAAGCAGAATAATGTTCAAGATGAGTTTTGAGGTTTAAGGAAGGCAGAAACTGAGCAATTTATGTACTGTTGAGGTGAATGAAAACTTGACAAAAACATGTTTACTGCATACAAGTAACAACAGAAATGTTTACTATGGTTTGTTTTCTTTTCATTTAAGGTACCCATGCCCATGTCATGTGATGATTTAATAAAGATGTTTAAAATGTAGGGTGTAAATTGTCATGTTGCAGGATATACATCTGGATACAAATGAATATATTACTTTGATAAAAATCAGGGACAAAGGGAAAAGGGTGTTAAAATACTGACAGGAAGAGGTGCTCCGATTGTGGTAGAAGATGGAAAAAGACATCAATACAAGATTTATGACCGCAAGAAGATACTGGCAACTATATTTCCCCTAAAAGCACCATTATGGAGCTTGAAAGGATCATAGAAGAAGTACTCAGTCTCCAGCAGGGCATTTAATTTCTAGGAATTTAGTTTGTAGCACTGAAGTTGTGCCATGGGCCCTAGAAGGAAAACTATAATTAGAGAAGGTAGATTTTAAGAAGGTATATAAGTATTTGGTATGGAGGATGTTATTCTATGAACAGCCATACAGTTGGAATTTAGACATCATTCACCAAGATATAATAACTGGGCTAGGATGGACAGGAACTATATGTCACAACAGCGTGTGCATTTGGTTGAAATAATGAGACTCATCCAGTAACAATATCTGATCAGGCACCTACAAGAGTTATGATAAAGATTCAAGAAACAAAAAAACAAAAGAAAGTCATCGATGTTTCCTTGTATATTTATTAAAAAGAGGGGAATTTAAGGAAAGGGTAATAAATACATTTTAGAGTTATTAAGATAGATAGGAATTGTTCCAGATGGACTAAAGCATGGGATAAAATAAAGATGGATTTTAAGAGTATAGTAAAATTAAGGGAGAGAAAGAGATGCAGGTGAAACATAAAGCCTATTTAGAAGGATTGGAAAAGTTAAAATGTTGCACAAGAGGATACACAGATTATGAACCAGAGCAATTGTAGAATACTGAGAAGAAACTAAGAGAGCATTTGAACAACATGCTAGAGTTAGGAAAACTGCAGTTACATAGTTTTTTGACAATAATCCCAGAGCACAGACATTTTTAGGACATACACTTAGGCATGATGGCTGAAGAAGGTTGGATAGTGGCAATGAATAAAGAGAGGTGGCGACAGCTGATATAACACCCCAACCCAATGTAGAAAATGGGAAAAAAAGGAGGTTGATGATTCAGAGGGAACTTTGGTCTTATTATTGACTAGTTGTGATATACAGGAGTTTGACAGAGTTTGCTATGAATTCATGATTAGAGCAATGTTCAGTGGTGGCTGGTGACTTCAAATCACAGGGGGGCTGCAGGAGACAGCTGAATGGGTGGGGTCAAGGGGAAGGAGTGTGGTCAACTAGAAAGGGGAGGAGCAAAACCACAAAAACTAACTTTAATTAAATACGCTGCCCTGGGTGGCAAACCATCATTATGAAAGTCCAATCAAGACAAAAATAAGTGTAGAAGAATAAAAATATTTCAATGCATTGGCTGCATGACAGCTTACTTAATATCTAGATGGAAACAAAAGGTTGTGAGGCATGAAAAAATAAATTACTTTTTAAATACATTACTGGAATGACAGTCAAAATCAAGTATAAGAAAAACCAGAAGCACTCAACTCAAACCACTTCTCCTTGCACTGCAGTTCTAATTATAATATATTCAGCTTTATTAAAGTACCAAGTAGCATGCTGAAAGTAGAAATCTCTGTGATGCCCCCAATTGTAAAAATGTTTCTTATCCAAAAAAGACCTGCTGCCTGACAACTTGTTTCATGGGGAAAACATGATCAAAGTAAAAAATGAAAAGCAAACAAGAAACAAGCTCAAGATACATTGCTTAAAGGATTACTGTACAGGTTATGGACCACACATGATTGGCATTCTGTTTAGTTTACGGGTAAAGTCTGTAGAGATGACTGGAAGTCTCCAACAAGTGTAATGAGCTTTTTAAAATAATGGAATTCTGTCCTTTAATACCCAAGGCTTATACATTATCTAGTCAGGTATTCTCTGCATGGCAACAACAGAAAGGCTTTCAATGTTGGCAATTCTTTAACAGTATGCTTATTAAAGCTTACTTGCATCTTACGATCTCAGACAAGCTTACCTTATGGTCATTAAAGCATTGCTACTTAAACACAGAGCAACAGGCACTGAGTAATAAGCATAAATCTGAGTCTTCTTCTTCTTCTTTCGGCTTTTCCCGGTTAGGGGTCACCACAGCGGAGCACCTTGTCCGCACATTGATTGGCAGTGGAGTTTTACAGTGTCGAGTTGCCAGCCCGGCGCCCAACCTTCCACAGAAGGCACACTCACACGCACACCTAGGGCCAATTTAGAGTGTCCAATCCACCTGCAGCATGTCTTTGGGATGTGGGAGGAAACCGGAGCACCCGGAGGAAACCCACGCGACCACAGGGAGGACATGCAGACTCCGCACAGAAGGCACCCCAGCCGAGGATCGAACCGGAGAACCTCTTGCTGTGAGGCGGCAATGCTAACCACTGCACCACCGTGGCCACCCTAATAAGCATAAATCTGAGTAATAAGCATAAATCAACAGTACAAAAATAGGACAGAAACCAGACCATTCTGCAAAATCAAGGACAGATGAAAAGCCACTGTAGTACTTATGCAATGTGTCCTCCCCATCCAAGGTAGACACAACTACTCCTTGCCTTGCTTGGACACATCCAGAGAGTCACTACATGGGGGAGTGGGGTGCAACAAGTATGTCACAATTTGAAATGTCTCTGGCTGACTGTGATGGCCCTGACACATTTGTCATACCTCTCAACCTCAAGAGCAAGAAATATGGACAAAGCCATACACACAAGTGGGACAAAGGCCCAAAAATAAGGACAATTTTTAAATATAGCTCTAATAAACTTAGAAAGATAATAGAATAGGTCTTGCATTAGTATGAATTTTCTGAGAGGTATACAATCTGAAGGGTATAAAATCTGAAACTCAAATGTCTGTCATTTTCTAACTTCAGTCTTTAGTGATTTGTCACTAATTTGCCAAAAAACACAATTTTATGAAAAATGGACCAAAAATGTGATGCAAAAATATAAAAAAGACACACAATACAGCTGGGAACCTGTCAAAGAAGGTACACTTTAATATTAGTACTGCTACCTTGAGCAGCTGACAAAATAAAATAATCTACATGCATTTCAAGTAATTTATAACTTTGATTATTACAGTTATTTCTTAATTGTAAACCCTCCATGTTTTCTTCCAAAATTGCTATTTTGCGGAGGGATTATTAGGGGGAAGAGCAACATTTTGAGCCAAAATCAGGGACAGTTGAGAGGTTGGCTATGCCTAATTCTATAAAGCAATTTATTTGCATGTACCTCTCAACCTGTTAATGCAGTAAATCTGAACAAGGCCAAATATATTGGGGGCACATATAAACAGTACTAAAAATTGCCCTTGTATAAATTGAGACAGTTGATATAACAGCTCTTACTTTAACATGCATTTTTCTGAAGGTTATGAAGTCTGAAACTCAGTGTATCATTATTCCTAAATGATTTGACAGAAAACTACAAATTTTATGAAGAACAAACCAGAAATAAGAAGCAAAAATCTATTCATCCTTTGAAAATCTGGACAGTTGGGAGGTATAGTTCAGCTGGGCCTGTCTGAGTTTGCTGCCCTTCCCCCCTGACAAAATCATGGTTGAATGGAGCCTCTGCAGCCATTCCAATGAACCATTACTTGGCTATTTCACTCCATTTACCATAAACACTAATGCTTTACTTCTATGATGAGTTGGACTTCATTTGAAAGTTTTATTTTGCATTTTACAGCACAAACACTAAGTCATCTGCTAAACAAAGCAATGCAGTCTCACAATGAAAACTTAGCATTAAAACTTCTCTGCCCTTGAAACTCACATTCATTGAAACAGCATTGAAACCCACATTCAAAGAAAATACATTTTGCCAGTGGCAGATAACGATTAATTTTGGGCTGTTTTCAAATCATAGGCCCCCTGCATATGAAACATGTGCTCTTTGATACACCTTCCTCATTGTACTAAAATTATATTCCTTGTACAATACAGTACAGTTGTTAGAGGGTGTTTTAAATTTGTTTTGAACATTTTTCCAGTAAGCAATGAAACAAAACGTATGCACCCATAATGGCAAAACTGCCCAGTTCAGAACATTTATCATAAAAAAGTCTACTCAGACTTCCACAGTCCACCATTATTAGTAAATATACACAATTCTACAGTCCACCATTATTAGTAAATATGCACAATTCTACAGTCCACCATTATCAGTAAATATGCATAATTCTACAGTCCACCTTTATCAGTAAATATGCACAATTCTACAGTCCATTATCAGTAAATATACACAATCTCTGAAGTAAAAGTCATCTAAATAATTCCACATTAAAGAAATCTGTAACTAATGAAGAGGTTGCTGCTAGTAATCACCTTTATATTTCATGGTTTCATCGAAAAATAAAGTGTCTGTTGCCCCTCAGGAATAAATTGCCTATATTACATTAAAAAATGGTAAGCTAGTAATAATACTGCAAGAGGAAATGGATGGCAAACTGATAACAGACTCATAGTTAGTATCTTCACCAAGGAGAACATTCTCAGTACAGCAGCATCCACCCCTTGTGGGAGTAAAACCCACAGCCTTCTGCATCAAAAGCAAGTACACAACCTGTTGTGCTATTAACAAGGCAAAACACTAAACTTCTGTTCCCTTGCAGCTCTCAGCTCCTTGTAAAATCTACTCAATACTCAACTGCATCTCAACTTCGCAGCACAAGAAAACTGGAAAAAGCCAAAATGTATTGGGGGGGGGGGGGGCAAAAGCCCAAAAACTAGGGACACATTAAACATTGCTTGTATAATCTTGGAAAGTTGCTAGAATAAAATGTTGTGTTACCACCATACATTTTACTGCCAAAATCCCTGAGCAAAACAGTCAGAGTAACATACCACTACGCCACATCAGCTGCTTTGTAAAAGAGAGGAAGACTGAAACTTAAATGGCAATCATTTAGTGAATTCAGTTCTCACCATAGCTGTCAACCTCTTAGTACAAAACACTTGGACAAACCCAGAAATGAGGGAATACAGCCCTCAAACATATTCAGTGAATTCAGTTACCATAGCTGTCAACCTTAGCACAAAAACCTGGACGAAGCCAATAATGGGGGAATACAGTCACAAAAATAGGGACAAATTTCAAATATTCATCTTATAAACTTAGAAAATTGCTAGAAAAAAAAGGTTGTGTTACTATGTATTCTGAAGAACATGAAGTCTGAAATTCAAATGCCTGTCAATTTTACTGCTGACAGAACAAAAACAATTTTCAGCAGAGTCCCAGGGATTAATACTGCAGACACGTCTTTGTAAAATGACAGGGCACCAGAGCAAATCCACACAAACACAGGGAGGAGATGCAGACTCCACACAGAAGGCACCCCAGCCAAGAATCAAACCAGAAAACCTATAACTGTGAGGCAACAATACTACCGCTGCACCATCAAATATGCAAGGAATTAAACATTCAGAAACCTGAAGTCTGAAATACAAATGCCTGTCAATTTTATTTAACATTTGTTAATCAGGGCAGTCTGACTTGGAACAAAAAAAAAACAATTCTCAGAGGCCCAGGAAGAAATAATGCAGACATGTCTTTGTAACATGGGAGGACACAAAAGCAAACCCACACAAACACAGGGTGAAGATACAGACCCCCCCCACAAAGAAGGCACCCCAGCCAAGAACCAAACCCAAGAACCTACAGCTGTGAGGCATCAATGTTACCACTGCACCATCAAATTTCAAGCATTACAATATTTAAAAACCACAGATATTATGAGGAATAGATCAGATAAAATCTGAGGCAAAAATCTGCAATTTTTTTACAAATGGTGGTGGGTAGGGAATTCAGGTCTTTAACACCTGCATACAAGGTACAGGGTTCAAGCCTGAGGTATTCCCTACCACACCACCATGAGTCTAATCACCAGTACATCCCACCTGAGGCATTTACACACACACACACACACACACACACACACACACACACACACACACACACACACACACACACACACACACCTGGTCCTGTTCCAAATCACACACCTGGTCCTGTTCCAAATCACACACCTGGTCCTGTTTCAAATCACACACCTGGTCCTGTTTCAAATCACACACCTGGCCCTGTTTCAAATCACACACCTGGTCCTGTTCCAAATCACACACCTGGTCCTGTTCCAAATCACACACCTGGTCCTGTTCCAAATCACACACACACCTGGTCCTGTAGTAAATCCAAATCACACACACACATCTGGTCCTGTAGTAAATCCAAATCACATACCTGGTCCAAATCACACACCTGGTCCTGTTCCAAATCACACACACACACCTGGTCCTGTAGTAAATCCAAATCACACACACACCTGGTCCTGTAGTAAATCCAAATCACACACACACCTGGTCCTGCAGTAAATCCAAATCACACACACACACCTGGTCCTGTAGTAAATCCAAATCACACACACACACCTGGTCCTGTAGTAAATCCCTGTCCGCAAAACCACACACTCCACTTACCTGGTCCTGTAGTAAATCCCTGTCCGCAAAACCACCATACATCCAGTATGTAAATCCCGACCAGACTGCAGCCACCATACATCCAGTAAGTAAATCCCGCGCAAATCCGACCCTGCCCGTCGTGAACTCCAATCCAATCCAGATCCTTACCCTGCCCGTCGTGAGATCTTCCCCTGCAGCAAACTCCAATCCGATCCTTCCCCTGACTGCCGACGTTGCAGTCCGACCCCAATGCATTTCCCCAGCGAGTTCCCAGGCAGTCTATGCAGTTTAAAACTGCATAGACTTGTGGGAGCACTCCTGTCCATGATTCTCAATCAGGACTGCCGTGCGCATGCTCCATGCACTAGACTGTCTCGGCAGCAGTGCGCATGCGCGAAGTCCGCGAAACTTAAAATTTTTTTTTTCGTTTTATTTTTTATTTTATCAGTACTTTGAGGTTGAGGGGGCTGCAGTCCGATAGCACGGGCCGCCCCTGGCAATGTTAGCATTTGGATTCCTATAAGGAGAATATATGATGGATCAGAGGAAAAAATAAAGGTGTGAGGATTCCTTTCTGACTACCTGAGTTTGAACCGAGAGACTAGGCAGGGATGTCCCCTTCCCCCTCTCCTATTTGGTATACAATTGGAACTTTTAGCTAAGAAGAAAAGGGACTTGCAATTTCATGGATACAACTGATGCAGAAGCAAAGAAAAACTAGCTTTGTTTGTAGATATTACCTTTTACTAGACATATCCTGACTCTGCCATTACAGTACAGTGGAATTTTAAGACAGTTTCAAGTATTTAGGGTATAAAATAAAGTTAAAACAATGGCTATAGCAGAAATCATGTGCCTACACATTAATTAGTTTAACAATACCTATATTTATGGGGTTACAAAAAGATGACTTATTTAGGTGTGTATATTAATACGCACTCAGTGGTAGTAGGTAAGGATATATGTGAAGAGATCAAGCATATTTTTTTAAATAAAAGATTGGAAACCAATGGCCATGGAAACTTGTAAGCATAGGGGTATATAGGAAGATGTAAGAGTGTAGATCCCCAGATTATCTCCAGCCAGTGCCATGAAGATCTCTGATAGAATGACTACTCAGCTAGGAGGGGCCAAGCATGTAATGGTAGCAAGCCCCTTGGTCCCATAGTCCTGTCGACAGGGTAGAATGTGAGAGGGAGAGACAGAGAGAGAGAGAAGATGGTAACCAACATAAAGGGGAAGCAGGGTGGGAAAGACTACTGCAACAGTGATCAGTAGGACATCTACTGTTATGGCAAGTTCTTACACAACTGTACTGTATCCCAACAGAAATCACTGTTGCAAAATTCCAGCTGGGTGAGTCCTTAAGTTGAAGGAAATGTAATGGGGTTGGCTAGTGGACAGAGGAACTGTCCAAGAGGCCAGAGATTACTAACCTAGCGAAGGCAGCTCTAGAAATTGAAAAGGCATCAATCTTGTGGTGTTTACTGAAGGTTTGGACAGAACAGATGCCAGCTTCCAATATAGTCCTGGCATCCACTTCTTTGCAGAAGATCCTGAAGGATGCCACTGCCTTGGGAAAGTGAGCTCAAGGGCATGAGGACGGGTTTGCAATGCAGAGAATAACAAAAGGAGATGAACTTATTGATCCATCTTGCACTGGTTTGCTGACATACAGGTTGGCCCAGCTTTGCATCCATGAATGAGACAAACAGTCGATCAAACTTATAAATAGATTTGATCTTGTCCAAATAAAACTTCAGCTGTCTGATAACATCTGTAGAGTGTAGGAATCCCCCCCCCCAGTTCTGTGGGTTGGGGAAGAAAGAAGGTAGATTAATGGCTTGGTTGACACACAGCTCATTCACTACTTTCGACATGAAGGAGTGATTACCCTGTCCTTGTGAAAAATAAAGAAAGGGAGGAATAGCCATGAGTGCCTGCAGTTCTGAGACTCTCCTAGCTGAAGTGAACCAGTATAGTTTTCTAGGTCAAAATGTGATGTTTCTTAAAGATGCTGGTTCAAATAGAGGCAGAGTGGCTTTTCAAGCACCAAACTGTGGTTTCAAGGAGAGAGTACAGGCTTCCTTGATAGTCTAAGATGCAGAACCCCTTTAAGGAATTGTTTGACCTCAGGTCTGGATATAACAGGTGGGCTGAAGGGGGCACAGGCAGAGATGGCTGACAGGTGGGCTTTGGTGGAGAAGGACACATGCATTCAAGAGCTCAAACAGACAGTTTACAATAGAAGGTACCTCTGATTTGTTGGGGTCCTGATTATTCCTTTGGCACCAGAAAGAAAATCTCTTCCATTTGGCTATGCAGGATTTTTGAGTGGTGAGTCTCCTTGTTTCTTGGAGAACCTTAATTACATCTTCTGAAAACCGGTGCCTAAAAGGAATCAGAACTCTACCATCCACAAGTTTAGATTTAGGTATGACAGGCTGGGATGTAGTAGTGATCCTTTCTGCTCAGTAATGAGATCTGCCTTAAGTGGCAGTTTCAGTGTTTGCATTTAGATAGATGAAAAGAAGAGAGAACCAATGCTGTCTTGACCAACAGGGAGTGACTAGTAAGAGTTTTGTTTTTTCTTTTTGGGTCTTTAGTAGAATCCTTGGAACAAGAGATAGTAAGGTGAAGGCATAGAGGAACTTCCCCGTCCATTGAAAAATGAAACCATCTGTCCTCCAGGCTAAGGGGCAAGGATCACTGGTGCAAAAGATGAGTTCTTTGCTGCTCTCTGAAGTAAGCAGATCTATCTAAGGTGTCTCCTAGTGGTGAAGGATGTCCAGGAACTTATCTATTCAGAGTCCATTCGTGAGATCCTCCAAGGCCCTGCTTAATGTGTCTGCCAACACAGTGTCTTGTGACGGGATGTAAATGGTGAGTAGGGACATGTTTTTCTGGGCGGCAAGGTCCCAGACCCTCTGTGCTAGTCTGCGCAGTTGATATGATCTGGTGCCTCTTTGTTCATTTACGTACCATATGATTGTTGTGTCTGTGAATTCTCGAACAGGACCTGGTTTTCAGATACGTGAGAAAACCTGAAGAGCTTGGATGAGGGCCCTCATCTCTTTCAGGTTGTTAGCCTCATTCTGAAATGTTGGCTGTCATCTGCCCTGGACTCAACAGTTGTCTGTCCAGGCCCCCAGGTCTCATCTGAGGCATCTGTGTACATCTCCTGAACTGGGACTGGTGAGATGAAGGGGGATCCCGGATGAGTTTCACCTGATCTCCCTACCATAAGAGCTCCTTCCTGAGACAAGGTATGAGGGGAATCACTGTATCTAGAGATGAGAATGCTGGACCAGATTGTTTTCAGGTACTACTGAATTTTTCCTCACATGCAGTCTGGCTAGAAGGAACACTGGGATAGTTGCTGACATGAATCTCAGGATTCCCAGGCCAAGCATTGGTTGAGAGAGGAAAGGCAGTGAAAGAAAGCTGTAAGATTCTGTACTTTTTCTTGAGGCAGTTTTATTTATTTTATTTTACATTTGTTGACTGGGCAAGTCCGACTGGACACATGTCCATTTTCAGCAGGAGTCCCGGGGAGAAAAGCTCCAGTTACATAAGAGATACATTAATATATATATGAACAAGTTAGTAAAGATGGTGGAATACACATACAAAAAACAGGTTTACAAACATAGGTAAATATGGCCAGTTAGCAAGGCTCATAGTAAGATAGTTGTCAGATAGTAAACTCATCTTACAGTATAATACATTCTGTACACATTCAACACATGCAGTATATTGCAGCCTTATACAGCTAGGATATAACAGTACTTAGCAGGTTTGTATATAGTTTTATAATGTTGTCATAACTTGTAAAAGCAGACAGTTAAATGTGAGAAACTAGATTTGAGATTATCCATGAGTTTAGATATTTCATATTTATAAAGGCAGACAGTTACATGTGAGAAGCTAGACTTAACATTGCCAATGAATGTAGATATTTCTAGTAATTCAGCCTTTACCCAGGGGTAAGACAAGAGCATAGCCAGTTGTTTTTGAGGTGGGTTTTTAGTAGTTTTTTGAATTGTGTTGTGGAGTTATTTGATGTTATTTGGGCAGGTAAGGAGTTCCAGAGTTTGGAAACAGCAGCTAAAGAGAGATTTTCCTGCCTCATTGTTATGTTTTTTTAACTTCAAGGAAGTTAAGGGTGCTTGATCTCCTAAGGTTCTCTCTGTGGTGTGAGGATGTATTAGTTTTTGGAGGGCTGGGATTTTATCTGAGTGATGGTATAACTTATGTGCTAGTGACAATTGATTGCATTGAAGTAGTTGAGGGAACTCCAACCAGTTCAGTTTTTTGAGAGATACACAGTGGTGTGTTCTATATGCTGATTCAGTTGCAAATTTAGCTATCTTATTATAGCAGGTTTCTAGTTTGTGTAGTTCTGTTTTATGGAGGTTGGTAAATACTGGGGATGCATAGAGGAGGGTTGATAGTAGATGTGTCCTGGCTATTGTGGTTTTGGATCGCTTGGAGAGAAATTGCTTGTTACAATAAAGTAGCCCCAGTTTTTTGTGAACTTTTTTTACAGTTTGAACAATATACAAGTCAAATTTTAGGTGATTGTCTATTTCCACGTCTAAAAGTTTGGTGTGGGTAGTTGGGGTAATAACAGTTTTGTTATTAGAAGTGATAGTGAAGTTCACCTCTGAGGTGAGGTGAAGAGGAGTAATTTGGTTTTAGCTGGGTTAAGAATAAGCTGGTGGTTGCTATGCCAGGTTTCAGCTTGTGAGAAGCATTCTTGTGTTTGGGAGTGGAGGTGTTCGGAGTGGTGGGGTGGCACATATGACTGTGGTGTCATCTGCATATTGAATTATTGTGGCTTTTGGCATGGAGGATGAAAATTGATTGGGGAATAGAGTGAAGAGTAATGGATCTAGGATGGAGTCGTGTGGGACTCCTAGGGATACTGGTAGTAGAGAGGATATTTGGTTCTGCCATTTTACAGCCTGTTGGCAACCTGATAGATAGTTCTCAAACCATGTGAAGGAGGATAAACTGAGTTTTAGGGTACATTGAGTATGGAGATGTTTGTTATGATCAACCATATCGAATGCTTTAGATAAGTCTAAGAATATGGCAGAGACTAGTTGGCCATTATTTCTGTACCAATTAATGCTGTTAGTGAAAGCTATTAGTGCGGTGGTGGTACTATGAAAGGGTCTAAAGCCATGTTGGTTTTTGGATAGCAAATTGTTTTTTTTTGAAGGTAGTCCATGAGTTGTGTGTGTATGACCTGTTCTAAGATTTTTGATAAGGGTGATAAAATAGCAATAGGACGGTAGTTGTTGAATTCAAATGAGTTATCTCCTTTGTGTAATGATATCTTCTGCTGTCCCCTCTGCAGCCCAGAAACACAAGGTTCCGGGTAGGCTGGTGTGAGGATTTTTTTGTAGTGGACATTGAACCCCAACTGCAAAAGGAGGTTTTGGGTGAACTGGAGAGGTTGCAGCAGGATCTGTGGCAAGGAAAGTTAGATTAGCAGATTGTCTAAGTAGGGAAAAATCCAAATTCCATGAGTTCGGCAGAATGTTATTGCTGGTGCTAGACATTTTTTGAAAACTCCTGGGGAGGTAGAAAGGCCAAAAGGCAAAGTAGTAAATTGAAAGTGAAACGAGCCAATACAGAACCTGAGGAATCTCATGCAAGATGGGTGATGGAGGTAGGCATCATTTAGATCCACGGATACTAGTTATACATGAAGAAATATGAAAGGCAGCAGTGTATGCAGTGAGAGCATTTTGAAGTGTGGCACATGTTTAGCAGAGAGAGAGAGAGAGAGAGAGAGAGATCCAGTATAGGTTCTCATTTCCTTCTCTTCTTGGAACAAGGAACGGTCTGGAGTAAAAACAGTTTCATACAAATTCCAAGGGCACTGGTTCTATAGTCTCTTGTGTCTGTAATCCTTGTGGGTATTGGTGGTAGAAAATGGACTTGGTTGTGTGGAGAGGGAGGTATGCCAGGGGGAAGTTCTTTCCAGGACACTGCATAACCCTTATGATCGAAAGCACCCCGTGGCCTTTGATGATCTTTCCCAGCTTGAGGATGACTGACTATGCCTTTTGGAGAGGGGCGTGATAGGGCTGAGAGGTTGGGGGATGTTGATTTGGAGATAGTTACAGTGATTTTTCCCTGAAGGAAGTCCTCCCAGATGTCGGCTCTCTCTGTGGTTTCTCTGGGAATCTCTTTCTGTGAGCCTTGTTGTATTTCTGAATGGGTCTGGAGTCCCTTCTAACAAAAGAAGTAGGCTTGGCTGGGTAATTTTTCTGGTATCTAGGCACAGAGGTTAACAGAATCTGTCTGCAGTCTTTCATAATTTTGCCTTGCTCTTTTAGGGCTTTAAATAAGTTGGCTGCTTGTGCATCAAATCAAAGGTTCTTGTCTGAAGTCTTTGAAGTCTTCTGGCATAGGTCAACTGCACAACCATGCATACCTGCAAATGACAGAGTCAACAGCAGCTGCTCTAGAACAGGCTTCTAGAGCATCATAACTACATTTTATACTGTGTCTGGCTATTTGAACAGCCTGATTAAGTATGGACATTTGTTGTTTGGAATGTGACACCTACCTTGTTTAAAGAGTTGAGTATGGACAACAGGTACTTGGTCATTTGGGTTTGATAATTAAAGCCAAAGTAAAGGAGGTATAAACCTTTTTCCCACACCAATCCATAGCCCGACCATCTTTGTCTGAAGGGATGGCACTGGTTTTGAGAAGAAGTTTTGAAGGTTTATCAGAAGAGAGAGACGTACTGCAGAAGGGTTTGCCACAGGATTCTTATAGGTTAATACGAAGGTACTAGGCTATCTGCCCGAAGGCATTTATAAGTCTAGCTGGAATGGGTTGGCTTTCGCCGCCCCCTAAGATTAACTCCCTGTGCCTCTGTCCAGCACAGCCATTGAAGTGATCCCCGGGGTAAACTTCCTGTTTCCCATCCACTCGTCAAGGTTTCTCTTGAAGAGGGTTAGCGAGGAGCTCTGCCTAATGTAGACTGGAATCTTGTTCCAGAGCATGGGAAGTCTCTGGAACAGGAATCTATCCCTCCAGCACGTCCTATTTATTGTTGTGGTGAGGTTTAAATCCCTAGAGCATGTGACTCGAGGGGATATGGTTTTCTTTAGGTGGAGCATGTCCATCAATTCTGGGTTGGACATGGCCTTGTATGTCAGGCAGAGATCACCTCTGAGTAGGCGGTATGCAACCAAGTACAGCTGGAGTTTCTTCAGTCGAGCTGCATAGGGCATATGTTTGAGGCCAGTGATCCTCTTGGTGAGGTACTTCTGTGGTCTTTCCAGCTGTTGCAGGTGTCTTGTAAGGTACATCCCAAATGGGGCGTTGTACTCTATGATGGGTCTGATGAGTGATGCAGAGAGGGGCACAATGACCTCTTTTGATCTGCATGCAAACCCTTTTGTGATTAGGTAGGCCAAATAGAAGGATTTTCTAACCACTCTGGCAATGTGATTATCAAAGGAGAGGTTACTATTTACTTGGGTCCCCAGATCCTTTATTATATCTTCCATAGTTAGGGGGTTACCACCTATGTGGTAGTTTGTGGGTACTTTGTTTTTTCAAAAGGGGATGACTATGCACTTTTTGGCATTTAGCTTGAGGCCTTTCAAAAGGGGATGACTACGCACTTTTTGGCATTTAGCTTGAGGCCATGGTTTTGACACCAGGTATCTGTCTCAGTGAGACCCTTTTGGAGGATGTCTGCATCAGCCGGAGAGTCAATTATAGCACCTAGTTTGCAGTAGTCAGTGAACTTGGTCAGCCATAATCCTCCTGTGCTTGCCCTTACCTCTGAGAAGTATAGACTGAACAGGAGGGGTCCTAGGACTGAGCCCTGGGGAGTGGTACTTGTAACTGGTTTAGAGTCAGACCTAGCTTCCGCAACTCTTACCATGTGGGTTCTGTCCGTGAACCAGTTGGCAACCCATCTCGTGATGTAGGGGTTTATGTTCAGGCTGGTGAGCTTGTCTATAACACCTGAATGGGGAATGGTATTGAAGGTCTTTGCGAGGTGTAGGTAGGCTGTGTGGACCACCTTTCCCTCATCTATAGCCTTAGTAACTGTCTCAAAGAAGTCCACCAGGTTTAGGAGGCATGATCTGCCCTTAAAGCTGAACTGGGTAGGGTCCAGTGTTTGGAGGTTCCCAATGTCTCTGTTAATGAGATCCATGATGATGCGCTCCATAGCCTTGCAGACCAAGCTAGTCAGGCTAATAGGGCGATAGTTCCCGGGGTCTTTTGTGGCTCCACCTTTGTGGAGTGGAATAACCATTGCTGTGCGCCACATTATGGGCACTTAGCCTGTGGAGAGGCTGAGTTTGAACAGTGTGTTTAGGTGAGGGGTTAGTTCATCTTGGAGCTCGTACAAGGTGCAGCCTGGGACAACATCCGGTCCCATTGATGCTGTGTTTCTGGCTTTGGAGAGGGCTGTTTTAACCTGAGTGTCTGTGATTTCAGGGGCACTACATTCTTCTGGTATGGTTATGGGCCCTATTGGGGGTGAGAGGGGAGTGAAGTTTGCACTGAACCTATCTGCTAGGATGTTGGCGATGTCGGTCGGTTCAGTGTATTTCATGCCATTCTGCACTAACTCCGAGCAGATCTGAGAATTGCCACTTAGATTCTTGACCTAGCTAAAGAATGCCTTGTGGTGATCTTTGGAGTCCTTGGCAATTTTTCTTTCGAAGCTAGCCTTGGATGATTTTATAAGGGATCATAGTTTCTTGCTGATACTGATCAGGAATGTCTTCCCTTCTTGGGATTTTACTCTCTTCTGTACTAGTTTCTTCCTTCTATTGTATAGCTTGTTTATGGCAGGGGTCCACCAGACTGGTTTCCTTTTCTTGGAGGTGTGAGTCTTGGTTTTGCTTGGGAAAGCACGATCCATGCATTCTTGTAGGTGCCTGTAGAGTGCATTAGTAAAGGATTTTGCAGCTTGGACAGTGTTATTCTTTAGCATAGGGGCTTAGAAAGTTTCCATCTCAGTCTTAAGTTATGTGAAGTTTGCTTTTGAAAAGTTTTTCATGGTGGTTTCTTTGACCGGGGGTGGGGGGGGTGTGGATATCCAGAGTGATTAGTTTATGGTCAGATGTAACCCAGAGAGGGGTTGAACTCCATTGTGGAACATCGGTCGTCCATGTTGGTGATGACCAGGTCCAATATGTTGCCACCCCTGGTGGTGGTGTTAACCAGCTGATCCAGGGCATTTGAGTTTATAAATTCTAGGAAATGTTGGGCAAGGGAGTTTGTACTTGAGTAGTTCTCCCAGTTAATGTTTGGGTAATTGAAATCACCCAATATCAGAGTGTTTGGTAGGACCTTTATGCTTTCCAGTTTTTACAGAAATGTGGAATGGGGGTCCTGGGACAAGAACTTAAGTTCATCAGGAACTGTATAAAATATGACTGGTCTTTTGGGGGGGGGGGGGCAGGAGGCTACCAATCAGGGGTAGCCAAGATAGACCGGAAAACATCCAAGAAAGTCTCCAAAACTACAGGGACAGGTGAAGGAGCTGGAGTGCTCATTCAACAGGTTGTAATATCTTTTCTGGACCTCTGTAATCTGTCTAGACTCCCACTCAAAATGTTTCATCATATTTATAATTGTCTTGTCAAATTAAGCTCATCAGCAGGAGAGTCAGGGGAGGTGAAATCTTCATCATTAGAAGGGATTTGTCCAGGGGAGTGTATTTGAGAGGGATATGCTAGAAGAATGATCAAAGTCAGAGGCATCTTCCTCTTCAGAAGAAGATGACTCCACAGTAATTTTTTGGGGTATGGGAAGAGAATGGGGGGCAGAAACTTAAGGTTTACAGACCATAATGGCCTTGAATGGGCCTAAGTCCATCCATTTCTTTTCTCTGTAGCTAGAGGAGAAGAGACATGCTTATTGTTTGTTGCTTCTTCTTTGGTATGATGTCTGTCTGAACCAAGCAGGGTGGTTCAGACTCCTGACATACCTCAATTAACTTACTGGGAATATTTTCCCTAACTAGAATCTGTAAGATGCCTTTTGGACCCTCTGAAACGATGATCCATGGTTCACCTTTCTCTGTGGGAGTAGTTTCCTCAGTTGTTAAGCCCTTTGATGTCATAGTGGCCTCCAGCGGGGTCTCGATAGAGGGCATCAGAGGTGGAGTTGGAAGTACCATGGATTCTGTAACCTCAATAGGTGTGTCAGAATAAATAGACTGAATATCCGACCTAGGCCTTTTGAGATTTTTCTTGTGGATGGAAGTACATCTAGGGAAGTGGAATCCACCATCTTGGAGTGTGCCAAATGTTTCAGACATTGGGTCTCCAAGAAAGTGTTGAGCAAGGACAGACAGACAGGGTCACAAAGTCTTTGGCACAAAGGATTGGCAGATGGAACAGGCCTTATAGTCATGTTCAGTGCCTAGGCACAAGAGATACTGGGTATGCAGATATTTCTATAGGATTTGCTTACCTCACTTGCACTTACCCCTCCTAGCTGACATTTAATACAGATATAGCACAACAAATTAGGTAAGTAAAGGAAGGTTTCTCAATTGGGGCACTTATCTGTTTTAAAGACGCTACAGTACCAAAGACCAAACGAAGATCAGTCTGACAGATATGCTACTTGAGTTTGGGCTGGTGGTGAGATACTTGGAGGATTCATGAGCTGAGGACACATGTCAGATGTATGACCCAGGGAAGGTAAAGCTTTGGTACCCTGGCCGGATATCAGCAGTGATAACCCATTTGTTTGGAATACTGCAATAGTGATTTCAATCAGGACATCAGTATGGAATATTTTATACATAAAGTGGCAGACAACATTATACGGACTACACCAGTGAAGAAGTAGAGCAAGAAGATTTTGTCAATAAGAATACATAAAACTAATGGTAGGAAAACAGGCAAGAGATGTCAGGAAATAAACATTTTAGGTTCACAGGTTCATAGATGTGTACTAGGCTAATGACCCTGGAGCCTTTACAAGCCTAACCCACAGGATTACCCTTGCATTGTGCCACACGACCTTAGTTCCCAGTGTCTCTGTCGAGTAAAGCCACTGAAGTGATCCCTGGGGTGAATTTTCTATTTCCTATCCACTCATCAAGATTTCTCTTGAAGACAACCAGTGAGGTGCTCTGCTTGACATGTATGTGAAGTCTATTACATAGCATGGGCAGTCTCTGGGTTATGAACCTGTCCCTCCAGCATGTTCTGTTGATATGGTAAGTTTACTTACAAAACTGTACTATGTTCATCATTTGATCACCTCTGCAGTAGCCTTAAGCTATATGGGACAAGTAGCAGTGCATAAAATGCAGGGGAGGAAGCATATGGGTCAGTGTCGAGGAGACCTGGAGAATAATCCTAGCAAGCTTGCACTGGACCTATACAAAAAAATCTAGTTTGAAGTACTTAGTAAAGATATATGCAAAAGACCAAGATACTGCCTCTAGAACAGGCCCTGTCTTTGCCTGGAGGTGACTTGCTATGGTGGGATTACTAACAGGTAAAAGCATGGGATAATATTTAGAAATTGTTTAGATGCTGCTTGTCACTTTCTCTTATCTTCATAGGAAACAAAAGCTGATCAGCACTCCTGAAGGCTTTATTCCTGTCACCGTAGTATCTGAATTGCCTAAGGACATACAGTGCATATAAAATTCTTCCTCCCTTATTTTAAAGTTCTGGAAAGAAGAAACGAGGAGATGAATAGTCTAGCTAAGTATAGTCCAAACAGAACTTAGGCATGCAGTAAGAATCTTTTCTCAAGGTAACCCTATCTTTGGAATAAATAGGACAGAGATGACTCACAAAAAGAGCTTGTAACTAACACTCTTCTAGAAGAAGTCAGAGCAACATGGAACACTGTTTTCTGAAATAAGAACATCAAACCAGCCTTGTGGGTAGCTCCAAGTAAACAGTGTCATTTTTCCAACATAAAATTAAGGTCCCAGTAGGCAGCCACCAGCATCTCAGGTATGTGGATATATGAAACCCTTCTTTTAAAATTGCTTCACATGAGAAGGAGAAGAAAAAGTACAGGACGGATCTCACAGCAAGCAAGCAGATCTCAGAGCAAGCAAGCAGATATGGCCATGAGGTGAATCTTGACAAATGAGTAAGCAAGGCCAAAGGATAATGACTCACACTAATAATAGAGAACCAGAGGAGTCTGGACCTTTAAAAGGATCTGGTTCTAGGAATGGCATCAATAGGAAAATCTTTTCCATTTCCGCATGTATGATTTTTGTAATAAGACGTTTCTTTGTATTTTACACTTGCTACACATCCACAGAAAAAAAGATTCTTGATAGCTTTTGGGCACCTACCATCCAAGCAGTCTACTGAAATTGAAGGTTGGGGTGTTTTAAACAACCCATGTCTTATATAAGTCCATTCTCTGAGGAAGCTTGTGCTAATTATCCTTGGCCATGCTCAAAAGAAGGGAGAACCACTGTTGTCTAGGCCAAAAGGTAGTCATCACAATTACCTTTGAGGGGGTCTTTCTGAATCTTGAACCCCAATTATCAGTGTAAAGAGTAGATCATCATACAGGAATATTCCCATCCATCTGATTTCCAGGCCTGAGCAAGGAGTCCTGGAGCATCGGTTCTTTTACTAGATGTAGCTAAAGGCAAACAGATCTACTTGAAAATTTCCTCACAGATGGATCAATTCATGGAAGACCTCCTGGTGAAACTTACATTCATGAGTCTCTGGCTTCACCCTCTCAGCTTGTCTGGAACAAGGTTTTCCTCCAACAGAATGTAGTATTCTTCTGACAGACTCTAGTAACCTGTAAAGGGGTTGGACATGGTTAACACCCTCCCCCTATTTATTTATGTATCACATCACTGTGATGTTGCCTGTGACTACTAGCACAGAGACCAGAGATAATAGATAATTCTATTACAGCTATCATATCTTCACATTTATGGGCTTTAAATTGCCTTGCTAGTGCAAGAGGTCCCTGACTTTTACCCTCTTGGACACAAATCCCAAGCAAAGTCAGATTTTTCTGTGGTTACAGACCGAGTAGGGCTGGAGCAATACTACTAAATTTGTCATATATGAAATGTGGTCAAAGTATCACGAGAAACACATTATACTAGCTGAGGAGATGATGTAATTCAGTTGGTGTCTAGGTTCAAAATTATCAAGCCAAAACAAGGTCTTATTCTTCTTTCAGCTGCTCCTGTTAGGGGTCACCACTGTGGATCATCTGTTTCCATTTCTTCCTGTCCTCTGCATCTTGCTCTGTCACACTAACCACCTGCATGTCCTCTCTCACCACATCCATGAACCTTATCTTAGGCCTTCCTCTTTTCCTGTTACCTGGCAGCTTCATCCTTAGCATCTTTTTCCCAATATACTCTGCATCCCTCTTCAGCACATGTCCAAACCAACGTAAACCTGCCTCTCTGGCTTTGTCTCCAAACCTTCCAACCTGGGCTGACCTTCTAATATACTTATTCCTAATCCTGTCCACCCTTGTCACACCCAGTGCAAATCTTAACATATTTTACTCTGCCACATTCAACTCTGACTCTTGCCTTTTTCTCAATGCCACTGTCTCCAACCCATATAACATAGCTGGTCTCACTACCCTCTTGTAGACCTTCCCTTTCACTCTTACTGGTACTCGTCTGTCACAAAGCACTCCTGACACTCTTCTCCATCCACTCCATCCTGCCTGTACTCTCTATTTCACCTCTCAACCACACTCACCATTACTCTGAACTGTTGATCCCAAGTATTTAAACTCATCCACCTTCGCCACCTCTACTCCCTGCATTCTCACCATTCCTCTATCCTCTCTTTCATTCACACACATGTATTCTGTCTTAGTCCTGCTGACCTTTATTCCTCTTCTCTCTAGAGCATATCTCTATCTCTCCAGGGTCTCCTCTACCTGTTCCCTACTCTCACTACAGATCACAAGAAGGTCTTATTAAGTTTAATATTATTAACAGCCCTTAAAGCAATTAGACAAAGTTTAAACCAGCTGTAAATTAAGTACGTAATTATTGTACATGAAATAAAAGATCTCCAGTTGGAATCATTAAAAGATGAGGTAAGTAATTTTCATAAGAATAAATGGTGCATCTGGGAACAATATATACAAAATATGCTCAAATAGATGATTAAAATAAGTTGGTTTGTAGGAAGTGAAAATAGAATGAGTTATGCTCTTATGCATACAAATAAAAACAGAGTTATAATGGAAATTGTATGAATAATGCATGCAATAATGGAAACTATTTCTGTTAATTTTTCATTGTTATTAATATACGTAAGTTCATATAAATAACAACGTGATTGATACGTGAAGTTGTTTAAAAAGGTCTGTCATTATTTATGGAAAGAGATGAACTGGACCAAAGACTGTTTTCAGATGCATCATGGGCCAAACACAAAAAAAAATGACATTATAATCAGAGATCCTCCTACCCCTTGCAGACAGAGTGCCCAGACACAGGCTCCACACCTTTTCCCCATAAGGAAGTAGGAGGAGTCCTGAATAAAAATGGTAACCTATCTGATGAGCAGGGACCAGTTCTATGTGTCTTGAAGAAATAACTCCTTCAAAACTGGAGAAACTGAATGCCAAGGAAGAGTGCTTCCAGTATGACATTAAATCCAAAATTAATGGGCAAGAAGTTATTAAATCCAAAATCAATGGGCAAGAAGTTCAGATTCTCACAACCAATCACTTGGCCAGATCCAAGGTACAGAGTGGAGTTGAGTTGTCACTGGTCAAAGCACTGAGACTCAAAAAAGGGCCCAAAACAAACAGAGTCAACTTTTCTCCAGGCGATCGGCATGGACAT
The DNA here is from genome assembly GCF_019279795.1 of Protopterus annectens. NCBI lineage: Eukaryota > Metazoa > Chordata > Ceratodontiformes > Protopteridae > Protopterus > Protopterus annectens. The sequence goes on along the minus strand of NC_056745.1, from coordinate 336,393,182 downwards.
CTAGACTCTGGGACACCACTGGCTCTGATGACTTTGGAGTTCAGTGCACCAGAGCAACTGTTGATGTTGAAGACCTTAAGGTTGTCGACACTGACATGGAAATGATCAATGGGAACCTCAGTTCCAAAGCCACCAGATCCATAATAAGAACCAGGGAAGGAGCACCAACAAGGGGAGTGGGTGGTACGGCACTCTTCACTCTCAAAGTCAAGAGGGACGGAAGGACTCCCTTATCTATCTGAACTTTTATGAGGTCTCTCATCATCTTATCCCAGTCAGTGTCTACAACACCTTTTGTGGATCTAATGGACTGGAGAAATTCAACTGGGGATGGATGACAGGTCAAAAGCCTTGGGTTCTCTCTTTGAATATCTAGTAAGTTATCTGAAATAAAAGTCTTGGAGTTGCCCATGAATGGTGAAGTCGGTCAGGTCAAAAACAGATCCAAAGACATCAAAGCCAGAGTTGGGGATGGCCTCGGATATTTAGAAACTTTTGGAGTTGCAAGAATCCAATGGAGGTGAATCTAATGACATTTTCATTTTCTCACTTTTTTTGTGACCCTGGTGACACTTTCTCTATCCTTAGACTTGTCTTGTTTTCATTTTCTTTATCTAAAGATCTAGCTACCTTTCTCTCAGCAACTTTAGGAAGCTGAGAAGGGAGTGTAACTGAAGACAAATTGGCCGATTCTTCTGTGGAACCCCGGAGAAGGCACCTAAGAATCAATTTTTCCTGTCCATTAAGGCCTGAATAAGGGACAAATATCACAATGTGTGTTCAAATGGTCAGGGCCAAGACAATAAATGCCCTGAGTACATGAATCCTGTACCTACACTTAAGACACTTTTTAAACCCTGAAGCCTTTTTCATAACGTTCAACAAAAAGACAACCATGGATGGCGTTGGTACCTAGAAAAAAAGGGTAAACTAATGAGCCTTAGAAAGGCCCAAGAAAAATTATGACAGTTTTATTATTTTTTTTTTTTAAGAACAGATCTTGGTGAAATAAATGAAGATGACAGGTAAAGAGAACAAGGCAGAACAGCTGACAAAAATTTGAAAATACATCACTTATCTCAATAAATCTCAAAGACGAGTGAAGTGCTAGATACTCCATCTGATAAGATTACCAGCAAATGAGATCTGAAACTGGACCGCTAGTGTAAATATTTATACGAGAGAGGAGCTCAGCCTCTGGAGAATCTCTAAAGTCTGTTGCTGGCAGAGATCTGCCTTGAGGTAGATAACCCAAATGTCAAGACAGACAGAGGGAACAACATAGGATCTTAACATAACGGTAGATGTTTGAACGGATTACTGTTGAAATAGCATAAAGCTATATGGGAAGGATTCTACCAATAATTGGATGTTTGTCCCACTAGAAATGCTTTTGGGCTTCCACCAGATGTACCTTATGTCCAAGCAGACACAAGAGTGTACAACTATAAAAGCCGACATGTCAGAGCCTTCTTTACTCAAACCAAGGAAGGATCAAGTTGCTGCTTCTAGAATACTTCTTGAGTTCAACCCTTTCCAAAAAGGTATAGAAAAATCCTAGGTCCTGCTAGAATGAGCCTTAGCCCTGCCTGGAATAGTGTTGTTCTGCTGGGAATAAACAAGAGTTGCATGCTCACCATAACGGTAGATCTGTGTTTTCTGTTTCAGTCTTTCTTCAACTTAGGAGTTTTGAAGCAGACCTCGGATCTCACTTCTAATAAGGTGCAGTGGTACAGCAGTTAGTGTTGTCGCCTCACAGCAAGAGGTTCTCCAGTTTGATTCTCAGCTGGGGTGGCTTCTGTGTGGAGTCTGCACATCCTCTCTGCATTTGCGTGGGTTCCTCTGGGTGCTCTGGTTTCCTCCCACATTTCAAAGACATGCATCGGGAGCATTTCTCCCAGGGCCTTTGCTAAAATTGGGATGTGTTCCAGTATGACTTTCCTGGTAAACAAGCGTTAAATAAATAAATAAAACTTTGGATCCGATGTTCTGACTCCTCTTCTTACTCATAATCCCTGTGTAGACAGTGATCAAGTTTTCCTGACAAAAATAGAAATTCACGAAAATAACGGTGGTAATAGTCAAAAACAGAAATTTAGGAAAATAAAGGTGGAAATAGGAAAAAAAACTATCTGACTTAAACACAGACAGCCTGTAGACAGAAAGAGCCCCTCCAGGAGCCAAAGCTAGGTTAGCTAGACTCATCCTGGAATGACAATGTAGGAAATTATACACAAAAAGGGAAGAGGGATGGTGGGTTGGTAGCTGAGGAAGAACAGAAACAGACAACACAAATCTATTGTTATGGTGAGTTCATAACTTTCGTATCTGATGTCTTTTCTGTCCATTCCTCAATGTATGGGACAGAGTCCCCAGTACTTTATCACTTTGAAGGTCTTATGGAAGGATTTTGTCACAGCACAGCTGAATCAAAGGAGGCTCTAGACCTGGATTGTATATCCAATTTGTAGCATGAGATGAAAGTATGCACCTTGGACCAGGTAGCTGCTACAGCACAAATGTCATCAGTTGAGATACTAGAAAAGAAGGCTGTAGATGAAGCCACAGATCTAGTGGAATGAGCTTTTGGAACTGAAGGAAGTGACAGGACTCTTTCTTGACAGACATATGATATGCACTAACAACCAGCGTGACAGGATGATTCTGAATGCTCCTTTACCCAATTTAGTAGTAAAAAAAGAATACAAATAATTGATAAATTTTCTTAAAGGTTTTGTCTGATGCAAGTAAAAACGTATCTGACAATGAACAGCTAGCAAATGTAAAGTATATTTACCATTGTTCAAAAAATTTGGGAAGAACAATGGAAAATTCACAGACTGATTAATACATGATTCAGAAGTCACTTTAGGAAGTAAAGCAGGGTTGCTCAGGCTCTGGAGAATCTCATGTTTCAGGGTTTAGGTAAGAAGGATTTGGTTAAGGCATGCAGCTCAGAAATTCTCCTGGCAGAAGTGATACAACCAGAAATAGGGTCTTCCATGATAGAAACTTTGCATCAAGCCTTGCAGCAGGTTTGAACATGGGACCAGTCAGCGCTTGTAGTAAAACAGTAATGTCCCAGGGAGGAAATGAGTTTCTAAGCAGTGGGCATAGAAAAAAAAGTTATATGTTCTTACCACAACGTTCCACCTGTGTTGTCAATCCTCATTCATTCTTAACTAATGGATTCAGTTCCAAACCCTCAGAATTGACTCAGCCATTACACAAAGCTTGTGCCAACCAAAAATCTTGAGCTAAGGCTCTACCCATACTGCCTCTCTTCTTATTAACTCAGATCAAATTTGCCTACCATGAAGAAAATATGGAAGCTCTGTCTGAGCAACAAACCTATAACAACCCCAGGACTAGTTTCCAAACCTCCAGGAGTCTTGAGGAGGGGGCAGGAGGGTGGGATGTCAAGAATGAATGAAGATCAACAACACAGATGGAACGTTATGGTAAGAACACAACTTCTTTATCTGATTTTGTCAGTCTTCATTCATTCTTGACTAATGGGACAGACTCCCAAGCTACTTTAGGTCCTGGGCGGCCCTAAGGAAGGATATTCCTGAGCACCACAGAGCCAAACGATGCTCTTCCCTGGGAGACCATGTCTAATTTGTAATGAGTGATAAAGGTATCAGGGGTAGCCTAAGCTGAAGCTGCGCATATGTCTTCTATAGAAGCTCTAGAATGAAAGACTGCTTTAGTGGAAATAGATCTTGTAGAATGAGCTGTAACTTGTTGGTAGTTTGAGTTTATTAGGATTATATATAAAGGTAACGCAGTCTCTTAACCATTTCGATAAAGTGACCTTTGAAACCGGTTTTCCCAATCTGTTACCTGAAAAGGGCAGAAATAGTTGGTCTGATTTTCTATAGGCTTTTGTTATGCCTAAGTAAAAACATAATGGTCTGTGGACGTCCAACATATACAGGCAGTACTCTCCTTTGTCTGAAAAATTTGGAAAGAAAATTGGAAAGTCTATATTCTGGTTGATACTGGACTCCGCTACCACTTTGGGAAGGAAGGAGGGATAGGTTCTGAGTGATTCTCTTTCTTTGTGGAAGATGAATGTAGGGATGATACACACACAAAGCCTATAAATCTGAAATTCTCCTAGTGGATGTGATAGCTATCAGGAAGAGGGTCTTCCAAGACAAAAATCTGAGGTCACAAGTGGCTGCTGACTCAAAAGGATGACAACCTAGGCATTGTAAAACTAGGGTCAAATCCCAAGGCACTATTGGATCTTTGAAAAGTGGCTTTAAATGCTGAGAACCCTTAAGAAAAATTTTGCAAAGACGGTGAGACATTAATAAATGATCATCAAAACCATTATGAAAATTCAAAATGGCAGCTAGATGAAGTCAAATTGTAGAAGTTGAGGCTCCCAATTGAATTAAGGTGGCTAAGTATTCCAGGACCTTATCAACTGGAGCCGAGAAAGGATCAAACCTGTTTGAACCCGACCAAACAGATAATCTTTTCCATTTGTCTAGATACATTTTCCTGTTGGACAGTTTATGAGAAGCCAGAAGTATCTTTTGCACTGGGGAGGACAAATTGTTTTGCCTGACAATTACTGGAAGTGGAGAAACCAAGCCGTTAACTTGAGATGATGAAGGTTGGGATGCATCAAGCCCTGAGGGTGAGACAACAGGTCTGGAGTTGGATCCAGAGTCCACAGGCAGTGAACTAGGTGAGGCCAGAGAAAGGGAAAACAGATCTGACGGGCCAGTAAGGTGCAATGAGAATCACTTTGCTTCTCAACCATTGGGTTTTCTGTAGAAATTGGGGAATTAGAGGAATTGGTGGAAAGGAATAAAGAAGTCCTGGAGCCAGTTGTGAAGAAGTGCATCTCTCGGGGACTCCCCGCGGGGGGAGTAGGGCAAAGTAGCTGCTGTATTTGTGGTTTATAGGAGAGGCAGAAAGATGCAGCAAGGCTGACCCCATCGGCAAAAAATTTTCGTCACCACATTAGGACCGACAGACCACTCTTGAGGTAGAAGAATACACCTGCTTAGTTTGTCCTTGATCATGTTGGAGTTCCCTAGAATATGCATTGCTATTAGAAAGCAGTTGGAGGCGATTGCCCATTGCCAAACTCTTAGGGCTTCCTGACATAGTGGGCAGGATCTAGTTCCCCTCTGTTTGTTGGTGTACCAGACTACTGACATATTGTCTGACTGGACAGCAATTGTCCCCGATGGAAGGGCAGACTGAAATGCTTGCAATGCTAAATGCACTGCCCTCAGGTCTAGGACACTGATGTGCAGATTGGCCTCCTGGGGGGACCAAGCGTCTTGGACGGTCTTTCCCTGAAAATGCCCCCCCACCCTACCAGGGAAGTGTTTGTGGTCACTACAACCTTGGGCTGAGAGGGGGAGAAGGGACAACTCCATAAATCCTCTTCTGGCTTCATCCACCAAGATAAATCCTTCTTGCAGCGATTTGTTAAGATTGGATGATTCATGGAGTGAGTTAGAAGTGAACATTGTGAAGCTAGGAGCCATTGAAGCAGCCTCATATGGTACTTCGCTAGGGGGACTAATGGTATTGTTGCTGCTATGGATCCAAGAAGTTGTAGAACTAGTCATGCAGGAACTTTGTCTTGGGAAAGAATCACTTGAAGTTGAGATCCCAACTTTAACAACCTGTGATGAGGAAGGGAGGCCACGCAGGATTTTGTATTTAGTTTTGCTACAATTAATTCTAAATCATGTGTGGGAGATAGTTGTGATTTTTCTTTGTTGACTGAAATGCCTAAAAACTTGTCAAGGTATAGAACAGAGTCTATGGCGGAAAGCAGCAGATGCCTGGTGGGGGTGGTGAGGAGCCAGTCATCTAGATATGGAAACACACAGAATCCCTGCAGCCTTAAAGGAGCTGCTACAACTGCCAACATTTGGTGAACACCCTTGGGGCTGTGGTGAGACCAAAGGGCAGTGCTCAGAATTGGTAGTGACTTGCTCCTAGCTGGAAGCGGAGATATCTTCTGGAGTGATTGTCCATCTATATGTGGTAATACACATCCTGAAGACCTATAGAGCACATCCAGTCATCTTTCTCTAGAAAGGGAAGGACAGACTGAACCTTGACCATCTGGAATTTTGTCTGTTGTACAATTTTGTTCAATAGGCTGAGATCCAAGATTGGTCTTCAGTTCCCAGTCTTTTTTGGCACTAAAAAGAATCTTGCGTAGAATCTGGATCCTATCTGGTCTGGTGGGACTGCTTGGATGACTCTTTTTTGGAGCAGCTTTTGAATTTCTAGTGGTGCTAGATCACTCTGACTGGGTGGAACATTGGGGATTTGCCTTTGGGGGATGGGGAAAAGATTGATGGGAATATGGTAACCTCTAGCGATTATTGTCTGCACCCAATAATCCATTGTTATTGTGAGCCAGGCTGAGTGGTGAAGAGAAAAAATCTTCCCCCGACTGCTTCCAGGGGTAAGCAATCGGGCCTCTGCTCAGGAGCGCTGCTAGGGTTGTCCAGAAATCGAACCTCTGGAACCCTGGTTGGGTGGAACCCCTCTGCCACAGAAGGGGCATTATCCAGAAGAGTTTCCCCTCTGCCCCGGGGGGAATACTCACAACGTGTGTCCCAAAAAGGCCCTTGGGTCTTCTTGAACTAAATCTTTCCACACCTCTGATTCCTAGAGTAAGGTCATTGTGGAGTGGAAAGACGCATGCCCACAGCAGAAAGGGTCTTCCCGGCCTTTTCACACCTGACTAACGTATCTCTAATGTTTGGGTCAAACAAAGAAGTAGCACCAACTGGAGCACTGACAAAGGAAGACTTAAAGGGGTCCGCAAAATAACACAAGCGCATCCAGGCATGACACCTACTGGCAATGTCTGTACTTGCTGCTCTAGACATCCCTTCGGCTATATGAGCAATAAGCTGCATGGACAAATTTGAGATGGACTCCAAAGTGGCAAGCTGAGAGGCAGCCTTATCTTGAACCTCATCAGACATTGCTCCTGCAAGGGTGTCTGAAAGCTCAGTTATGAGATCCCTTTGGAGTCTAGTAAAGTGCACCAAGAAGTTCAAGGACCGAATAGAAAAGGTTGTTGAAGCAAAGACCTGCTTCCCAAATGTATCCATTGTCTGGGACTCTCAGTTGGGAAGATGGACAGTTGTACTCTCTTTGGCAAGTTCCTATTTTGTGGCCACTGCTACCACCATGGAGTCCACTGCTAGACACTTAGACCAATGAGGCTGATCCTCAGGGGCTGAAAGAATTTTGTCCAGTCTCCAGGGAATAGGGTCTATGGTGTCAAGAGCCTTCCATGCCCACTGTATGATTAGTCTGATTAGTTCATCAGCAGATGGGGTCACCCAAGAAGTAGATGGATGGGCCTGAAAAGCTTGCAAGAAAACAGATTCCTCAGAGGATGGGTTTGAGAGCTTCCAATCCTCTGTTTTAATATTTCCAGGATGTCTCCAAAGGAGACATTTTCAGGGGGTGACCATGAGGACCCTTCCCCCTTCATCGTAATCTGTATCCTCAGTGACTGATTCTTCTGGATAATCTAAGTGCTTCCTCTTGCACAATTTCTTACAGGGTGGCTCCTAGGGGGAAGATCTGAGGAGGACTCTGAAGAGAGAGGACTCTGCACTAAGGAATCTTGCTGCTCTTGTGCCCACTGTCCTGATATAGCAGATTGTGGCAGCTGTGAACCAGAGGGGGACAAAAATAAGGCACTCCGATGGGGATGGCACCAACTGGGAGTTTGCTGACGCCAGAGCTCTCTCCATAATCTGGAAGACAGACCCACCCGAAGAGGGATGGGAGCCCAGAACCAAGAAAAGACAACCTCAGAACAGGGATCACATCCCACTCCGATGAGCAGCTTCCCAGAGCAGGAGCGAAGAGAGGACTTAAAACTACCAAGGAACCAAGAGGCATAGACAGTGCCATAGAAAAAATTGGAGCCGATCCAGGGATTCCGGAACTGGCAGCCAAATTTCGGTCCTGTGGGTGCTACGGTTTCCGATGCAGCCAAAGACCACAGAGTAGGTTCCAGTACCACGGTGAGATCCACCGTTGGTACTGAAGCAGTTGGCACCAGGAGCATCAAAGCAATGGGCTCCAAGACCTGGGGAGAGGTTGAAGGAAGAATATATGTAGGAGTCCTGTGAGAGTAAGCCTCAGCTCCAGGAGGGAGTGAGTACAAGAAGCTTCAGTAAGGCCTCTGGCTGCCAAGAGCTGATCCACTAATCTAGCTGTATCCATTTCTGATAGACTCCTGGATGAATGGACTTGACATTCCCGAAGAAGATTCAGGTCTTTCCACAAAGGGAGTCAGCTGCTGACCCAAGAAGGGGTCTATTGAAGGGGAATATCTAGTCCTGGGGGTACTTACCCTTCGGCACCATAGTCTGTTGGACAGAGGATGAGGATGGAACTGAAATAGTAGAAATTGCAATTATCTGCGCCAGGGAGGTCATCAGTGCTGAAGTCATGGTCGGTACTGAAGATGGTTGGGTACTTTCAATTTTAGATGGCACCATAGTGGATTTTGTTGGTTTCGGTGCCGGAGCAGGAGACAATGATATCTTCGGAACCTTTGCCTTCAGTTCCGAAGAAGGTGTCGGAATCTGAGATTTTTGAGTCTTGAAGTCATGTACCTTGGAGGAAGATTGTACCGAATGGCTCTGTTTTTTAGTGTCAGTTTTTGGAGGTTTTGAAGTCTCCACCTCAGAAAAAGCTTCACCAAAAGGACATTTTAACAATCATTTTAATATCAAGTTGTTCCGTCTCTCTGCAAGAGTTCGAGCACTGAAACCCTTGGAGAGTTCACAAGGAGGGTAAACTTCCAGATGAGGGACACCCAAACAACAGATGCAAGAAAGATACCCATCTGAATTGGGCATCTTTCTGCCACAGTCCTTACATTGCTTAAACCTGGAGGTTCCTTCCCGCTTCTCTGCCATGTTGTCCAGTCAAGTACATGGTATGCCCAGACAGGAACACACTCACTTGTAAAGAAAAGGGGGAAGAGGAAAATTTTATAAAGAACTACCCAGATAGGTAAAGAAGAAGAAGAAGAAGAAAAGGGCAGGAAAAGGATACCAACGATGGTATCAAAGAGTTACCAATGGTAAGCAGGAAGGAGAGGCATAATACCAACAATGGTAAAGGAGAGATACCCTGAGGTAAATATGATGGTAGAAAGTTATGAATAGTGTCACATGCACCAAAAGGAAACTAAACAATAGTTATTACAGAAATTAAGCAAAAGGTAGTATAATAGGCAAACAGAACAATGTTTTTGAGCACTTAGCTGAGGGCAATGGCTGACACGTCCAATTTTCTACGCGACAAATGAGATCTGGGGTAATGAGAAAAGAGGCAGTATGGGTAGAGCCTTAGCTCGAGATTTTTGGCTGGTGTGATCTTTGTATAATGGCTGAACTGGATCTGAGGGTTCGGAACCAAGCCCATTAGTCAAGAATGAATGAAGACTGACAACATCAGATGAAAGGTTTGAAGGAAAGCCATGGATAATCTAAGAGATGCTATGGGCATGTGATTTTCACCTAAATGGGAAAAAGGATATTGCAGCTAATTGTACTTTGATGTTGGAGTAGATGGATCCACACTGAAAAAGATGAGCGAGGAAGTCAAAAATTGCTGGAGAGGAGCTGAGAAAGGGTCAGTATTAATTTCAACTACTCAAATAGAAATAAAATTCCATTTGCTCTTCTAAAATTTTCCAAGTAAAGGGTTTTTGGGAAGAGGACAAAGTGTGAACAACTGATAATGAAAGCCTGGACTGTCGAACCATCAATAGAATTGGGGAAACCATTAAGTCAATTTGAAGGACTGGATGTTCTGGTGAGGTGACCCCAATAAGTGAGAAAGAAGATCTGGGTCTGAGCCCAGCACCCAGGGAGGGTGGACTAGATGAGGCCAGAGGAATGGAAACCACACTTGCTGAAGTCAATAAGGGCTATGAGGATGACTGTGACCTTCATCGGAAATGCTTTTTGTAGAAACACTGGAATCAGGGGCTTCGTAGTAAAAGTGTAAAGCAGTCCCAGGGACAAGAGTGTGTTAGATTATCCCTGGGTGATTTCCCCTTTTGATGAAATTAGAGTGAAGAACTTGTTGCACTTGGTGTTGTGGGGAGAGGTGAAGAGATTGCAACAAGGTCAGTCCCAACAGCTGATAATCCACTCCATTACTAACGGATTGAGGGACAAACCATGAGGGAGTAGACCTGCTCAACCTGCCCACTAGGATACTGATTTCCCTGGGATATGTGTTGCTTTTAGAAAGCGTTGAGAAGATATCGCCTTTTGCCACACTCTCATGACCTCACAGCATGATGGGTAAGATCTGGTTCCTCCTTGTTTGTTGATGTACGAAACAACTACCATGTTGCCTGTGTGGACAGGGATCACACCCATGGAGAGAGAGTTCTGAAAAACCTGATGTTAGAAGAAAAGCTCTCATCTTCAATACACTGATGTGTAGGCTGGCCTCTGTTTGGGACCATGTGCCTTGTACTGTCTTTCCCAGATAATGACCCCCCCAACCCCAGCTGGGAGGCATCTGTGGTCACTGTGGCTTGGGGGGAGGAAGAGTGGAAGGACTTCCTTGTAGAACATGTGACGATTCCAGACATCACTGTATGTGTACTCTGCAAATGTTCATTACTGACACTTAAAAAAAACATGTTTTTTTTCATGATTAACAACTGAACCAACAGAGTCCATTAAAGTACACACTTGTTGAAGCTAGCTAGGGGAAACTAGTATGATAGAAGCTGCCATGGAGCACTAAAGGGGAAAAATTAGTTGAAAGGGTTGCTACATGAGATTGCACTGAAACAGGGTATGCATGGGGAGACATGCTGAAATGGCTGACAAATTAACTTTGAAAGAGGAGTAAGACAGGCTATGGGATAGTAACTCACACAAATACTGTAAAACCAGAATAACATTAACCCTGAATGGGCTTGGTTGTTTTGTTGGCACCAATTAGAAAACCTTTTTCCATTTGCTTATATGTTATTTTCTAGTAACAGGATTTCTTGCCTTCACTAGTATCTACTGCTTCTTCTTCTTTCGGCTTTTCCCGGTTAGGGGTCGCCGCAGCGGATTTTCTGTCTGCTCATTATTGGCAGTGGAGTTTTACAGTGTTGAGTTGCCAGCCCGGTGCCCAACCTTCCACAGAAGGCACACACATGCACACACTCACACCTAGGGCCAATTTAGAGTGTCCAATCCACCTACAGCATGTCTTTGGGATGTGGGAGGAAACCGGAGCACCCGGAGGAAACCCACGCGACCACAGGGAGGACATGCAGACTCCACACAGAAGGCACCCCAGCCAAGAATCGAACCGGAGAACCTGTTGCTGTGAGGCAGCAACGCTAACAGCTGCACCACCATGACTGCCCTAGTATCTACTGCACAAACTCATAAAACAGGTGCCTAAAAGGTATCAAGGCATATCATCCAAGCAGTCAGATCTTGTGTGAGTATATCCAGTCTTTAAGGTGTGGTACTTGCCTACACCAATTCCAAAAGAAGGGAGAACCACTGTTGCCTGAGCCAGAAGGGAGTCACCCAAATGATCTTTGGGGAGTCCTTCAGAATCTTCAGAAATACCCTAGATATTAGTGGAAAGGGTGGTAGAACAAAACGTTGCCAGTTGGTTATTTAGAAAGGAGGCAAAAAGGTCAACCTGAGGAATTTCCCACTGTAAGAATAAATATTGGAAGACCACTCCAATTCAGTTTAATTTGTGAGAGTCTGCCTTGGTCCTGGCTCAGCCTGTCTGCCACACAATTTTGACATGATGGAATGTAAGAAGTCTACAGAGTGAGATTATGCTATAAAGCTGTGTCCCATGCTAACATGGCTAGTCTGCAAAGGGGGTAAGATCTGGCTCCCCCTTGCTTGTTTATGTATCACATCATTGGGGACACTGCACTTTTATCCCCCTTGACACTGCTCATCAAGCTGAATCTGAGGTGTCTGTAGTGATTGCTTTGGAGCAGCAAGGGAAAATGGGAGACCTGGATTTAGAGAAAGTTGATGTTTCCACCAAATGGTTCCCTTTTTTTACAAATCTGAAAGCTAGAATATGTAAAACAAGTGGGATAAGCTGATTTTACCAATAGAACAAGGTGGACTAGGACTGTCTAATTTGAGGAGGTATTTCACAGCAACACAGCAAGGCTTTAATACATAGCACAAGCAGAAAACTATAATTCAAAGTTGAAAGGAATGATGTTGACACAGGGAGGAACCTCAAGAAGTAAGGAGAGATTGGGATTTTGGATGCAGACTCCAAGGAGAACTACCAAAGTCATACAGAGTATTATAGTCATAAAACACAGGGAGCATTTTAAGAACCAAACCAGCACAAGAATGGAGAAAAGAGATTTTTCTGACAGGGATAACTGCAGTCAGGGATACAGATAACAGGGCCAGAGGGGGCTGGAATTTATTGGAGAAACCTGGGAAAGGAACCAAAGTATTGTGAGCAAACAACCAGAAAGGGAAAGGTAACAGAAGGGAAGAGGCCAAGAATTTATTTGGACTGCAGGTTAGAGCCTTCTTCCTCTGTGGCTCATCCGATGGGCTTATCCCTCCCTTCCATACCAAGCACTAAGTAACGTAGCCTTTAATTCTCTAAATATAACTTCAGTGCCATGAGGCAGCTGCAAAGAGTTTTGTGGATGAAAGGTTTGCAAATGAGGCAGGAACAGATCTAAATATAGATCTAGGTTTTCCTGTGGAAGAATAGCTCTTTGTACTGAGGTGTCTATCAGGCACCCCAAAAACACAATCCCATTTGATGGAATAAAAAAAGAATTTTGAATGTTCTCTTGGAATCCCAGCCTATGTAGGAGATCTCTTACCTCAGGTAAGAGATTCCTGATGCTTTGAATACCTGAATACTTTTGGAGCAGTGGGTAGCCTAAAGGGTAAGGCAGGGAATTGATAACGTGATCCAGACACACAAAACCTTAAGAAAAGCCTGAAATCTGGATGAACAAGAATGCGATAATATGCATATTTTAAATTTACAGTTACTAGACAACTCAAGATGAGAAGAAGGGCGACAGGTTGCGAAGTGAAAGCATTTTGAACTTGGGTAGTATCACAAACTGATAAGCTGGATCCAGAACTGACCTCCATGAATTTTCTTTCTTTCTTTGGCAGTAAAAAGTAAAACCATTTCCCCAACTGGGGAGGAGGAACAGCTTCTATTACCCCGAGACAGCAAATGTTGTAGGACAGGGGGGAAAAGAAGGGTTCGATCTGGCGATGAGGAGAAATCCCCTAGAATGGAAAAATCTCCTCCCACTGCTGTTTGTATGCTACATGGATCACATTCAGGACCCATTTGTCTAAAACAACTGCCGAAGATAGAAAAATGGAGATTACGACTTTCTGGAAGAGGTAAAGTACTGCTAGGGTAGGGGGCAAGGTCCCTTATATAGTCATTCTGCCTTGTTTAACTTATCCTTTGTTCTGGGGGGTCCAGTTTTCTGTTTGGAACCTCCCTGCCATTGTTTTTTAAACATTTGCTAATCAATATTCTGCTATGATTTATATTTCGTTTCTTGCCAAAACTGGATGAGAAAAAAAAAAGTTTTCTGTTACTTCACACTACTTTTAAACTGACAGGATAAAACAAGTGCTCCATTTAAAAGCACTTTACAGTCACAATACAGTCCATTAAAACAAAACACTCCCAGCTTTAAAAAGATTTTCCTGAAGAGGAAAGTAGTAAGGAGGGCTGACAAATATGAGAGATTCCCTGAATTGGCTTACTTCTCTAATCACATTTATTGACAACCTTTGCAACAGATGGTCTAAAAATTATATCTGTATCCAAAGGGGAATTCAACATTTTATTTTTGGCATCTTCTGGGAGGTTCTGAGAATGCAGGCAGACAGCCTTCCTCAAAACAGTACCAGTTGCAACAGCACTGGAAGTAATACAGTGCAGTTGTGCAAGCTGAACTTATCATAACAGTATATGTTTGAATGATCACTGCTGCAGTAGCCTTAGCTACTGGGATATCCTACCAAGGATATAACAGCCAGGCACCTTCCACATACCCAAACTGTCAAGAAGCTTGAGTTGAAATGACTAAAAGATAAGTTTGGGTGTTAAACCCTTAAGAGCTTTCCTGAGAGCACAGAACGGAAGGCTGACCCTGAAAGGACAATGCTAGGACCAACATAAATGTCCAGACCCTGATATAATAAAACACACCAAAAATACAAGGGGGTGGAGGGAGTGCAACAGTGATCATTCGGACATCTACTGTTATGGTAAGTGCAAATTACACAACTCTACTATGTTCGGCATATTGATCACTGCTGCAGTAGCCTTAACTAAATGGGTAGATTATCTTAACTAACTAATTTCGGAGGTGGAAGGAGAAGATTCCAGGAGCCCCAGGAGAATGTTCCTAGCATAGCTTGACATGGACCTAGAGAAGGAGTTAATCTTACATTACTTTGTAAAAGAATGTACAGAGGACCAAGCAGCACTTCTAGAATGCTTCTAGAATCCAACCCTTTTCAAAAAAGGCCTAGATAAAGTCAAGGCTCTGGTAGAGCAAGCCTTGATCCTGCCTGGAATAGTTTTGTTATAGTAAGTATAACAAAAGCTAATAGCCTTAGACAAACATCTGGCAATAGTCTGCTTTGAAACAGGTTGCCCCTTCTTACCTTCACAAGAAATGAACAATTGATCCAAAGATCTGAAAGATTTAGTTCTGTCAGATTGTATCAGAGTTGTCTGTGGACATCCAAGGTATGGAGTATCCTATTGCTTTAATTTTTAGATTCAGGAAAGAAAATGGGGAGATAGTTTGGGTTAAAGTACATTTGGATACCACTTTGACCATAAAAAAATAATTATTTCTCAAGGAAACCTGTCCCTGTGGAAAATGAGATAGTGTTGACTCACCATAACAGCTTGCAACTCCAGATACCTTTCTTGCAGAAGACAGAGCAATCTGTAAAACTGTTTTTCATGTTAAGAACCTCAAGTCAGTGACATTAGCTGGTTCAAATGGAACACTTTAGCTTTTATAATAAAAAATTAAGATCCCAAGGAGGGGCTGCCAGTTTTCTTGGAGGACTTTTATGCAAAACCCCTTTCAAGAATATTTTGACATCAGATTGCATTGAAGGAGGAAGATCCATGGGCAGACATGATGAAATGGCTGATAAATGAACCTGTACAGAGGAATAAGAAAGGCCATAAGACTAACTCGCACAAATATTGGAAAAATCAAAGAATAACTAGCCCTGAATAGTGTTGTCAACAGCTAGAAAATCGTTTCCATTTTCTAATGCATGAACATCTAGTAGCAGGCTTAATTACCTCCATTAGTACTTTCTGCGGATTCTCAGTAAACAGGAGCTTAAAAGGAAATAAGACCCTATCATCCAGGCAGTCAATTAAAGATGACTGATGACAGGGTGTATCAAACACCTCTGTTCTTGTGTGAATAGATCCAGTCTGTGAGGAAGCTTGTGGTAATTGCCCCTGGCTATTTCCAAAAAAGGGGAAAAACACAGTTACCTAGGTGAGAATTGAATCACCACAATGAGCTTGGGGATTCCTTCTGGATCTTCAGAAATACCATGGATGTTAGTGGAAAAGCATACAGGGACAATCCCGTCCAAGAAAATGCCTCTGTCTTCCTTGCCTTTCCATTTGTGAGGGCTTGCCCTGGTCCTGCTCAGCTTTTCAGCTGCACAATTTTGCTCTGACAGAATTTACAATGCCTGTAGAGTGAGACTATGCTTTGAAGCTATATATCACACTAGCATGGCTAGTCTGCAGAGGGGGTATGACCTGGTTCCTCCTTTCTTGTTGATGCATCATGAGTATGATATTGTCTGCAACTACTTGAATAGGTCTTGGGGACCAAAGATGGTTCAGAGAGTAGAAAACCTTGATCAGGGCAAGCACCTTCTTGATATTCATGTGCATACATTTGTTCTTGGTGTCAACACACCACATGCACTTTTATCTCTCCTGAAACTGCTCCTCAAGCAAAGTCTGAAGCATCTGTGGTGACTGCTTTGGAGCAGGGAAGGAAAAGGAGAGACCTGGATTTAAGGAAATCTGTTGCTCCACCAATAGATTTCTCTTGTCAAATTCCAGCACTAGGATTTGAAAAGATAAAGGGTGTTTATGAAGGGGACAAAAGAGATTTCAGATACCAGTGTACCTTTCTCATGTAGAGTCTTGCCAGGGGCATCATGAGATTCATAAATGCCATGAGACACAAAGTCCTGAGGAATTACCGTGCAGTGACTGAGGTCTGAGTGAAAAACCTTACAAATAGATCTAAATAAAATTAAAGTTATGTACTCATCGTAACTATACATTTGTGTTGTCCATTTTTATTCTTCCTCAACTTATGGGTTTTGGATCTCACTTGGCTGCATTCCACAGACTTTTGGATCCAACTCTCAACCACCTCCCTCTACGTATAATGCCCTAGTCCATATATATATATAAATATAGACTTTCACTTTACAATCCCGAAATACTGAAATATCGAAATTCAGTATCCTGGCACTGTAAAGCCGAAAACTAAAAAACCCAAAACCCCAAAAGTGCGAAATTCAAATTCACAACTACCCACATACACACTCCACACACAAACAAGCACACATGCACCTTCCTCCCTACACTATAAACCAACAAAATAAACACAAACGCCAACCCTACATATAAGCAAGGGGGCAAGCCTGCCTGCACCCCCATGGGGGGGGGCTACATCCCCAACACCTCCCTACTTATATACACTAACTCCAAGGTCGCACTAAAAACACAAACACACAAAAACCACAACTACACACTCTACACTCCCCTTGCACAAACATACCACATACGTACAAATATCATTACTCGCAACACTTGCACACTCACAATCTTACCTGCCTACCCCAACCCACACCTCAAAACACACTCACACACACTAAAATCCCTACCCAAAACCCCTAGTAAAACATCACTTACCTGAATTTCCAGCTACATCCACACCGCAGATTTGACATTTCCGCATTCGTCATTTCCATACTCTCTATTCTGTACTTTCGGTCTCGAGCTACTGAAGTTCGATATTTCAGTAGTTCGAGATTCTGAAGTGAAACTATATATATATATATAAAATAGAGAAAAGTAATAAAAGCAGGGCTCAAATCTGGAACAATGGGTTCCAAAATGTATGTATTTATTTTTTTATTTATTTTACATTTGTTGACCGGGAGAGTCCGACTGGATACATGTCCATTTTCAGCGGAGGCCCAGGGAGAAAAGCTCCAGATTAAGAACAAACAACTATGAGATTTCTACATAGCAAGCAAGTATTCATAGGAAAGCACATGATTTAACAAGATTCCATAGTTTTAAAGTTACAAAGTACAAAATTCATTGGTTGTCACAAGTTTTAACAAAATTCCATAGTTTAAGTTAGAGTAAAGTAGTACTTAGAATGTACTGGTTTCCAGAAATAAGATTGATTGAGACAAATGTAAGTAAAAGGGGGTTGGGAGTGGATGTTAGGGTTAGTTTTGTGAGATGTGGTTGGGTTTAAAGTTGGAATGTATAAAACTGCTGACTGTCAGTGTGAGTGTTCACAAGTGAGTAACTATAAGGAGGGGTCACAATTCTTCTTGAAGTGATGGAAGTAAAGGGAGCATGAGAGTGGGTCAGAGGGTGTGTATGATATGGGTCAATCTGGTGGGCAGCAAGGGCATAGCCACACAAGTTTTAGGTGTTCTTTTAGTAGCTTTTTGAATGTAACCATTGAGTTGGCTGAGGTAATATCAGAAGGTAATGAGTTCCAAATTTTACCGATGTAGTTAGGAAAGAGGGAGTCACCTGTTGTGTTATTGCTTTTGGTCACCTTGACTAGTCTTTTATCACTACAGCGAAGTTGTCTGGAGTTTAAGTAGATTAGATAGTGCTGTTTGTTTTTTCAGGAAGTACTAGGAGTTTCTGGGTGAAAGAAAGCTGATGGAATGAGAGGAGATTTGGGAATTCAAGCCAGTTAAGTTGATTTAGTGAATGACAGTGGTGGGCACGGTAGGGGGCACCAGTAGCAAATTTGGCAATTTGATTGCAGCAGATGTTAAGCTTGGCCATTTCAGTTTTGGGTAGGCTGGTAAAGATGGGAGCTCATTGTGTGGAGAGTAGGTGGGTTTGAGCTATGGTTATTCTAGCAGGTTTGGTTAGAAATGGTTTGTTTTTATAAGGACTGCCTAGTTTTTTGTGAATGTTTTTAATAGTTTGATGTATATGTAGATCAAACTTGAGGTTGTTGTCAATGGTCACTCCTAGCAGTTTAGTATGAGTGCCTGGAGAGATGACAGTCCCATCTCTGGACACAATATTGAATGTGTTGGGCATTGAGATGGATTTGTTTGGTTTAAACAGCAACAGTTTGGTCTTTTTGGGATTAAGTAATAGGTTTTTGTTAAGAAACCATTTTTCAGTAATTTGCAAGGCTTTTTGGGTAATGGAGAGGAGTTTGTGTGGGTTGTTGGCTCAACAGACTAATGTTGAGTCATCAGCATATTGTAGAACAGTTGCATCTTGGCATATGCTGTGGAGATCATTAATGAAGATTGAGAATAGAAGGGGTCCCAGAATGGACCCTTGTGGGACTTCTGTGGTAACAGGCAGCAGTGAGGACAGGTTGTTGCCCCATCGAACTGCTTGTTGTCTACCATGTAGATAGTTTTGGAACCAGGCTAGTTCGTGACAACTAAGGCCAATATTAGTAAGGGAGTGGAGTAGTTTGGGATGATTAACCATATCGAAGACTTTTGACAGGTCCAACAATATGGTAGATGTTAGTTTACCAAAGTGCCTGTTTTGGTTGATGAGGTTTGTAAAGGAAAGAAGGGTTGTGGTTGTACTGTGGGCAGGGTGGAATCCATGCTGGGTAGGAGAGAGAAGTTGGTTATTAAGTAGGTATAGCATAAGTTAGCAATGTACACATTTTTCAAGAATTTTTGCTAGTGGGGACAGGATGGCAATAGGGCGATAGTTGGTGAGGTCAGTAGATGTTCCACCTTTATGTAAAGGGATGATGTAGAAGGTTTTCCAGATTGGTGGAATGGTGCTATCTGATATAGATCTGTTAAGTAGAATAGAGATTGGTAGGCAAGTTCTTTAGCAGCCAACTGGAGGTATTCTGCTGGGATGCCATCCGCTGCTAGGGTAGTAGGTTTACATTTGGACAGTAATTGTTTGACATAATTGGTAGGGATTGGTTGGAATTGGAAGGTAGCTTGGGGACTGACTGCAGGTTTGGGGATATTGGTAGCAGTAGAAGTGGGTTGTTGTTGAACTAGTTTAGAGATGGTTTCTATGAAGCATTTGTTGAATGATTTAGGTACGTCGATGATTTTGCCTGTGGAAGTTGGCGATCGGGTGGAGGGTTTTCCGGGGTGAAGTAGTTTATTTATTCCTGCCCATAATTTTTTATGGTTGTTTTGGTGCCTGTTTTGCAGATGTAGGAGATAATTATTTTTATCCTGGAGAATAGTTTTTTTGGTTTGGTTTCTAAGTTTTTGGAATTGCTTTCTAGTTGCTGTAGTTTTTGTGGCTCTCCAGTGATGCCAAGCTCTATTCCTTTGAGAAATCTTATTTTAGTCTCTTTGGTGATCCAGGGGGCAGTATTCATTTTGAGTTTTGTGGTATGAGGTGGGGCATGTGGTCTAGGATTTTTAGAAAAGTGTTGTTGAATTGGATTACAGCTTCTTCTAGGGGTACTTCTTTTAGTATGTTCCAATTATGGCATTTTAGTTTGAGTTTGAATTTCTTTGGGTCAAAGTTATTTTTGTTTTGGGTAGTTTGTATTAGTGGGGTAGAGTTGGCATGGATTTTGTATTTTAGTAAGAAGGTGGGTTGGTGGTCACTAAGGATGTTTGGAAGGACTCCTGCTTGGTATGGAGTACTGGTCTTACTTATCAAGATCCAATCTAGGAGACTTTCTTTGATTTTAGCATTTCCTAGCCTAGTGCTAGATTGAATGACTTGGGAGAAGCTGTAGAGATGAATATGGTTGGTGGGGTTAGTGGATCAGCAAGTGTTCCAGTCAATATTAAAGTCACCTAGGACGATGGTTTCTTGAGAAAGATTTTGATTAACCCAGTGTAGGAGGGATTCTAGGGAGGGAATATAGTTGCCTAGTGGTATATAGCCAGTGATAACATTGATTTTTTGTCACTAAGTTTGAGTTTGTCTAGGAGAAGTTCAGAGATATTGAGGGAAGGGATTGGAGGATTAACAGTCCACATTTTAGGTTGTTTTTGTAAAGTAATGCTACCCCACCCCCTTTTTTGGATAGTCTATCTTTTTGTAATACGTTGTACCCAGGTGGGAGGACCTTGCTGTCTGGTGTTGTGGGTTTTAACCATGTTTCAGTTAAGGACAGTAAATCAGGGGAATAGGGGGATATCAAAGCATGGAGTAGGTGCACTTTGTTATTTATGCTTCTGATATTTAAGCCAAGTAGCAGACGGCTATTTTTTGGTCTAGAGATGGGAGATTGGTTGGGTAAGAGAAATGGAATAGATGGAGTATTTGTGCAAGGGTTTGGCCCTGGGTTGGGGTGTA
Source organism: Protopterus annectens (assembly GCF_019279795.1). Taxonomy (NCBI): domain Eukaryota; kingdom Metazoa; phylum Chordata; order Ceratodontiformes; family Protopteridae; genus Protopterus; species Protopterus annectens. The sequence goes on along the minus strand of NC_056745.1, from coordinate 336,372,539 downwards.
TGTCTCCAGCTAGAATCAGTTGATGGCTAATATGGTTTAAGAGTTTGGTTAATTTGGTTAGAATGGCTATGCATTTGTAGTAAGTGATTTGGTAGAGATTGTGAGGAGTCTTACTGAGGGAGGTGGAAGAAAAATGTAGTGTTAACTACTTGGAATATGTGTAGGCTGTAGTGATGGGTGGGAGGTGTGTGAGAGGAAGTATGTTTTGAGGGTGTAGTTAAGGTACCATTAAGTATGGTTTGGTAGGAGGTAAGGGAGTGTGTTGATGCTAGGAGAAAGAGGATGGTAAGATAGACTGTGTGCATGGTAATTGGCTTGTGATAGTGTGAGTGTGTCATGTTAGTGGGAGGAGTATGCGTGGGCAGGGATAAGGGGGTTGGCTGATGATGAGGTGTTTGCTAGAGAGTGACTGCTGTAGGCTAGGTAGGTGGAGAGGTTAGGTATAAATCTAGAGGTAGTGAGGCGGGTGGGAAATGGGGGCAGGGTAGGGGAGCGGAGTGAGCCCGAGTGGTAGCGAAGGTGAATGGAGCAGGGTTGCACTGAGAGCAAAAGGTAAGGTGGGTTCCTAAAAAAACAATCAATATCAGTGTAGACACTAATCTAAGCAGGTAAGTTAGGAATAGAGGACAAATAGTATAGTATGGGTTTACAATAAAGACGAGTTAAAGAAAGTACCTGCACTAGCTTTTGAAAGTCAAATAAGAATTTCATGCACTAGTCTGTGAAAGTCCAAAGCAAAAGCCTGCTAGTAAGATAGCTGGTCAAAAGTATCCTTTTGTTAGGGAATTATAAGCCCTGGGTCCAAATACACTTTTGAGGAAGAGGGTCACCAAACTACAAGAATTACTGAAGGGAGTCGCTGGAGGGGACGTCTGTTAGTCTGAAAGAATGAGGGGAGGCTACAAGAGGGTTGTATGCAGCTGTTGCCCCTGGCTTAGTGAGCACTAGGATGCTATATTCAGCCATTTTGTCAATACTTGTAAAGTACAAAGTAGCTTATAAATGTAAAAGTTTAGGAGCACATTCACCACGAAAGAGGCACCTACATTCACTTGTAAAGTAGAGTAGTGTCCTGTCAATGTTATAATAAAAGCCGTGGCAGCATGATCCACTGGAGGGATGTCCAGGAGAGCACTTTCAGTTTTGGGGGGGGGGGCTCAATGTACGAGGTCACTTGTTTTTAAAGTAGAGTAGTGTCCTGTCAATATTATAATAAAAGCCATAGCAACACTATCCACTGGAAGGATGTCCAGGAGAGCACTTTCCGTTTGGGGGGGTGGGTGCTGAATGTATGAAGTTACTCATTTTTATTCACTTGTAAAGTAGAGTAGTGTCCTGTCAATGTTATAACAAAAGCCGTAGCAGTATGATCCACTGGAAGGATGTCTAGGAGAGAGCTTTCAGTTTTGGGGGGGGGGGGTGCTGAATGTACAAGGTCACTCATTTTTATTCACTTGTAAAGTAGAGTAGTGTCCTGTCAATGTTATAATAAAAGCTATAGCAGCACGATCCACTGTAAGGTTGTCCAGGAGAGCACTTTCAGTTTGGGGGGGGCACTGAATGTATGCGGTCACTCATTTTTATTCACTTGTAAAGCAGAGTAGTGTCCTGTCAATGTTATAATAAAAGCCGTAGCAGCACGATCCACTGGAAAGATGTCCAGGACGGCACTTTCAGTTTTTTTGGGGGGAGGGGCGCTGAATGTACGAGGTCACTCATTTCTTTTAACAAACTACAGGCTTAAATCTAGTCATACGGCAGACAGTCACTGAGGGGAATATCCAGCTGCAGAAGGGGATTCCAAAATGGTGTCTGCAAAAGTCCATCACGTCACTCCAGAAGATAACAGGAAGGGGAGAGGTGGGAAAGGAGTTGAGGAAGAATGAAAATGGACAACACAGATGCATAGCTATGGTGAATACATAACTTTAATATCTGATGTTGTTCTTTTCATTCTTCCTCAATGTATGGGACAGAGTCCACAGCTATATGAATCTTGGGCGGCTGTCATGGAAGGATATTCTGGAGAAAGTACAGTTGTGTACACTTGCCATAAATGTAGATGTTCGAGTGTATTCACTGTTGCAGTCGTCACACTTGGGTTATCTGCCTGCAGGTAGCCCTCAGTTGGCCCGAATACCAGAGACTTAGTATTTCTGCGTTGGTTGCTGTCGCTCCAGGTCTGACATCAGGTCATCAGGGGTATAAAAACAGACAACTGATGCCATTATATCAGTTTTTCTTGCCCCAAATGTCAGAAGCCCCCCAATAGGGAGCTAAGCTATGGTGGAAAAATCTCCACCAGTAAAAAGTAAATACTAATACCAATACCCCTGCAGGGGGTGAGTAGGATACACAGAGAGGAGAGAGAGAGAAGGGGGCTGGAGAGAGGGAAACCAGGATTGCAACAGTGAATACCCTTGAATATCTACATTTATGGTAAGTGTACATAACTGTACTATGTTCTTCGTGTTTCACTGTTGCAGTCATCACACTTGGGTTGATTCCCAAAGCTGTAGAAAGGGTGGAGGTAGTCAAGAAGTGTTTGGGCTGGCTAGTATGCCCTGCAGGACTGCAGTTGCAAAACCTGCCCTGGATTTGGAAAATACAGGCAGGTGGTAATGCTTGGTGAATGTGTGTACAGAACTCCAGGTAGCAGCCTCCAGAATGTCCCTGGTAGGGACTCCCCTGAGGAATGCTGTAGAGGTAGAAGTTGCCCTAGTGGAATGTGTTCTGACCCCCTGAGGGGTTGGTTTCCCATGGTGTTTGTAGCCGAAATGGATACAGTGTGCTATCCATTTGGAAACTGTCTGTTTTGAAATGTCCTTGCCCTCTGCCCCTGGTACAAAACTGAGTAGTAACTGGTCAGATTTCCTGAAGGGCTTAGTCCTATCCAAGTAGAATCTGAGCTGTCTGTGCATGTCCAAGGAGTGCAGGATCCTTTCCCCTTTAATTTGAGGATTAGGGAAGAAGACTGGCAAATGGATAGACTGGTTGAGAGCCACACTGGAGACCACTTTGGGCATAAAGGAAGGATTAGTCCTGAGGGAGTCCCTGTCAGCATGAAAAATAATGAAGGGTTCCACGGCCATAAGTGCTTGTAGCTCAGACACTCTTCTTGCTGAAGTGATGGCCAGGAGCAATGCTGTATTCCAAGAGAGGAATTTTAAGTCTGCTGACACTGCAGGCTCAAAAGGGGGCAGTGTGAGCTTTTCCTGTTCAAAGTTAAGGTCCCAAGCAGGGGTGGGTGCTCTCCTTGGTGGCCTTAAGTTGTTTGCCCCTCTCAGGAACTGTTTGATGAGAGGGTGAGAGAATAGGGGTGGCTCAGAGTTCTAATGAGCCGAGATGGCAGAGGCATGGATCTTAATGGAGAAAAAGAACAGGTCTATGTGGAGTAGATCTGCTAAGTAATTCAGGATTAGCGGTAGGGAGGGAAGAGTTGTGTCCTTTCCTTTAGATTGAATCCAGGAGCAATACCTTTTCCACTTATCAGCATAGGATTTCCTTGTACTGGGTCTTCTGGCTTCAAGAATGACGTCCAGCACCTGCTAGCTTAGGCTGGTCAATGGGGGAGAATTCAAGGAATAAGCCAGGCTGCAAGATTTAGAGTTTGCAGTTGCGGATGCAAGATCTGTCCCCCCTGCTGAGTGAGCAGGGTCAGGCTCTGGGGTAGGTGCCAGGGTGGCACCGGTGATAGGCTGCAAAGGAGTGGGTACCAGTGCTGGCATGGCCAGTCTGGGGCAATCAGAATTGTCCTTGGTCTGTCCTGTTTTATCTTGAGCAATATTCTTGAGAGAAGGAGCAGAGGGGGAAATTATAGACTGAGAGGTTTACCCAATGGAAGGATAGAGCACCCACTTTCCAGACCCTGCTGTGAGGTGTCCTGGTGCAGAATTTGTTGAGCTGGTGATTGCAGGGGGAGGCAAAGGGATCCACCTCTGGGGTCCCCCATTTCTGAATCAGAAGGCTGAAGGTGCTGGGCTCTAATTGCCACTTGTGTGGGTCTAGGAGATTTCTGCTTAAGTCATCTGCCAGTGAGTTTTGTTTGCCTGGCAGGAATTGAGCTTGCAGATGGACCTGCATGTCCAAGGCCATGTTCCACAGGGCCATGGCTAGCCTGCAGAGTTGGTAAGAGTGGGGTCCCCCCTGCTTGTTGATGTACCACATAAATGTGGTGTTGTCTGTTTTTATTAGCAGGGGTCCTGATGAGAGTAGAGATCTGAAAGCTGTTAGAGGATGCTGCACAGCTAGCATCTCTTTTTGGTTGATGTGCAGATGAATTTGACTTGGGCTCCAGTGGCCCTGAATGCACTTATCGTCCAGGTGTACCCCCCAGGCATAGTCTGATGCATCTGTGGTTAGGGTCTGGGCAGCATGGGGTTGAGTAAAGGGCAGTCCCTTGTTGTGGTTGAATGCTGCTGCCCACCAAAGAAACTCTGTCCTTAGACAAGGTATGATAGGAATGATGGCTTCCAGGTCCTGAGAATGCTGGCACCAAAGACTTTTTAAGTACCACTGAAGTTTCCTCATATGCAGTCTGGCATATGGAATTAGTAGGATGCAGGAGGCCAGAACCCTGCAGGATTTTCCTTGCAGATAGCTGGGTTCTGGTGGCCATTTGAGTGAAGTAGTCTGTCAGATAGGCTTGTTTTTCTGAAGTAAGGAATGTCATCTGGGATGCCATGTCCAAGCTTGCTCCCAGGAATACAATCTTTTGACTGGGGACTAGTTTTGATTTCTTTTCATTGATGGTGTACCCCAGGGAGGTTAGAAGGTTTTTTACAAATGTCAGGTGCTGCAACAGCATTTCCTGACTGTCTGCCTGAATCAGGCAGTCGTCCAAGTACAGGTAAATTTGAATTTTTCTCTGTCTGCAGTAGGCAATGGCTGGAGCCAGACATTTTGTGAATACTCTGGGAGCAGTGGATAAGCCAAAGGGAAGTGCAGAGAAAGTACAGTTTTGTACCTACCATAAATGTAGATGTCCGAACTGGATAGCATCTGCAGTCATAATAACTGGGTTGTCCTGTCGTCAGGCAGCCCTTCGGTCGGCCGGATTCCAAAGTCCGGGTCCGGCTTCGGCTGATGTCGCACTTCACCCGACGTCATCTCTGCTGGTCTTCGGGTATAAAGGCATCAGCCGACGCCATTTTCCTCAGTGTTTCTTGCCCCAGATGCCAGTTGCCCTCTTGGAAAGCTAAATTTTGGGTAAATGCCAATGTTTCCAAAAAGATAGAAGGCAAACACAAAAAATAAGCATGTATGTACATATATACAAACAAATACACCATAAGGGACTCCCCCCACCAGCTAGCTATTAGGAGGGTAAAAACCCTAGGAGTACCACAGAGGGGAAGGAGGGAGGGTAATCCTAACTGCAGATGCTATCCAGTTCGGACATCTACATTTATGGTAGGTACAAAACTGTACTATGTCCTTCATGGATGCATCTGCAGTCATAACAACTGGGTAGAATACCATAGCCAACTAGGGGAGGAGGAAGAATAGATTATGGTGTGGTTAGGATCCCTTGCAGTACAGCAGTGGCAAACCCTGCTCGGGATCTGGAATACAGAGGTAAATTATAATGCTTGGCAAATGTATGCACGGAGGTCCAAGTAGCCGCCTCAATAATGTCCTTGGTTGCCACTCCTCGTAAGAAGGCTGTGGTAGTGGCTGTTGCCCTTGTAGAATGAGGCCTTATGTTCTGTGGAATTGGTTTTCCATGGAAGGAGTAACAGAATCGTATGCAATTTCCTATCCATTTGGAGATTGTCTGTTTGGAAATTGCTTTTCCTTCCCTTCCTGTTGCATAGGCTACAAAAAGCTGGTCAGTTTTTCTGTTACTTTTTGTTCTGTCCAGGTAGTAGCGTAGCTGCCTATGTACATCCAAGGTATGCAGCATTCTTTCCCCTCTGTTTTGTGGGTTGGGGAAGAAGGTAGGTAGGTGGATTGCCTGGTTTAAAAACACTCTGGATACCACCTTAGGCATAAATGTAGGATTAGCCCTCATGGACACTCTATCTTGGTGGAAGATTAGGAAGGGTTGTACTGCCATTAGGGCCTGAAGTTCAGAAACCCTCCTTGCTGAGGTTATTGCCAGTAGGAAAGCAGTTTTCCATGATAGATGCTGTAGGTCTGCTGTTGCTGCTGGTTCAAAAGGTGCGAGTGTCAACTTTTCTAGCACAAAGTTCAAATCCCAAGCTGGCAATGGTGGTTTCCTAGGAGGTTTTACATTCTTGATCCCTCTGAGGAACTGCCTGAGTAGAGGATGTGAAAAGACAGGTGGATCAAAGCTGTATTCTGCTGAAATAGCTGATGCATGTATCTTGATGGAGGAATAGGACAGGCCTGTATGTAGAAGCTCTGCCAAGTACTCCAGAATGTTAGCAATATCTATATTCGACACATCTTTTCCTCTTTCAGCACTCCAAATGACAAACCTTTTCCATTTTCCTGCATAGTTCCTTCTTGTTGAAGGTCTGCGGGCTTCAAGGATAATGTCTTTAACCCTTTGGGAAAGATCTGGATTAGTTGCTGCTATGTGATGTTCCATGCAGTCAGTTGCAACGTTTTTAGGTTTGGATGCATGATGCTGTAGTTGTTCTGAGTTAACATCAAAGGCATCAGGGTATTGACCACATTTTGTCCCGAGACATGCTCCTCAGCAATGGGTACCAGTGTTGTCTTGGCCAGTTCGGAGCTATCAGGATTATCCTTGGACGTTCCTCCTTGATTTTTAGTAATACCTTGTGTATCAAGGGAAGAGGTGGGAATGCATATGCTGTCAGACCTTTCCAGCTGAAGGAGAGCGAATCCACTTTCCATGCAAGTGGATGGAATGTCCTTGTGCAGAATTTTTTGAGCTGGTGATTGAGAGGGGAAGCGAATAGATCTATCTGTGGCATTCCCCATTTCTTTGCGATGGTCTTGAAGATGTCCGGGTGTAGCATCCATTCGTGAGCATCCGAGGTGGTTCTGCTTAACATGTCTGCTAGAGTGTTCTCCTTTCCCAGTACAAATATTGCCTGTAACTGGATGTTGTAGCTGAGTGCCAGGTTCCAAAGGTCCAAAGTCATTCTGCATAGGGGTATGAATGAGTGCCTCCCTGTTTGTTGATGTACCACATGACTGTGGTGTTGTCTGTCCTTATCATCAAATGGCCTTCTTTGAGAAATGGTCTGAATTTTTGGATTGCCAGTTTTACTGCCAGCATTTCTTTTATGTTGATGTGCAGGTGAAGCTGGTCCTGCGTCCACAATCCTTGTACGCATTTGTCCAGCATGTGAGCCCCCCATCCTAGGTCTGAGGCGTCTGTTGCGATGGTTTGGCTTGCTTGATAGTTGTGAAAGGGTAGGCCTGGGTTTGACTGGCATGCTTGAGCCCACCATAGGAACTCCTGTTTTAGGCATGGGATTAGTGGAATTTCTGCTTCTAGGCTGTGCCTGTGTTGGGACCATAAATTCTTTAGGTACCACTGTAGTTTTCTCATATGCAGTCTGGCATGTGGAACCAAGATTATGCATGATGCCATGAAGCCCAAGGCCTGCAGAACTTTTCTTGCTGTTAGCTTGTTCTGTTTTGTTAGTGCCAAGAAGTAAAGAGGGAGTTCTTTTTGTTTTTCTGCAGTTAGGAATGCCATTTGTTTTACTGTGTCCAATTCCCCAAGAATGTTCTTGTTTGGGATGGTATCAGCCTTGACTTTTGTAAATTGACTGTGTATCCCAGTGCTTGTAGCAAGTAAATGACCCTTTGTAAATCTGTTGTCAGCTTGCTTTTGTTGTCCCCTTGTAGCAGGCAGTCGTCCAGGTATGGATAAATTTGGATTCCCTGTAGTCTGCAGTGGGCGATTACTGATGCCAGGCATTTTGTGAATACTCTGGGCGCAGTAGATAAGCCAAAGGGCAATGCTGAGAATTGATAGTGCTCTGATCCTGCAAGAAATCTGAGGTATCTTCTGCAAATTGGTCGAATGGGGACGTGCAGGTATGCCTCCTTGAGATCTAGAGTTACCAGCCAACACTCCTTGCCCAGCATGGGAAGAAGTTGCTGTAGGGTCAGCATTTTGAATTTTGGGACAATGATGTATGTGTTTAAGGTGGACAGGTCGAGAATAGGTCTCCAACTTTTTTCCTTTCTTGGAACTAGGAATAGTCTGGAGTAGAATCCTTTGCCTTGTTCTGTTATTGGTACTCTTTCCACAGCTCTCATCTTTGTTAATTGCATTATCTGCTGTAGAGCTTCTGTTTTTTGATTTGGAGGCAGGTTTGGCGTTCCTCTTTTGACTGGTAAAGTATGGAAGTGGAACCGGTAACCTTGGTCTATTGTTTGCAAAATCCACTTGTCTTTTGTGATATAGTGCCAGTTCTTCGAAAATAAGGTTAATTTTCCGCCTAATGGTGCTGCTATTTGTTCCCTGGTAGGCGGAGTTAGAATCAAGTCACTGTGATTGTCCTGTTGTAGTGGTAGTGGCTGTGTCTGTGCCTCTGTTATTACCTTGCCACTGTCGACCTCTGTAGGCACCCCCTCTGGATTGATTTCTGCCTCTGGAACGTCTATTCCTGCCCCTTTGGGATCTTGTGGAGTCAGGAAAGGACCAATTTTTGGCAGGCCAGTTCCTGCTAAACCTTGGGGGCTGAACCTGCAAGAAATCTTTAACCGTTTGTACAGATTTTGCCTTTTCTTCCATTTTCTTCATTACCTGCTGGGCAGGTGTACCAAACAAACTGGCCTTATCCATAGGAGCATCTAATAACTTAGCTTTAACATGATCCGGTAAGACCTGTTCCTTCAGCCATGCATGTCTTCTTATCACTGTGCCAGTACTGGCTGATCTAAATGAAGCCTCCATTGCATCATAGCCACATTTTAAGGAATGGTTACTAACCTGTTGTATGTTATTTACCATTTCTAATACATATTTCTTATCTATAGAGTCATCAGAGGATAGCTTTTTAGTTAACTGATCAAGCATAAACTCTTGGTATTGTATCATGTGAAACTGACAGTTTAAAGCTCTAGCTGAGAGAGTAGCAGAGGTGTAAACTTTTTTGCCCCATCTGTCTAAAGACCTGGATTCCCTTTCAGAAGGAATAGGGATTTTTGCTGTGGTCGAGGCTACTGCCTTAGGCCCCTGGGATATAGTTTCGGGGTCTGCAAGTGGGGCCTTGTATAGGTGATGATGAGTGTCTGGCACCCTGTAAAATCTGGATAAAAAACAACAGAAAGCACTTGAAAGCACCAACAAACACCAAACAAGTGCTACGAGCCAAAGGAAACTGCAACCACGAGTCCACTTCAAGTCTTTAATAACAGCTCCACGAACCATCCACATTAACGCAATTACACAACATAAATACCCAGCGTTTTCATCCAAACACTTGGACTTCATCAGACAATATGTTCCCATTTAATTAATCTATTTATACTAAATTAATAACCCTCCAACCAATGTAAAGCCCCCAAACACATTCAAAATTAACCTATGAACCAACAAGCCTCATTAATATTAATGTTAAATTAAAACATAAACTATAAAATACGTATGCATAACATTTAAAATGTCTAAATACATTAAAAACCTATAACATTATAAATATATATAAATACAATACATAAATACATAAATTGAATTAATTACGATAATTCAACCATTATAAAATAAAGTGCTTGTGCTTACTAGCATATTTAAACATAATGAAACATCTCCCTCTACTGTCAAGATTCAATATTGCACATAACATTCCATAAACACAATAAATACCAATTCCTTTATACAAAAATGAATTTAAAAACTAACTAACTAATATTCATAAATACGTTATACTTTGCTTAAATATAATTTCATAAATAAGTAACATAAATCATACATCAAATCCTACCACTTACTATGTTTATTAAAAACTCCTAAATTTTATTAGCCCTTATTTTTAATAAGGATGATATACTCAAATAATCATTTATCCCTGGTTTTTTACTAGTCTCCAGATACACCTGCCACCACAATTCCTTACTCTCCAAAATCTCTTCCCAAATACCACCTCTTCTATCCTTTTCCACCTGTTGTAACACAAAGAAATAAAATTTGCATCCTCTACATTCTTTGCTATGCTTAAATAAAGCACTAGTCTCTTTCCTTTTGCATATCATATGTGTTCATATATTCTTTTCTTTAGTTCTCGTTCTGTTTTTCCCATGTAATATGAAGGACACTTATCACACGTTGCCAAATACACCACCCTTTGTATCACAACTATATTTACCTTTACTCTTAATTAGGATATTTCTACTATTTATAAATATCTCACTCTTATTACTGATATATGTACATTGATTACACCGTCCACATTTGTACGTTCCTACTTTCTTTCCCTCCACATCGTTCTTCCTATACTCCATATCCTTTTTGTTTTCTAACATATTTTTATACTTCTTGAATTTCTAAAAATAATCTTTGGTTTAAAACAATTAATTCCTTCTATATCCGTTAAAGCAGCAAATTTGTCCCATTCTTTACTTAAAATGTTTCTTATTCCCATGTTATAACTGTTATACTCAATTATGAGATTTTTATGGTACTGATTATCCTCAGTCACCCTATCCTTACTTTCTTCTCTTATTGTTTTAAAGTCCGTTCTACCCATAATTGGTTTGAATCTGTCTGCCCTACCAGTTTCCACTTCCCTTCTAATATCATATACAAATTTCTCTGGGTATCCCCTTTCTATGAACATTTTTTGCAGAGTGTTACATTCAACCAAAAAGTCTTCATCCAGGGTAGTCATCCTTGATCCCCTAACAAACTGCCCTTTAACTATATTACGCTTGCAGTGTAGGGGATGCGCACTTTCATAATGCAAATAGGAATTAACGTAAGTTTTTTTCCTATATACCCTGGATGAAAAAGACTTCGACATGTTATTTTTAACCAATTCAATGTCTAAATATTGTAGAACCTCATAGTTCATATTATATGTAAATTTAAGGAAGTTTGTGGTTTTCCCAATATATTCTAGAAATTCGTTAAATCTTTCATACCCCCCTATCCAAAAAATAACTATATCGTCTAGGAATCTTTTATACAGGATCCATTCCTTCCTAAACTCTGATTTTAATATGTATTCTTCTTCCCATTTGGACAAGACTATATTAGCAAATGTTGGTGCACATGCTGCACCCATGGACACCAGTCCTCTGTTGAAAATATTCTCCATCAAATAACAAAAAATTGTATTTTAGGACGGTGTCCATGAGTGCCACTGATAAAATCTTGTCTTCTTGTGTCATAGTCTTGTCCAAGAATACACATTCCTCAAACCACTTCATTCCACTAATATGTGGTATGCAGGAGAAAAGATCCACTATATCTATAGTTATAAATATTAGGTCGGTACTATAACATTCAGGTGTTAATTGTTTTAAAAAATCCCATGAGTCTTTGAGTATTACTTTATTACTTGTCCAAATATGTTTAGTTGTGATATCTATATATTTTGCTAGGGGTTCTGTTTTGGACCCTCCTGCAGTAACTATGGGTCTTAAGGGTGGGTCTATCACATTTTTATGGACTTTCGGGATTCCGAACATAGTGGCCATCTTAGGTTTTGTAACTGTTAGAAACCTGTGTAATTCAGGTTTTAACACTTTTTCTAACACAAAATCATTCAGCATGTTATCTATTCGAAAATATGCCACATTTACCTCATTTCTAGAGACTACTGAATATTTAGTTTCATCTCTTAATATCATGTTCATCTTTCCCTCATAAATTATATTGTCCATAATGACGACACCCCCCCCCTTATCAGGTTTCATTACTCTGATCGTGTCCTCATTAATTAATTCTATTAATGCTTCTTTTTCATCTTTATTTAAGTTGTTATCGCAAATTTTCCCATTATAATTTTTATGTTCAGATCTAATACCTTCTTCCAGAATTCTTTCAAAATTTCGTAACTGAGGTAACAAAGGTGGATTAAAAGTAGATTTCTTTTTCAATTTAGTAACTCTATTGTCACTAATATAACCATTACTACTTGCCAAGACACTCAAATTTATTCTTCGCATAAACAACTTGGTGTCCAGAATTGTGGTGGCGGTGTCACCCTTTGAACTAGGAATAAATTTAAAACCTTTACTAAGTAATTTGAAGTGGTTAACCTTAACCTCAAAATTACCATAATTATAAATTGAAAAGTCCTTATATGTATGAATAACCTTATTTACAACATTAATATCACTTACTTCATTTCTATCAAAAATCAAACTACTTGAAGAAAGGGTGTTGATCAATACCTCCCCCTCCCCCTTCTCCCCCCCCTCCTGTAAAAATTTTCCCTATAATTGTGAGGCTTATATACTTCTTCTGTTTCCCTTACTAAGGGAGGAAACTCTTGGTCATAGGTAAAATTATCCTGAAAATCTGAGTGACTGAAAATGGGTTTATTCCATTTCCTATTGTTAGCAAAATTATTCACATTCTTTTTAGACAAATTAGGTTCTGGATAGTTAGTCCCATTTTCATATTCATTAATGTCCCTATGTAGTTTTCCTATTTTACGTTGCATAACCACATTACATTTCTCATCAATTTCATGCCTAATATTATAATATTGTTGTTTCTCTTCCTTTATGCTAAATATTAGGTCATTTTTAATAGCATCATCCAATTCATCAATGTCCTTAGTCAGGCTCTTAATATTTCTTTCATTCTCTTCCATTATTAATTTAATAACATCTAAACCACATTGATTAAAAACCTTAAGCAAGTTTTTATGAAAAATAGAACCACTGATGACATTGTTTGGATATTTACAGATACGTAAACCTTTAGGAACAATTTCCTTTTTTAAGCATTCAGATAAATATGCATTTTCTATATGTAGCGTTTTAAATCTAGTCATAAGGCTTTTAAGCTTGTCAATTTTGACCACATAAGTCTCTCCTTCTTGTCTGTCCAAACCAACATGTGAATCAAAACCAAAGTCAATATTCTTGTTCAACCAGTCTCTAATACTGACATGGTTAGAACAATCAGTACCTTTGCTAAGATCCGTACGAGCTGGTTTCTTCCGTTGAGCTCCTACAGCTGTTCCTCGACGCTCATTAGTCACTGCAATCCCTTCCGATTCCACCCCTAGGATGCTTGGAGTAAGTAAAGGATTAAAATTAGTTGCTGAACCCTCGGAAAAGTCGCCGGCGTCATCATCTTCGCCCATAAGCTGCCTCTTCCGTTTACTTCGACCATTATGCTGCCATACTTCCTCAAACTCAGGTCCACCGCAACCAACCTTGGATTGACTCCCTAACATCCTGTGGCAGAGGGGAGTGAGTAGATCGATGAGCTCGGTCAACTGTCCAATCAGCTTCCTTGATTGGCCGAGCTCCTCCGATGCTTCCGAACTCATTGCTGTCCTTTTCTCTTCTTTTAAAAAGTTTCCCTTAGCCCAAAGAACTCACGAACTGGATAAAAAACAACAGAAAGCACTTGAAAGCACCAACAAACACCAAACAAGTGCTACGAGCCAAAGGAAACTGCAACCACGAGTCCACTTCAAGTCTTTAATAACAGCTCCACGAACCATCCACATTAACGCAATTACACAACATAAATACCCAGCGTTTTCATCCAAACACTTGGACTTCATCAGACAATATGTTCCCATTTAATTAATCTATTTATACTAAATTAATAACCCTCCAACCAATGTAAAGCCCCCAAACACATTCAAAATTAACCTATGAACCAACAAGCCTCATTAATATTAATGTTAAATTAAAACATAAACTATAAAATACGTATGCATAACATTTAAAATGTCTAAATACATTAAAAACCTATAACATTATAAATATATATAAATACAATACATAAATACATAAATTGAATTAATTACGATAATTCAACCATTATAAAATAAGGTGCTTGTGCTTACTAGCATATTTAAACATAATGAAACATCTCCCTCTACTGTCAAGATTCAATATTGCACATAACATTCCATAAACACAATAAATACCAATTCCTTTATACAAAAATGAATTTAAAAACTAACTAATATTCATAAATACGTTATACTTTGCTTAAATATAATTTCATAAATAAGTAACATAAATCATACATCAAATCCTACCACTTACTATGTTTATTAAAAACTCCTAAATTTTATTAGCCCTTATTTTTAATAAGGATGATATACTCAAATAATCATTTATCCCTGGTTTTTTACTAGTCTCCAGATACACCTGCCACCACAATTCCTTACTCTCCAAAATCTCTTCCCAAATACCACCTCTTCTATCCTTTTCCACCTGTTGTAACACAAAGAAATAAAATTTGCATCCTCTACATTCTTTGCTATGCTTAAATAAAGCACTAGTCTCTTTCCCTTTTTGCATATCATATACGTGTTCATATATTCTTTTCTTTAGTTCTCGTTCTGTTTTTCCCACGTAATATGAAGGACACTTATCACACGTTGCCAAATACACCACCCCTTTTGTATCACAACTATATTTACCTTTACTCTTAATTAGGATATTTCTACTATTTATAAATATCTCACTCTTATTACTGATATATGTACATTGATTACACCGTCCACATTTGTACGTTCCTACTTTCTTTCCCTCCACATCGTTCTTCCTATACTCCATATCCTTTTTGTTTTCTAACATATTTTTTATACTTCTTGAATTTCTAAAAATAATCTTTGGTTTAAAACAATTAATTCCTTCTATATCCGTTAAAGCAGCAAATTTGTCCCATTCTTTACTTAAAATGTTTCTGCTGTGGTCGAGGCTACTGCCTTAGGCCCCTGGGATATAGTTTCGGGGTCTGCAAGTGGGGCCTTGTATAGGTGATGATGAGTGTCTGGCACCCTGTAAAATCTATCTGGTTTGGCAGGGGCTGGAGGTAAGGAATCTGGTGCAGTGCAGACATCATTAAATGCATCGTCCACAACAGAGAGGACAGGAGGTATAGCTAAGGGCCTGTGTTGTGGTAGGTGCAGAAAAGTCCTAAGTCTTTTTCTGGAATCTGAGAAATCCTGTTCCTGCCATTGGAATTGTTCTCTCATGGCATGTAAGGTTTCCCCAAAGGAGAATTCTTCTGGTGGAGAAGCAGCTGGAATGGATTCTTCAGCATCTGAGTCTTCATAATTGGAGAAAGGAGCCTCTGGCTGGTCTGTAATATCTGAGTCATCCGCGGAATCATCAGAGGACACAGGCTCGGGGGGCTCTGCTCTAGGTCTCTTTTCTGGGGGCTGAGAGGCCCTGTCTGGGTGAGATTGAGATCCCCTAATTAAGGATATTAAATCTTCTGCCAGAGTAAGCATTTGTGAACTAGAAGTGGGCCTGGTTGAGGGGGGTTTAACAGGCACTGATTTAGTAGATTTGGCTGCTTTAGCCCTGGCAAAGGCCTTAATAGACATGGCTGCAGGAGGCCTAGCAGCACCACGTGCTGGGGTAGAGACATCCAAAGGGATGGTGTCTGATAAGTCACTAGTAACCACTGTTGGAGGTAAAATTTCTGAGGCCGATTCAAGTAAAGTAGCAGGAACCTCAGTAGTAGTCATTGATTCGGCTGTACTTTGATCAGTTTTCTCGGTTTCGGCCGAAACCGAGACACTCATGTTTGCTTAACCATGGTTTCGGCCGAAACCACGGACCGCGAGTGTCGGTCTTTTTCTTTGCGTTTTTTAACAATTTGGGTAGTCGGAGGATCCAACGGCATAATGTACGCAAAATCTGAGCCGAAAAACTGTTCAGCAAACTCCGACCGACGCCTAAGCGTTCGTCGGTTGAATGAAGCACAGGCCGAACAGGCTGCTACGTCATGGTCTGGGCCTAAACAAGGCAAACAGTAAGAGTGGAAATCTTTATGAGGTATTTGTTTCCCACAAGTTAAACAGTTATTGACTTTTTCTGACATCGGCTGAGGCAAGAAAGAGTCCCCAACGGGGTACTTAGCTTTTAGAAGTCTTCGAAGTAGTATTCGGTAGTAGTAATCTCTGGATCTGACCGACCGGCACTTGCGAACAGCTTCTGCTTCGGGCGCCACGCGGCAGGAAAGACTGAGGAAAATGGCGTCAGCTGATGCCTTCATACCCGAAGACCAGCAGAGATGACGTCGGGTGAAGTGCGACATCAGCCGAAGCCGGACCCGGACTTTGGAATCCGGCCGACCAAAGGGCTGCCTGACGACAGGACAACCCAGTTGTTATGACTGCAGATGCATCCATGAAGGACATCTGATAATGCATAGATCCTGCCCTGAATCATAGATATTTCCTGCATGAGTCCCTTATAGGGATGTGCAGATAGGCTTCTTTTACGTCTAGGGTGGCTAACCAGGCATCTTTGGCCAGCACAGGAAGAAGCTGCTGCAGGGTGAGCATTTTGAATTTTGGCATCACCAGGAAGGTGTTTAGAATGGAAAGATCTAGGATGGGTACCAGGAAAAGTCTGGAATAGAACCTTTGACCTATCTGTTCCGTAGGAACAGGTTGAACTGCCCTTATAGAGAGCAGGGATTGAACTTGGTTTTGTGCCTCTGCACACTAGTTTGGAGGAAGGTCTGGGAACCCTTTTGGGGTTGACAGTGAGTGGAAGTAAAATTTTACCCCTGGGATACAATGTTGAGGACCCATCAGCCTTTGGTGATGGAAGTCCAGTTTTTTGCATGATGGGCAAGTTTTCCTCCTAGGGGCAAAAGCAGATGGGCAGAGGTGGGGAATGGAGTTGAGAAGTCGTTGGGAATTTTTCTCTTATCAGGGGAAGGCTGACTTCCCTAATCAACATAATAAGGTCTTCTGCCATTTTAAGTATTTGATGTTGTGGCAAGGAAGCAGGTGCATGAGTTTGGGTCATCGTTTTTTTTAGGCATAGTGTGTACTCTTGGCCTTAGAAACTCGGTAGTTTTAGACAGAACTGAAGACGCGAAAGAAGTCATCAGTTTGTGTCAAATATCGGTAGTGCAAATAACTTCCTCAGAAGCCGGTGCCTGTTCAGCAGCTCCGGACCCATTCAAGTTAGTGACATCTGCAGGTTCCACAGTTGAAGAAGAGTCTCGTGGCATACCGGACTCCGAACAGGTCTCGGTAGAGGCCTGCGAATCCACTGAAGTGGGCATCAGGGGCTGCAAAAGCACCTCAATGAGTACCGGCGAACTGGTGACTACCTTAAAGGAAGCATCGTCGGCAGTTTTGGACCTGTGCGGTCTGTCTCTGTCTATATCTTTATGTTTATTTGGAATACAGAGATCAAGAACGAAAGTATTTAGTGACAATAAGGGCCCGACAATAAATAGTTTGGGCGTTGACCAATGCACAAACCAGACAGCGAGGTATGTCATGGTCTGGGCCTAAACAGGTGATGCAGTAAGAATGAAAATCTTGGTGTGGTATTTGCTTTCCACAAGCAAGGCAATTGTTAACTTTCTCTGACATCAGTTAGAGCAAGAAAAAAGAATTCCCAACGGGGCACTTAGCTTCAGGAGACTTCAGGATAATTCAATTTAGAAACGAAAACTCAGGTAGCGGCCGACCGGCACTCGTGTGAACTGCTTCTGCTTCGGGCTCCTTGACAAGAAAGACTGATGTAATGGGGTTGGCTGCCTGTTTTTATACCCCTGACGTCAGACCAAGACCAACAGCAACTGACACAGAAATTCTAATTCTCTGGTATTTGGGCCGACTGAGGGCTACCTGGAGGCAGATAACCCCAAGTGTGATGACTGCAACAGTGAAACACGAAGAACATCTGCTGGATCAAAAGCAGCTCTACTTTTAGAAGTTAAGTCTAATTTGTAATCAGCAATAAAGGTATGAGCATTAGACCAGGTGGATGCTGCGTACATATCACTGATGGAAGTTCTACACCAGAAGGTAGAAGAGTTGGCCATAGATCTGGTTGAAAGAACTTTAGGTGATTTTGGCAGGGAAAGACCTTGCTGGGGATACACAAAGGAAATGCAATTAGTTATCTATTTGGCCACGGTAACTTTATAAATTGGAGATCCCTGCCTAATTGGTGAGAAAGACAAACAACTGGGCTATTTTCCTGAAATATTTTGTCCTGTGTACACAGAAATGTATTTGCCTATGTAGATCTAAAATGTGTAGCATGTATTCTCCTTTATTTATAGAAGACTGGTAAATAAATTATTTGATCGATGTTCAATTCACAGACTACTTTTGGTAGGAAGGAAGGATTGGTTCATAAAGTTCATAAATCTTTGTGAAAAACAGAGTAATTTGGATGATAGAGCCTGGAGTTCAGAAATTCTTTTTGCAGATGTAATAGCAACTTAAAAGGCTGTTTTCAAAAACAGAAATGTTGTTTTTTTCTGAAGGTTCAAAAGGTTGATGAGTCAACCCCTGAAGTACCACTGTTAAATCCCAAGGAGGAGACAGATCTTTCACTGAAGGTCTGATTAAGAAGGTGCCCTTTAGGAAAGTCTTGCACAACTTGGAAACAGCCAAACAAGAGCCATTGTCCCCCGAGTGAAAATGTGATACTTTGTGGAAATACTAGCACCTTCTTGAAAAACAGAAGTTTAAAACTCCAGTACCAAAGAAATAGGGGCAGTAAAAGGATAAATGTTGTTTTTCAGGCCCCAAATTAAGAATTATTTTCTATTTACTCTTGTAAATCATTTTAGGAGACTCTTTCTGGCAGGGCAAAAGTATATCATGAACTGGGGAAGAAAGCCTGAGCTGTCTAGCTATTAGTGAAACTGTATAAACTGTGCCATTAGTTTGAGGCCTGGGATAATAGTATGTTTCATTCCAGAGTGATGTGAAAGAAGATCTGGAGTGGGGTCCAGTATCCAAGGAGGATAATGACAATGAGATCAAAGGAAGGGGAACCACAGTTGGCAAGGCCAGAAGGGGGCAATGTGGATAATGCAGCTCTTCAAATGACTGGCTTTCTATAGGAATTTTGGGATTAGAAGAACTGGGGGATAGGCATAAAGGAGACCAGAAGTCCAAATGTGGACTGCTGCATCTCTCAGTGACTCCCCTGAGGGAGTAGCAATGAAAATACCTGCTGCACTTGTTGTGGGGACTTGCAAAGAGATCACAGCAAGATGGGCCCCAACAATGGGAAATCTCTTCCGCCATTGATTGATTAAGAGACCACTAATGTGGCATCGAAATGGACCTGTTTAGTTTATCTGCTAGTACACTGGATTTTCCTGGAATATACATTGCCACCAGAAAGCGGTTAGAAGACATCACCCACTGCCACACTCTCATAGTTTATCAGCAAAGAGAATAAGATTGGAGTCCCCCTTGTTTGCCAATGTAAAAGACTACAGACATGTCAGTCTGAATCACAACAGTCCCCAGAGGTAAAGCATCTGGAAATGCCTGCAATGCTAATAGCACTGCTCTCATCTCCAGGACACTGATGTGCAAACTGGTCTCTTGAGGAAACCATGTGCCTTGCACAGTCAGTCCCCAAAATGCCCCCCCAACCCAGCTGGGAGGCATCTATTTTCACCGTAACCACTGGGGAAGGCAGAACAAAGGGGCGACCTATATAAATGTCATATGACATCTGACTGGACCCACAATGAAGACCGTTTTTGCATATCTGAGTAAGTTTGACTGAGCAGGATATGGATATAGGATATCACAGAATAGACCACTGAACAGCTACAGTCCATTGCAGAAAGTACAGTTTTGAACCTACCATAAATGTAGATGTTCGAGTGCTCATACTGCTGCAGTCATAACAGATGGGTTATCCTGCCGTCAGGCGGGTCCTTGGTCGGCCGAATTCCAAAGTCTAGGTCCGGTGTCAGTTGTCGTCGCTTCTTCCCTGACGTCAGTGCAGCAGGGGTATAAAAGAGGCAGCCAACGCCATTTTCTTCAGTTTTTCTTGCCCCAGATGTCAGGTGCCCCCAGAAGGAAGGCAAACATAATGTTATGCAAAGATGCAATGTTGATAAATCAAAAACAGTAGTTGCAAGCAAATACACCATAAAAGAATACCCCAAAAAGGTTATATGAAAAGTGTTTGTCATAAGGCCTGTCCTATGAGGGGATGGAGGGAGGGAAACCTGGACTGCAGCTGTATGAGCACTCGAACATCTATATTTATGGTAGGTACAAAACTGTACTATGTTCATCGTGCATACAGCTGCAGTCATAACAGATGGGTAGAATCCCAAAGCTAAGTAAGGGTGGTAGGCACTAAGTGGAACTAGGAGGGGCTAGGATGCCCTGCAGGACTGCTGTGGCAAAGCCCGCTCTAGATTTTGAGTATAGTGGGAGGTGACAGTGCTTGGAGAAAATGTGCATTGAACTCCAGGTGGCTGCTTCCAAGATGTCCTTGGTAGGGACCCCCCTGAGGAAGGCTGCAGAGGTAGCTGTGGCTCTGGTGGAGTGGGATCTGATGCATGTAGGCACAGTTTTTCCATGAAATGAGTAACAAAAGCGTATGCAGTGGGCTATCCATTTTGAAATTGTCTGTTTGGAAATAGCCTTTCCCTGAGCACCTACAGCATAGGACACAAAGAGTTGCTCAGATTTCCTGAATGACTTTGTTCTGTCCAAGTAGTAACGAAGCTGTCTGTGAATGTCCAAGGAATGCAGTAGTCTTTCCCCTTTGTTTTGTGGATTAGGATAAAAGGTAGGTAAGTGGATAGTCTGATTCAAAGCTACACTGGATACTACCTTTGGCATAAAGGTAGGACTGGTTCATAAGAAAACTCTGTCCTGATGGAAAATGATGAATGGTTGCACAGCCATGAGGGCCTGTAGCTCTGAAACCCTGCATGCTGAGGTGATAGCCAGAAGAAAGGCCGTTTTCCATGACAAGTACTGTAACCCTGTTGAAGAAGCTGGCTCGAAGGGAGGAAGGGTCAGCTTTTCCAATATGTAGTTGAGGTCCCAAGCAGGGACTGGTGGTTTCCTTGGGGGTTTTAAATTCTTTGCCCCTCTGAGGAACTGCCTTAAGAGAGGGTGAGAGAATAATGGATGATCTGTGTTGTATTGTGCAGAAATGGCTGGAAGCGTGGATCTTGATGGAGGAGAAGGAAAGTCCATTGTTTAACATCTCAGCTAGGTACTGTAAAATTTGAGGAATATTTATTACCCAAGGATTCTGTCCCTTTTCTTGATTCCAGGCACAAAATCGTTTCCATTTGGCGGAGTAAGCCTTTCTAGTAGAAGGTCTTCTGGCCTTCCAAGATGACATCCTGCACCTCCTTGGAGAGGAAAAACTGTTGGGAAATCAAGGAATTCTCCATGCAGCTAGATTTAGAGTTTTGAGATAGCTGTGAAGGGTTTTGTAGTTGTGCTGGGACAACAGAAGAGGGACTAGAGGTAGGATCCATGGTGGGGAATGTGTCAGGCTCCTCAGGAGCGGATACCAGTGTTGTCTTGGCCAGTCTGGAGCGATGAGAATCATTTTCGGACTCTCTGCTCTGGCTTTTAATAGAACTTTGAGCAGCAGAGGAAGAGGCGGGAAGGCATAGACTGTCAATGTTGCCCAATTGAAGGAAAGTGTGTCCACTTTCCAGGCATGTGGATGATAGGTTCTTGAACAAAATTTTTTCAACTGGCAATTTCTATGGGTAGCAAAGAGATCTATGTCTGGCTGTCCCCATGCCTGAGTTACCTTTGTGAAAAGTTGAGGATGCAACTTCCATTCGTGTGGATCTGTCATATTTCTGCTTAGGTTGTCTGCCAGTGTGTTTTCCTCCCCTGGCAGGAATTGTGCCTGCAGTTGAATTTGCAATTCCACTGCTGTGTTCCATAGGGTCATGGCTTGCCTGCACAGGGGGTATGAATGAGTTTCCCCCTGTTTGTTTATGTACCACATCACTGTGGTGTTGTCTGTCCTTATCAATAGCTGTCCTGGATGCAGTAGGTCTTTGAAGGTCATAATAGCCTTTTGCACGGCTAGCATTTCCTTTTGGTTGATGTGAAGGTGCTTCTCTTTTCGGGTCCATTTTCCCTGAATGCACTGATCTGTCATGTGTGCTCCCCAGGCGTAGTCTGAGGCGTCTGTTGTGATGATTTGAGTTGCTTGAGGTACACAGAAAGGAAGACCTGTGTTTCTTTGGCAAGCTTGAGTCCACCACAAAAATTCCTTTTGAAGGCATGGAATGAGTGGGATAATTGTTTCCAAGCTGTGGCTGTGTTGAGACCATAAGTTTTTCCGGTACCATTGAAGTTTCCTAATATGGGATTAGTAGGATGCAAGATGCCATGAATCCCAGAGCCTGCAGGATTTTCCTTGCAGTTAGCCTGGTGTAAGTTGCCATTTTTCTGAAGTATTGAGACAGTTGCCCTTGCTTGTCTGGCGTGAGGTAGGCCATCTGGGTGGTTGTATCCAAGCTGGCACCCAGGAAATTTATTTGTTGAGAGGGTATTAGTTTTGATTTATTTTTGTTGACTGTGTATCCCAGGAAGTTCAACAGTTTTATTACAAACGCCAGGTGCTGCAGTAGTATGTCCTTGCTGTCCGCTTGGATCAGGCAGTTGTCCAGATATGGGTAGATTTGTATCCCTTGTAGTCTGCAGAAGGCGATTACTGATGCCAGGCATTTCGTAAACACTCTGGGCGCAGTAGATAAGCCAAAGGGCAATGCAGAGAATTGGTAATGGGTTGAACCTGCAAGAAATCTAAGGTATCTTCTGCAATCTTGTCTGATAGGGACATGCAGGTATGCCTCCTTGAGGTCCAATGTTACCAGCCAAGACTCCTTGCTCAGCATGGGAAGAAGCTGCTGTAATGTGAGCATCTTGAATTTTGGCACCTGTAGATATGTGTTTAGGATGGATAGGTCTAAGATAGGTCTCCAATCTTTGTCTTTCCTCGGTACCAGGAATAGTCTGGAATAAAACCCTTGACCTTGTTCTTTTGCAGGTACCTCTTGAATTGCTTTCATGTCCATGAGAGCTGAAACTTGTTTTTGTGCCTCTGCCCTTTGATTTTGTGGCAGGTTTGGCATGCCTCTCATTTTTGGAATGGTGTGAAAGTGGAACCTGTAGCCTCTGTCTATAATGTCCAGAATCCATTTGTCTTTTGTAACAATATGTCAATTTTTTGAGAATAATGTCAGTTTTCCGCCCAAAGGTGCTGCCATTAAAGCTTTGCTTGGCAGTTGTAGGGGGAAGTCATTGTGTCTGTTTTCTAAAAGACTGTGATCTATCTTCTCCACCTCTTGGGGTTGGTGCTTGCCACTGTCTGGCTCTGTAAGATCCTTGAGGTTGCCCTCTGCCCCTTGGGTGCCTGTATCTGCCCCTTTGAGGCCTGTCCGTGGCTGGAAAGGACCAATTTTTTGAAGGCCAGTTTCTGCTAAAACGTGGAGGCTGTACCTGCAGGAAATCTTTCACTGTTTGCATTGATTTCGCTTTTTCCTCCATTTTATTTAGCACCTCCTCAGCTTTAACACCAAACAATACATCTTTTTGAAGAGGTGCATCTAATAATTTAGCTTTGACATGATCTGGCAAGGTTTGCTCTTTGAGCCAAGCATGTCTACGTATAACCCCCGTAACAGCAGCTCTACATGAGGCCTCTAAAGCATCAAAACCACACTGCAAGGTATGTTTACCCACTTGCTCTGCACCATGCAACAAATCCTGCAACTCTTTTAAATCTGGTTGTTCCGGTTGTGTCATCTTGCTTTTCAGCTGAGATATCAAAAACTGTTGATACTTTAACATATGGAACTGACAGTTTAATGCCCTTATGGTTAAAGTGGCCGAGGTGTACACCTTTTTCCCCTACCTTTCTAAAGCTCTGGAATCTCTCTCTGAAGGTAATGGATTTTTAGCAGTAGAGGTCTTAATTCCCTTGGGACCCAGTGAAATTGTTTCTGGGTCAGCAGTATGGCTTTTATATAGGAACTGGTGAGAATCAGGAACCCGGTAATACCTGTCGGGTTTAACAGGAGCTGGAGGCAAAGAATCAGGATTAAGGCTGGCTTCTGTGTACACATCATCCAAAATATCTAAAACAGGAGGGATAGCCAGAGGCCTATGCTGGGGGAGCAGAAGAAATTCCCTGAGCCTTTTCTTGGAATCTGAGTAATCTTGGCCTTCCCAGTGAAAGTGTTCCCTCAATGTATGCAGGGTTTCCCCAAAAGAGAAGTCCTCAGGGGGGGAGACCGAGGGAATAGACTCCTCTGCATCAGAGTCTTCGAATGGAGAATAGGCATAATCCTGGTCCTCAGATAGTTTTGAGGTAATAGAAGCTTGATCTGAGGAAGGGTAGTCTTCCTCTAATCTGGGCCTTTTGTCAGAGGGGGGGTTGAGAAACCCTGATAAGAGTAATCAAATCCTCAGCCATTTTAAGCATCTGTTTTTTAGGCATGGTGCCTTGAGAGGGGGTCTGAGGAACCTGTTTTTTGGTTTTCATGGCTGCTTTAGATTTAGTGAAGGCTTTAATGGAGAAGGAGGAAGGCCTGAAGACCCCTTGAGAAATGGCAGGCCTGTCTAAATTCTGAGTTTCCCCGCCAGGAGTGGCGTCGGGATCTGTAGTAGGAATGGGGGCCGAGGAGCCTGCAACCTCGGGTACTGAAGACACTGGTAATGCATTGTCATCGGTACTCAGGGGCTGTGTAGGCGCCTCGCTGAGTACCGGAGAACCGGTATTCGGCCTTAGCGTGGTTTCAGTAGGTGGTGCGGACCTCGTATGTCGGTCCTTATCTTTGCGTTTTTTGCTCAAAACTGGAGTCGGAGTAGCCGACGACATAATATAATTAAATTTTTTGCCAAAAAAGTGAAGGGCGAACTCCGCCCGACACTTAATAGTGCGCTTATTGAATCTAGCACAAAAACGGCAGGCCGAGACGTCGTGGTCTGGGCCTAAGCAAGGTATACAGAAAGAGTGGAAATCCTTATGCTGTATTTGCTTCCCACATGAAATGCAATTATTAACTTTGTCTGACATTGGTCTGAGGCAAGAAAAGTTTCCCCAACGGGGTACTTAGCTTTCAAGAAGACTTCGGCTGAAATACTTTCATAAATCTCAGGAGCTGGCCGACCGGCACTTGCGAACTGCTTCTGCTTCGGGCACCGTGCGGCAAGAAAGACTGAAGAAAATGGCGTCGGCTGCCTCTTTTATACCCCTGCCGCACTGACGTCAGGGAAGAAGCGACGACAACCGACGCTGGACCTAGACTTTGGAATTCGGCCGACCGAGGACCCGCCTGACAGCAGGATAACCCATCTGTTATGACTGCAGCTGTATGCACGATGAACATCACACATACAGTAACGTGCTAATGGAACTAAGACTATAGACGTTACCATTGAATCTTGAGTATGAAGGACAAGTCTGGCTGGAGGAGCAGGGTGAGCAAGAATTTGCTAAATGTGGAACTTGATTGTATCTATACGATGAGCAGGCAGAGAAGCAATCTGATTTATTGTGCTTAACTGTGCACCAATGAACTCCAGGCTCTGTACCACTTGTAGTTTGGATTTGGAGAGGTTGACTGTAATGCCTAGTGTTTGACAAAGTTGGAGCAAATAGGCCCTGGACTGTTCTAGTAGATGCCTGGTTGAGGCAGTCAGGAGCCAGTCGTCTAGGCTTGGAAACACTTGGAATACTCACAGTCTCAGGTGAGCTGCTACCACTGCCATACAATTGGTAAACACCCTGAGGGCTGTGGTAAGTTTAAAGGTCAGGGCTCTGAATTGATAGTGACTAGCTCCCAACTGAAAGCATAGGGATCTTTGGCAGCATCTGTTCATTTTGACGTGATAGTACGGATCCTGAGGATCGAATGAACACATCCGATCATACTTGTGCAAAAAGGGTAGAATGAACTGAACCATGACCATTTGGAACTTTGATTTCCTCACAAATTGGTAAAGTTTGCTTAGATCCAAAACTGGTGTCAGATCCCTTGTATTCTTTGGCATTAAAAAGAACCTTGAGTAAGTTCCGAATCCTTTTTGGTCTAAATCTCTTGAGCCGCATGGGTGGAATGTTGGGAAGCTTTCTTCTTTTGGTTGGAGGTATGTGGAAAAATGGTATGAAATAACCTCTGGATATTAGTTTTAGCGCCCATAAATCTTTTGTTATAGAAGCCCAGGCATCTGGGTACAAGGACAAGCGTCCCCCTGACTGCCCTGGCATCTGTGTACAAGGACAAGCGTCCCTTGACTGCCTCCAGAAGTGAACAATCAGGCAGCCCTTTAGGTGCACTGAAAGGGTCTATCCAGAAAAGAATCTCCAAAAAACAAATGAAACAATCCCAGTAAAAAACAAATATACATATCACAACTAGGAGCTCCAAAGGACCAGGACTAGAATCCAAAAGATTGATTTGGTTCAGAAAAGAATCTTGGAAATTCTGGCATTGTGGGTCTCCTCTGCTGTGAGGACATTGTCTTCCATTTGAACTCCCCCTGCCTCTGAAGGAGGTCCAACAGCATCAGAGTAGATTTTTTCTTTAAGAGAAGGAAAACTACCAACAATGGTAGAGGTAGACACCCTAACAAAGGGGTAGGAAAGACAAAGTACTTCAAGAAAAGAGGTACCAACAATAGTATGCAACAAGATTACCTCACAAAGGTAGAAAAGACTAATGGTACAGACTCCAAAAACTATAAGATTAAGAAGAGGGAGAATTTAGAAAGTTAAGTATAAAGAATTTTGAAGGAAAAACAAGTTAATAAGATGATCTGAGAGAGGATCCACATCTGTGTGAGATAACAGCAAATGAGATCTGAAGTACTGAGGGCAGACTAGGGCATCATGGGTAGAAGGGGTTGCACCATGGCCGAGTCAGATCCAAGGTTTGGTCTTGAGGAAGAATGAAAAGGACTATATGAGATGATATATTTTTCCTCCGGAAGAAAAGCTCTTTGAACAGAGGTGTCTAGTTGACATCCAAGGAACACAATCTTGTGTGAAGGAGTCAAAAAAAACTTTTGAAAATTCTCTTGGAATCCCAGCTTGTGTAAGAGATCTTTCACCCAACACAGTGATTCCTGACGCTTCAAAAAAAAAAAAAAAAAAAAACACTGTAAAGATAAGCAAGTCATCTAAATATGGAAACTGTGGATACCCTGTAGTCTGCAATGAGTATAAAAAGAAGTTATATACTTACCAGAACATTCCATGTGAGTTGTTCATCTCACCTTCAAGGGATCCAATTGCAAAGCTCGAGGTCTTCAAATAGCTCGAGGCCAAGTCCCTATCCCATGATGCACCTGGAATTACCTTAGATCTTGTTTGCTGTGTATAACACCATATGTCATTCTTTCACTCCCAAGAGAAAAGTATAGAAGGACTAAGTAACCAGGATGAATCCAGCATCTCGGTTATCTAACAGCCCAGGAGGGGGTAGGAGGGAGAGACGCAAGAATGAAGGTGAGATGAACAACTCACATGGAACATTATGGTAAGTACATAACTTCTTTATGTGAAGTTGTGCAATCGCAACGTTCACTCTTTACTGATGGGTAGCGTCCCAAGCACCATCAACCTCGAGTGGCTCATGGGAGTATATTTCTCAGGACCATGGATCCAAAGGAGGCCCTGTCCCTGGAGGCCTTGTCAACTTTGTAATGAGTGATAAAGGTATGAAATTTTGACCAAGTGGCTGGTGCACAAATGCTATCAATGGGAAGTCTGGCAGAAAAAGCAGATGATGTAGAAACTGCTCTGGTTGAGTGAGCTTTAATCCTATGTTGCAAAGGCATATTGGCAGCTGAATAGGCAAAGGTGACACAATCAGATAACCATTTAGACAGAGATGTTTTAGCCACTGGTCTACCCTTCCTGGAGTCCGAGAATGAAACAAAGAGCTGGTCTGATTTTCTGAAATCTTTTGTTCTATTCAAATAAAATCTAAGCTGTCTGTGAACATCAAGTTTGTGCAGCATATACTCTAAATTGCTTGAATGGTTGGGGAAGAAGACTGGCAAATCAATAATCTGGTTGAGATTGGTTTCAGTGCAAATTTTGGGCAAAAATGAGGGCTTAGTTCTAAGTGAGACTCTGTCAGCATGGAATACTAAATATGGAGGCTTGATGTTTGAAGCCTGAAGCTCTGACACTCTGTGGGCAGAAGTAATAGCTACCAGAAAGATGGTCTTCCATGCCAAAAATGTGAGGTCACAAGAGAAAGCTGGTTCAAATGGCAGAAGAATTATCCGGGAAAGCATAACATTTAGATTCCACAGAGAATAGGGAGATTTCACAGGTGGTCTAATATGAAAAGTCCCTTTGAGAAAAGCTTTGAATAACTTGTGAGACATGATATTCAACCCTTCAAATCCAAAATGAAAATTAGAAATAGCAGCATATTGAACATGAACTGTTGCTGCTGCAGCTCCTTTGCTAAAATCATAGTCAAGAACTCTAAGATGGAGGCCATAGGCTTGGTAAGGATCAATATTATTTTTAGAGGCCCATATAGAATTTGTTTTCCATTTGCTAAGATATAGCTTCCTATTAGAAGATTTACGAGAAGATAAAAGGATCTGTTTTGACTCAATGGAGAGGTTATGGAACCTGGCTATGATGGGAATTGGAGCAGCCAAGCTGTCAGTTTCAGGGATTGCAGAGAGGGATGAAAATCCCCTAACGAGTGCATCAGAAGGTCTGGAACTGGGACCAGAATCCAAGGGTCCTCCAAAAGATGAAGTAGAAGGAAGGAGAACCAAATCTGATGTGGCCAATGAAGGGCTATTAGAATGATGGTCCTTCCCAGGGTTTTTGCTTTCTGCAGGACCTTGGGTATTAAAGGGATTGGTGGAAATGCACAGAGGAGATCCAGAGGCCAATCGTGTATGAGTGCGTCCCTTGGCGCTTCTCCTGGAGGGGGAATCGGGGCAAAGTAACTTCTGCATTTCGTGTTCATGTGACTGGCAAAAAGGTCGCAGCAAGGCTGGCCCCACCTGCGGAATATCCTGCCCGCTATTTCTTTCTTGAGGGACCACTCATGGGGCAACACAATAGCCCTGCTTAGCTTGTCTGCTATCACGTTGGATTTCCCCGGGATGTGTGTCGCCAACAGAAAGCGCTGGTTGGAAACAGCCCACTGTCATACTCTGAGAGCCTCGTGACAAAGGGGGTAAGACCTGGTTCCTCCTTGTTTGTTCAAATCCCAGACCACCGACATATCTGTCTGAATCACAATCGTACCAGGAGGGAGAGAGTCCTGAAAGTACTGCAATGCCAGAAGTACTGCTCTCATCTCCAGGACATTGATATACAGATGTGTCTCTTGATCAGTACATGTGCCTTGGGCTGTCTTTCTCTGAAAATGCCCCCACCCACCCTATCAGGGAAGCATCCATGGTCACTGTGGCCGCTGGAGGGGGTAGCACAAATGGGCATCCTATCGTGACATGAAGTGAGGTCAACCATCACTGAAGGTCCTTTTTGCAGGAATTTGTGATCATTATAGTGTGAGATATGGGAAGCTCTTGGAAAGACCATTGAGTCAACAACAGCCATTGTAGTATCCCACATGTGCATACAAGCTAGTGGTATGTCTAGAACTGCTGCTGCCATCATGCCTAATAATTTCAGAACTTCTGATGCTGGTGTTCTGTTTTTTGATATCAGAATGCTGACATGCTGACGAAGAAGAAAGACTCTTTCTATTGGAAGCCTTAGTGTGGTGGTGGTGGTGTCTAACTCTGCCCCGATAAAAACAATATGCTGCAATGGTGACAAGGCAGATTTTTCTGAGTTGATTGTAATGCCCAGATGATTGCAGAGTGACAGAGTGGACTCCATGGCCCGAATGAGTTGATGCCTGATGGTGGATGTAAGGAGCCAATTGTCTAGGTACGGAAACACCTGGAATCCTAGATGCCTCAGGTGAGCCGTGACCACTGCCATGCATTTGATGAACACTCTGGGGGCTGTAGTGAGACCAAGGGGCAGAGCTCAAAACTGGTAATGATTGGCTCCCAGCCAGAAGCACAGATAATCTCTGGATGGCCTGGCCATTTTTATGTGGTAGTACGCATCCTTGAGATCTATCGAGTACATCCAATTGTCTCTCCCCAAGAAGGGAAGTATAGACTGAAGCGTGATCATCCGGAACTTCTCTTTCTTTACGTATTGGTTCAGTCTGCTGAGGTCCAATATGGGTCTACAGTCCCCTGTCTTCTTTGGAACCAAAAAGAATCTTGAGTAAGTTCTGGATCCTGTCTGGTCTGCGGGGACTGGTTGGATGACTCTTTCTTAGCAACGTTTGGACCTCTACTGTTGCCTTTTCCCTGTAACTGAGTGGAATGTCTGAGATTTTACTTATGAGTGGAGGGGGTGTGGTGAATGGGATAAAATATCCTCTGGAAATGATACTTTGTACCCAGCTGTCCTTTGTTATTTTGAGCCAGGTGTCTGGATACAAAGATAAGCGACCCCAGACTGCCTCCAGAGCAGGACAGTTGGGCCTTCTCTCAGGTGCGCTGGTAGGGCTTCGTCCTGGTGTTGCGGACCCCCCATGCCGCAAGGGCGGCGTCTTCCATTATTGCCTCCTCCTCTGCCTGTGGAGGGGGGGGTCACCATGTGTGTCCTGAAACGCTCCTTGGGCTTTTCGGAACCGCATTTTTCCTCCCCTTTGACCTTTAGGATAGGGTCGGGTAGGAGTGGAAAAATGGACCCCGATGGCAGACATAGTCTTTCTGTCCTGTTCACACCTGTTCACACCTGGTTAAGGTTTCCTTCACTTCAGGCCAGAAAAGGGATGAGCCATCAAAGGGAGTGTTCATGAAGGATGACTTGAAGGACTCCGTGAAGGAACACAAGCCCATTCAGGAATATCTCCTAAGAGCAACTCCTGTACCCACTACCCTACTCATTCCATCAGCTGCATAAGAGATGAGGTGCATGGATTAGTTGACTATAGAATTAAGGGTAGTAAGCTGGGCGGCCACATTGTCGGAAGCTCCTGCAGTTACTGTACCCTAAAGAGTATCTCCTAGCTCCTTAAGGAGATCTCTTTGTAACCTGGTAAATGGGTTAAATAGTTGAGCAAACAAATAGCAAAGGTCGCTGAACTAAACATGCACTTCCCATATCTATCCGTAATCCTGGAGTCTCTGTTAGGAGGATGGATAGACGAGGAAGTCTCAGACATTTCCTTTTTGGAGGCTGCCGCCACCACCATGGCATCAACTGAAACACCTTTGATTAAAAATGGTTTGTCAAGGGAGCAGAAATGAATTTATTAGGCCTCCTAGGGACAGGTTCCATTGTACCCAGAGACTCCCATGCCCTTTGTGATACCAGCTGCATCAGCTCATCGAAGGGCAGAGACACCCAAGAGGTGGAGGGCTGAGACCCAAAAGCCTTCAGGAGAACTGACTCATCCTCAGTAGGGCTTTTGGGCTGCCAGTCACCCTTTGCCTAAGGATTTCAAGTATCCAGCAAATGAGATAACCTCAGAGGGGGACCGTGGGGACCCTTCTGACTCATCTACATCAGTATCGGATGTTAAAGACTCCTGAGGGGAGTCTAGGTGTTTCCTCTTACACAATCTCTTCCTAGGAACCTCATCAGTGGGAACTTCTGGTGAGGTCTTGGAAGAGCAGGGGCCACCCAATGGGGCTTTCTGAGGCTCTGGATCTCTACACTTGGTCAGGATATGTGAGGCAGAAGCAGACACAGGTGCTTTAGTGGAGTAGGAAGGCAGACCTGAGGTCAAGGATGTCTTAAGAGACATGACTCTCCTCATGGCATTAAAATCACCTCTGCTACGATGTGAGGGAACCGACGGATCCGAAGATACTGTCAACACCCCCGGCACCGGGACAGTGGGCTCTGAACCAGAGGTAGGAGCCAAGCTCATCTGAGAGGGAGAGTCAGAACCGACAAGTTGGTCCGACTATCCCCCCTGGACCTGACTAGAGAGTGCTGGCTCCTACAGTCCTTGATTGGCACTGAGGACATCAGAGTGCACGGAGCCAAAAACACTGGAGCAGGCGTCAGCTCTGAGGGTTCCACTATCATCACGTCTGACTCCTCTAGCTCTGAAGGACCAGCATGGCTCGGAGGAGGAATAGTTTGAGTTGGTGCAAGGGTCTTCGGCTCCTAAACCATTTGGGTCGAAGCTGACAACATTTTTGCCAAGGCCAGTGCCAATAACAGTTTCTGCACCACACGATCCACATCCAGATCTGACAGGCTGATAGAGGACTGAGAGGAGCGCACTGAAGATGGTACCGACCGAAGTAATGGACTCTTTGGAGCTTCAGACACTGATTCCAAGACTGGGGACCGGCTCCGAAAGGAAAAGACTGTTGGTTTTGATGGCAGTGGAGCCGAAGTCAAAGACTGTTTATATTTCTTAGAGTCCAAAGTCTTGGAAGACTTTGAGGACTTGTTGGATCCATCTTGGTCACTCAAAGCTTCTTGAAACGAAGGTTTCAACAACCCTCTGTCAATAAGTTTTCTCTTCCTTTCCTGAAGGACTCTTGAGGAGAAGGAATGACAAATAGCACAGCTGTCTTGCAAATGCAGGGCACCTAGACAGTATACACAATTCAGGTGGCTGTCTGTTACAGACATCTTTTGGCCACACTTTGGGCATTTCTGAAACCCAGACTTGGGATGATTGTCTTGGTCAGCTTGTCTTGGTCAGCCATTGAAAAACTTGGAGAAGAATTACTGTCACACAAAACAATTCTACAGTAATCAGCTACCAAAAGCTTTAAAAAATATCAGGCTAAATCACACACACACACACACACACACACACACACACACACACACACACACACACACACACACACACACACACACACACACACACACACACACACGCACACACACGCACGCACGCACGCATGCACACACACACACAGACACACGCAGAAATGCAATGTAAATATAAATGCATATATAGATGTGACAGGAAAAACATTTACTGTCACCACAACTTTTTAAACACACAATAAGAGCAGGCTATAAAGAAAAAAGGGGATAGCTCCTAAGATACAATGTCCTGTCTAAATATCCAGTCAGACAAAATTACTGTTAATAATAAAACTAACAGTAATTATAAGTTTAAGCCTTTCCTAAACAAAGTGAAGGCTAAAAAGACTACACAGAAAAACTACACACTAATAAGTTTTAAGCAAAATAGTGACAAGGGTCACTGACCAAGCACACTCTACTGACTAGCAAAGAGTTTAAACTAAGCCTAAAATAAGACACCGACTAGAAAAATTTTTAAACAGACTAAGGGAAATGACTACAGTACTGTAACACACAGTATAAAGCTGTAAGAGCTTTAATAAACTACCTAAGCTATTTAAACTATCTAACTATGTAAATGTTAAGTAAGAAATAAGTAGAAAAACAATTTTACTGGCCCGAGCTAATGCAGAATCTCTGATCTATTGCAGCTGCAAACTAGATCTGAGGTAATTCCAGGTGCATCATGGGACAGGGAATTGGCCTTGAGCTATTTAAAGACCCCAAGCTTTGCAATTGGCCGTATCAGTGCCAAGGGATCGGCTCCAAACCCATCAGTAAAAAATGAACGGCGAAAATGAACTTCACATATGGAGCTAGACGTTTTGTGAACCGTCTTGGTGCAGTGGACAGTCTAATGGGTAACGCAGAGAACCGAATGTGATCCAGGCACACAAAACCTTAAAAAAGTCTGAAGTCTGGATGAACAGGAATGTGAGGATAAACATCTTTTGAGTCTAACATTACCAGGAAACTTGTAAGAGGTAGAAGAGGTAACAGGTTGTAAAGTGACATCATTTTGAATTTGAGCCCTATTCACAAACAAGTTTAGGAAAGAAAGATCCAGAACTGGTCTCCAAGCATTTTCTTTCTTTCTTTGTACTACGAACATCCTTGAATAAAAATCCTACCACACCTGGGAAGGAGAAACTGGTTCTATGACTGACTGGGACAGCAAGTGTTGAACAGCTGGAAACAAAACCATCTGATCTGGAGGATGAGGAATGACCCGCTGGAAAGGAAGAATTTTCTCCAACTGCCATCTGTAACCATGAAGAACGATCTTCAGAACACATTTTTCTGAAACAATCTTTTGGGAAAGATAAAAATGGAGATTCAGAATTTCTGGAAGAAAAAAAAGGGCCATGGTAAAAGGGGGTCAACAAGTTCTCTTGAACAGTCATTCAGACTTGTTGAACTGTTCTTTGTCTTGGGAGGTTTGAGATTTCTTTTTGGAATCCCCTTGCCATTTCTTCTTAAACATCTGTTTACCTGAATTTTGTCAAAGACTGTTTATTCTATTTTTTTGCAAAACTGGATGAGGAGAAACAATTTTTTTTTGGACAACTTGGAAAGGAAGGGCTGAAAAACCTTAGAGATTCCCTGTATCAGCTTGACCCTTTCATCGCACATTTTTATCACCTCTGAAGCTGAGGGGCCAAACACTAAATCTCTATCCAAGGGACAATTTAAAATATTACTTTTAACATTACCTGGGATGTACTGTGGATGCAAACCTCCTCAAAACAGTGTCAGTGGCCTAGCTCTGCAAGAAGCATCAAATGAGTCATACACACACTGCAAATAGTGAGTAGTGACCTGTACAACAGAAGAAATCATGTTATTTAAAGCAGATTTTTCCACACAAGATAAGACATTCCTCACACTTTCACAATTTGTCAGAACTGTAACGAGCCAATTCAAAATTCTGAAAAGTTGCAGAAGTATACACTTTTCCCTATACCTGTATATAATTGTCCCATCCTTATCAGAAAGAGTAGGACTGGAATTAAATAAGTGCTAATCAGCAGTGGGATCAACTAAAACTATAGCTGCTGGGTCAATTTTGGGAGCACTCTATAAAAATTTAAAGTACTGAGGAACTTTGTACATCCTATCTGCCTTTTTAGGGGCAGCTGGCTGACTATCAGGGAAATTGCAGGCTATAACACACACATCCTCTAAAGAAGACAGAACAGGAGGAATGGGTGTAGGTTCTGGAAAGTCCTTCTGTAACAACTCATAGTATTTTCTGAGGGACTTATAAACATCAGTGTTCTCCCACTGAGAACACTGGCACATTCTAGTAACAGTCTCAGAGAAAGAGAACCCCCCCCCCACAGGAAGAATCAGAAACTGAGCTGTTCTCCGAGTCTGAATCAGAAATCTGTGTCCATCCCTACAACTTAGTTTAGATTCAAATCTTGAATCTCATCAGGAAAAGAGGAATCTCTCTCTCTCTCTTTTTTTTACCAGAAACTACTTTACAAGAAAGAGCAACAGCCTGAAATAACCCCTGGGCCAGATCCAGTAAACTATTCCTATCCAAAGGAATTTGAGGAGGAGTAGATACATGAGTGGTCTTCCTTTTCTTCTGACAAGAAAAACAGGACCAATCATGTTACTAATGGCAGCAGGTGCTTCCCCAGGAACAGGAAAAGCATTCTGACACAAAAAGGGAAACCTTCCTTGTTCCCTATCCCAGGACTGACAGCAGTAGCTCACCTTTGCCCACTGAGGGGACCCCAACAGCCACAGAGGACATGGCTAACCCCTGGTCCCTAGTGTCTGTAGGTGCTACACCAGAGGGATCTGGGGTAAAAGATAAGTGCTTGGAGGTACAATAAATGGCAACAGCAGAGTCACCCACTTCTGGATAATGCAAATTGCTAGCCTGCTGTAGTGGCAAAGGCCATTTGCTTAATTTTTTTTCTTTTTGTGGCTAGAAGAAGGACTGCCTATGGGACCAGTAGTCTGTTCCGTGGTCAATCTGAAAATGGTGCCTTTTTCCGGGGAAGACAAGCAGCAATTGCTGGTAAACACTACCAGTCCAGAAAAGTTACTTTTTTGACAGAAAATACGGGTCTGTATTATGTCAGTGAAATGGCATTACAGAGAATGCCATTTCGCTAACACATACAGACCAAAATCCGAACAGAGCGAAAGTTCAGGTCAGCGATTTCTTTCCAAGGGAAAAAATAACTTGGCCTGAGCCGTGACATTGCTCTTTACCCCAGTGTAGTGTGATCTTTGAGTTGGTATATTTAGTTGAGTGGTGTGTTGTGTTTTGTTGGTCCACCGATTTTTTTCCATGGGAAAAAAAAAATCGGTGAACTGGGTTTCACTCTTTTCGGATTTCGGTTGATATGTGTCGGCAAAATGGCATTCGCTGACATAATATAGGCCCAAAGAAAACATAGTACAAAGCACTTTAAAACACTATGCCAGCCCCACAAAAGAAAAATAAGCAATTTCTCCACAGAAAAAAACATTTCAGTTACTTTACACTACTTTTAAACAGGCAGGAAAAAGCAAGTGCTCCTTTTAAAAGTACCTTACAGTCTGAAGACAGTCCGTTAAAATAAAAATACTCCTAGCTTTAAAATAATTTTCCTGAGAAAAGTAATATAAAAAAACAAACAAAATCAGTCAGCTCAGCTCAAGCTGCTTGACAGTTGGGCGCATGGAGGGTTCCCTGAAGCTTTGGAAGCTGGACAGCTGTTATATCCTTGGCAGGCCATAACCCATATAAAAAGATGTTATGTACCTACCATAACGTTCCATGTTAGTTGCCCTTCATCTCGCCTTCCTTCTTGCTGGATAGGTTCAGAGCCGACCCTCGGCTCCGACTCAGCCACTTACTATAACTCAAGAGCTCTTTACTGGCTCGAGGCTACCCCTTATCCCAGAATGCCCAGTGTTAGCTACCCAGATCTCGTTTGAGATAGCTCACACTAGACATAATTATAGAAGATAATCCATTAATAAACCTGGATATACAGTTAATTGTCATGGTTTGCTTGGAAAGCAACTAATAACATAAATTAGCCAGTGAAACCATTGAGAAACTCCTCTCAATCCTCGAGGAAAGGGGAAGGAGGGAGGGACGCAAGAAGGAAGGCAAGATGAAGGACAACTAACATGGAACGTTATGGTAGGTACATAACGTCTTTATGTTAAGTTGTCCAATCTCGCCTTCATTCTTGCTGGATGGGACAGCATCCCTAGCACCTCAATCCTGGGTGGCTCATTGGAACAGACTCTTCAGAACCGTGGAACCAAAGGAAGCTCTGCCCCAGGAGACCACATCTACTTTGTAATGAGAAATGACTGTATGAGGATCTGCCCAAGTAGCTGCTGCACAAATTGAATCTATGGGCAATCTAGATTGAAACACTACCGAAGTAGCTACTGACCTGGTTGAATGATCTTTGGGTTTTGCTGGAAGATCTTTTTGTCGCAAATGGTAGGTATGGGCTATGGTGTCTGATAACCATTTTGACAATGTTACTTTAGAAACTGGAAGGCCTTTGTTAGCAAATGAAAGGAACAACTGATCTGATTTTCTCATCTCTTTAGTTCTATGGAGATAGAAACGCAGTTGTCTATGCACATCCAATTGGCGTAATCTGTATTCTGCCTTTTTGGAATGATTAGGGAAAAAAACAGGAAGTTCAATGGATTGATTCAAATTGTGTTCTGAACAAACTTTAGATAAGAAAAGATGGGATGGTTCTCAGAGAAACTCTGTCTTTGTGAAAAACTAGGTATGGAGGGCGAACACATAGTGCATGAAGTTCTGAAACACGTCTGGCAGAAGTAATAGCAACTAGGAAGAGAGTTTTCCAAGAGAGAAATTTCAAGGAACATGATGCTGCTGGTTCAAATGGTGGCAGTATCAAGGAGGCCCGAACCAAATTGAGATCCCAAGGTGGAAGGGGCTCTTTCACTGGGGGTCTAAGTAGAGATGTACCTCTCATGAAGGCCTTACAGTGTTTGTGAGACATTATGCTGGAGTTAGAAACTCCAACGTGAAAATTTGAAATGGCAGCTAGTTGTACTCTGATGTTAACAGCTACTGCACCAGAATGAAACAGTTCTGCTAAGAAATCCAAAATCTCATGTACAGGAGCTGTAAAAGGATCTAAATTCCTGGATTCTGCCCAGTAAGAGAATCTTTTCCATTTGCTAGCATAGACTTTCCTTGTATTTGTCTTATGGGAGGAAACAATAATATCACGCACTGCTGGGGAAATATTGGGGACCCTGGCTAGGATTGGAAGTGGAATAACCAAGCTGTGAGCTTGAGAGATTGGAGGGATTGGTGTAGCCCACCTGACTGATGAATCAAGAAGACCGGTTCTGGGTCCAGAATCCAAGGCTGGGCTAGAAGGTGGGGATGAAGGAACGGAAACCAAATTTGTCGAGGCCAATAGGGGGCAATGAGGATCACTTTGCAACCCAATGATTTTGCTTTCTGAATGACTTTTGGAATAAGGGGAAAGAGGGGAATTGCATAAAGGAGTCCCTGAGGCCAATCGTGGACTAGAACATCCCTGTGTGTCTGACCTGGAGGAGGAACAAGGGAGAAGTAGCTGCTGCATTTGTTGTTGAGGGGAGAGGCAAAGAGATTGCAGCAAGGCTGGCCTCATTTGCGGAAAATAAGATCCACAATTTCCTGTTTCAGAGACCACTTTTGAGGCATGAGGATAGCCCTGCTGAGCCTGTCCGCTATTACGTTGGATGTCCCAGGGATATGTGTTGCTGTCAGAAAATGTTGGGAGGAAATCGTCCATTGCCACAGCCTGAGGGCCTCTCAGCACAAGGGGTAAGACCTGTTTCCGCCCTGTTTGTTGATGTGCCAAACCTCTGACATATTGTCCATATGTATTGCAATAGTCCTGGCAGGGAGACAGTCTTGAAGAGCTTGCAACTCTAGGAGCACTGCTCTCATCTCCAGGACGTCGATGTGCAAGTGGTACTCGTGAGGTTGCCAAGTGCCTTGGACTTTCTTCCCTAGATAATGCCCCTCACCCTATCAGGGAAGCGTCCGTGGTCACTGTGGCAACCGGATGGGATTCCATGAGAGATCTGCCCTGAGTAACTAGTGAGGAGACCATCCACCAGGAAAGGTGCCTTTTGCAAGATTCCGTAATTAGCATCATGTGAGACATGGGTAATTCCTGGAAGGACCACTGTGTGAAAAGAAGCCACTGAAGAATTCTCATGTGAAAGTGTGCTAAGGGTACTAGAAGAATGGCTGCTGCCATGGAGCCTAGAGCTTGAAGAACAGATTTTACTTGAATTCTTTTGCTCCTCAGGAGAAGTGACACCTGTTTTGGAATAATGGATACTCTTTCCTGAGGCAATTTTACAATTATTTTTCTTGTGTTTAGTTCTGCTCCTATGTATGTAATAGATTGACAGGGCAACAAGGCAGATTTTTCGAAGTTTATTGTGATGCAAGTTGAGCACAACATGTGATGGTGTAATCTCGTGCCTCTATAAGTTGTTGCCTGGTGGTAGCAGTGAGGAGCAAGTCGTCCAGATAAGGAAACACCTGGAATCCTAGACGTCTCAGATGAGCCGTGACTACTGCCATGCATTTGGTGAACACCCTGGGGGCTGTGGTAAGACCAAAGGGCAGAGCTCTGAATTGGTAATGACTGGTCCCTAGCCGGAAGCGTAGAAATCTCCTGGACCGTCTGTCCATTTTTATATGATAGTACGCATCCTGAAGATCTATGGAGCACATCCACTTGTCCTGACCCAGAAAGGGGAGAATGGACTACAGTGTTACCATCCGAAACTTTTCTTTTTGTACAGATTTGTTTAACCTGCTGAGATCCAGAATTGGTCTCCAGTCCACTGTCTTTTTGGGCACTAAAAAGAATCTTGAGTAAATTCCAGATCCTACTTGGTCTGCGGGGACTTCCTGGATGGCTCTTTTTTTCTAGCAGTCTTGAAACTTCTGTGACTGCCTGATCCCTTAGATTGGGTGGAACATCTGGGATGGATTTTTTTTTAAACAAAAGGGGGTTGATGGAAGGGAATCTTGTAACCTCCAGATATAATAAATAGTACCCATTTGTCTTTTGTAATATTTTGCCAGGTGATTGGGTACAGTGAAAGCCTTCCCCCGACTGCCTCCAGAGTTGTGCAGTTGGGCATCCCTTCAGGGATGTTGATAGGGTTTGGAAGAGAACATATCTCTGTCACCCTGATTTTGCAGACCCCCTCTGCCACGAGGGCGGCGTCTGCCATTATTATTTCCCCCTCTGCCCCTGGGGAAAATTCACCATGTGCATCAGGCAAGGGTCCCTGGGATTTTCAAAACCACACCTTTCCACCCTTCTGACCCTTTGGGTATGGTCTGGTAGGAGTGGAAAAATGGACTCCAACATCAGAGAGTGGCTTGCCTTCCTGCTGGCACCTGGTAAGTGTGTCTTTCACCTGAGGCCCAAAGAGAGAGGAGCCATCAAAGGGAGCATTGGTGAAGGATGCTCTGAAAGGTTCCGTAAACTGACAGAGCCGCAGCCAAGAATGTCTCCTAAGAGCCACTCCTGTTCCTGCAGCTCTACTCACTCCATCGGCTGTGTATGAAATAAGCCTCATGGAGAAGTTGACTATTGAATTAAGAGTCACCAGCTGGGTAGCTACCTTGGCTGAAGCTCCCTCAGCTGTGGGATCTTGTAGGGTATCTCCAAGCTCTTTTAGGAGATCCCTCTGAAGCCTAGTAAAATGGGAAAGATAGTTCAGGGACCTATGGGAGAAGGTCGCTGATGAAAACATTCACTTCCCATATCTGTCCATCATATGAGAGTCTTTATTCAGTGGATGGACAGATGAGGAGGTTTCAGCCAACCACCATGGCATCAACTGGAACACCTTTAGTCAAGAATTGTTCATCCTGGGGAGCTGTGATAAATTTATTGGGTCTCCTCGGGACAGATTCCATGGAATCTGGAGCTGACCAAGCCTTTCGAGACACTACAGACATAAGTGGATCAAAAGGTGGAGACACCCAGGAGGTGGAAGGTCGGGAAACAAATGCGGCCAGGTATACAGACTCATCCTGGAGGGGGCTAGGGAAGTCCAGCTATGCCTCTCCATGAGAATCTCGAGGATGTCCAAAAAGGAAACATCTTCAGAGGGGGACCTTGGGGACCCCTCCAATTCATCCAGGTCTGTATCTGAGGGGACAGACTCAGGGGAGTCTTGATGCTTTCTCTTACACTTTTTCTTCTGGAAAGCCTGCCCAGAAATTTCTGGTGAGGTTTCGGAAGAAGTGGGTTCACCCAATGGGGTGTCTTGGGGCATAGGTTCCCTACGCTTTGGGGCTGGAGGAGGAGCAGAGGTTGTCACAGGCACCGAGGGGGATGGAGCCGATGGAACTGATAATGGAGCCATCTGTGGGGACAGCACTCTCCGCATGACCTCAAAGGCATCACGGTCTCGACACAAAGAGGGCTCCAGCTCTGAAGAGACAGGAATCCCACTCTGCGCCAAAGGCGACGGCTCCAAGATCGATGTGAGAGCCGAGCTCAACTGAGCAGACTCTCCAAAAGGGAGAGCGGGGTCGGACAAGGATGCGATGCCACCTCCCCCCTCAGAGCCGATGAAAGAACTTCAGTGCCCAGACACCTCAATGGGAGGAAGAACCGAGGTAATCGGAGCTAACATCAGAGCCAAATAGGATGTCTCATTGGAGCCGAAGGAACCACTATCAGTGAGTCCATGGACTCTGGCTCCGAACTAAGCATAGTCGGAGAAGGAATCAAAATCAAAGCGGATGGAGCTGAAGCCTGTTGAGGCAGGCTCGAAAGCATTTTAGCAAGGGCCTGTGACTTCAGCAACCTACCGACCACTCTCTCTACATCCTGATCCAATGACCTCGAGGATTGAGAGGAGTGGGAAGATGATCGATGACTGGTCTTGCTCTGAAGTAATGGTGATTGTGGCACTGAGATAATCGGCTACAATGAAGGAGACCTAGCTCGTTTGTGGCTTTGAGATGGCGCCGAAGAAACAGTTGGAGCCGACGGAGGAGTAGTCTTGTCAGCGCCAGAGGGCACTGACACACTTGGTTTGTCAAGCTCACAGATCAGTTCCGAACATGGAGCCGGTGGCTTGACTGGTTTCAAAGGTTTCACTGGCTGAGATGCTTTAGCCGGAGAATCTTGTTTTAACAATCCATGAGGGATAAGCTTGTTTTTCCACTCCTGCAGGACCCTTGGACTACAGGCATGAGAAATAGAACAAGAGTCCTGCAGGTGCAGAGCCCCCAAGCAGTAAACACAACTAGTGTGCCCATCTGTCAGAGACATCTTCTGACAGCATGAGTCACACTTTTTAAAACCAGAGGTTTTAACTTCCTTAGACATTTTTAAGTACCAAAAAGACACACTACAATAGTGAATTAAAAATTATATTAATAAAGACCTTAAAGGAGAGCCTCTAACTTAAATGGTTGTCCTTAAGGGGGAAGGGGAAGAACTCTCTAAGTTAAACGGGTTCAGGGAATAACAGAAGGCCTAGCGACTAAGGGGCGACGGCTAACACAGCACAAAAAAACACCACAAGGACAAGATAAGGGGTTGACAATAAAAGAAACTTACAAACTACAATAAGAGAGAAAAAATATGTCAATTTTTTAAGCAAATTATTTGAATTTAAATAGAGAAAACAGTTATACTAAGCCTGAGCCAGTATTGACGCAATCTCGTGGCTAAAGCAGCAAACGAGATCTGGGTAGCTGACACTGGACATTCTATGATAAGGGGTAGCCTTGAGCCAGTAAAGAGCTCTTGAGCTATAGTAAGTGGCCGAGTCAGAGCCAAGGGTCGCCTCCGAACCCATCCAGCAAGAACGAAGGCGAGATTGGACAACTTAACATCTAAGGTTACTGCAGCAGTGGTCAATTTGATGAACATCTTTAGAATCACAAACACACTTCAAAAATGGGTAGTGAATGGAAAAATAGAAGAAACTAAACCACACAAAGCAGGTTTTTCCTCAAAAAAGGAAACTGCAGTCAAAACATTCCTCATACTTTCATGATTATTCAGTATAAACTTTTAACATACGAGCCTGACGATTCAAATTCTAAAAATCAAAGTTGCCGAAGCATACACTTTTCCCCCCAAACTTATCAACAGCATTACCTTCCTTATCAAAAGGAAAGGAAAGGAAAAGGATTAGAATTAACAAAATACTTTGGAGCAGGTGGATTAATTAAAGCTATAGCTGCTAGGTCAGGTCTGGGATTAGTGTATAAAAACTTGAAATACTGAAGAACTTTATACATTCTATCTGCTTTCTTAAGGGCAACAGGTTGGCTGACAGGAAAACCACAGGCTGTTACAATCACATTTTCCAAGTTTGACAGCCTAGGGGATGGGTGAGGGTTCTGGAAACTCTAGTTGTAGCAAATCATAGTATTTTTGAAGGGACTAAGAAACCTCAGTGG
This sequence comes from Protopterus annectens, assembly GCF_019279795.1. Classification (NCBI taxonomy): domain Eukaryota; kingdom Metazoa; phylum Chordata; order Ceratodontiformes; family Protopteridae; genus Protopterus; species Protopterus annectens. Next base: position 336,329,374 of record NC_056745.1, on the reverse strand, counting down.
TCTCCCAATGAAAACAATGGCTCTTCCTGGAAACAGTCTCACAGAAAGACAATCCCTTGCACGGAGATTTGGATACCACAGTCTGCTCAGAATCCGTAATCGGGAACCTGAGGAGAAAAGACTGCATCTGTTCCTTCACGCTCCCCTACAGATTCCAATTCTTGAACAACTTTGGGGAAAGAAGAATTACTCTTGTCTAAAGTGAATGACACAGGATAAACTAAATGTTTAGTTTTCTGTCTTTTTTTAACATGTTTATTGAATTATATAAAACCTAGGCAAACATACACTTATATAAAAGAAAGCAAACACATGCCAGATTCAATAAAGTGTACACAATATGTATTCAAGAACATCCCTACCACATTTGTTGTGCTTTTTAGTCACTCAAAAAGATTATGCTAAGTATACATATAGTCAATGCTTTGTGGTAACCTTTATGAATTCCTGTAAATATTTAAAGCTGCTAGAAAATCACTAGGAAAACTAAAATTAGAATTATAAACAAAGACATTGGCAACCTTCAAACACTGGACCCCACCCAGTTTGGGTTTGTGAAGGGCCGATCTTGTCTCCTGAACCTGATTGACTTCTTTGAATCAGTCTCCAGAGCCATGGACAAGGGTAAGGTGGTCCACACAGCCTATCTAGACCTTGCCAGAGCCTTTGACACCATCCCCCACTCTGGAATCATAGATAAACTTACTAAGTTGGACGTTAATCCCTATGTCACCCAATGGGTTGCTAAATGGCTTACTGATAGAACCCACACTGTAAAAGTAGCCGACTCCAAATCCAGCTCCAGACAAGTGACAAGTGGAGTACCTCAAGGTTCAGTCCTGGGGCTGCTCTTGTTTGGCATCTACTTCTCTGAAGTACAGGTCAACACTAAGGGACTCTGGCTAACAAAGTATGCAGATGACTGCAAACTGGGAGCCATTATTGAAATTATGTGGATACTCTACAAAAGGGCCTTACAGAAACAGATGCTTGGTGCCAGAGCCATGGGCTCAAGCTCAATGCCAAGAAATGTATTGTTATCCCCTTTGGGAAAAAACATGTATCCATGAATTACCATATAGGTGGCAGTACACTAAACACATAAAGTGTGATAAGAGACTTAGGGACACAGGTGGACAGTGGTCTCACCTTCGATAACCACATCGCCACAACAGTCAGGAAATCCTTCTATGTGGCACACCTCATCACGAAGGACTTTTCATCCAGAAAAAAGGAGGTCATTGTCCCACTGTACTCATCCCTCATTAGACCCATTATAGAATACAATGCCCCATTTGGTATGTACCTTTCAAGACATCTGCAACAACTGGAAAGGCCTCAGAAATACCTCACTAAAAGAATCACAGGCCTAAAGCAGATGCCCTACGCTGACTGCCTTAAAAAACTCCAGCTGTACTCTGTCGCATATCGTCTACTCAGAGGCGATCTCTGCTTAACATACAAGGCCATGTCAAACCCAGAGCTGTTGGACATGCTACACTTAAAGAAATCCCAATCCCTCAGAGCTACACACTCCAGGGATCTAAACCTTGTCATCACAATAAACAAAACATGCTGGAGAGATAGGTTCCTGACCCAGAGACTCCCCAGACTCTGGAATAGATTGCCCATACATGTCAAGCAGAGTGCCTCTTTGGACCTCTTCAAGAGGAACCTTGACGATTGGATGGGAGAAAGGAAATTCACCTCAGGGATCATGTCAGTCGCCCTGCTAGACAGGGGTCCAGGAAAGTAAATAATGTGGGAAGAAATAGCCAGGGAATTGTTATGGCTAGGCTTGTATAGGCCCTAGGGCTGATAGCCTAGTACCAACCTACGAACCTATGAGTTATGCCCATGTTGTCTGTTCACTCAGAACGGTGTACACTTAGGATAAGTGTAATTGAATCCCGGGGAAATTATTTTATACAATTATCATCAATCAGGCGTTACATTAATTGCTCAATTCCTGCCTTCCCTTAAACCGCCCACCCCCTTCAAAACATTATTCTGTATGCATTCTTCCCACAACTTCCACTTTTGCTATGTAACTTGCTCCTACCTTTTTCTAAAGATTCCACTTCCAGTTCTTTTACCTCTGTTACAATATTGACTACTTCAAAGCCTAAACCAACTGTACTTAATTTCCATTTTCTAGTAATTTGCTTTTTGGGCAGCCATCTGAATTAAACTTAAAAATGCCTTGCTATGTTTACCATTTGAAGGGGTATTCAGAGCTACACAGTTAAGACTCCTACATGCAGTACAAGCAGAAAACTATATTTCAAAGTGAAAAGGGATAATGACGAAACGGGGAGGTTCAAGAAACAAGGAGGGACTGGGATTTGGATGCAGTCCTTTAAAAAATATATACATAATATTACATCCATAAAGTAGCAGAAAGTATTTTAAGAACTATGCCAACACAGGATTGGATAAAAAAGATTCTGCAAATAGGTATGACTGCAATTAGGGATATAGACAATAGGCAACAGGGGGATGGAATTTATTGGAGAAAACTGGCAAAGGAACCAAGGTATTGGCAGCAAATAACTAGAGAGGGAAAGATGAAAGAATGGGAAGAGGCCAATAATTTATTTGGACTGCAGGTTAGCGATTGCCTTCCCTACCAGGGACTGATATCAGAGTATAGGCAAACAGAAAGAAATAGGGGGGCTCCTAAATGAAAGATAAGCACTGGTAGAGTTTTAGTAGACTCCAGAACAGAAGCTGCCATTAAAAAAGGAAAAATTAGTTGAGCATATAAAGTATTGCATGACAACTATAAGAATCAGAGAAGGTTAGAAAGTTTTGGGACGAGAGACTGGATAAGCAATTCACAAAGAAACAATGTGAGGATATATGTATGTCTCCCAAATATGCAACAAAATCTAGCAGATGTAATATTTTTGCCTGGAAATGTTTACACAGATATTGTTATACCCCAAGTAGACTCCAGAGAATTTTTCCTCAGGCAAACAGTAAATATTGGAGATGTGATGGGGAAGAAAGTAATTGGGAACATATTTTCTGGGAGTGCAGTGAATTGATGGACTTTAAGGATTCCCTGCGGGATGCACTGTCAGGGATGGTGGGTGTGCAGATTGGTATGATGAGGGAGATGATTTTTCTGTGCTACGATACAGAATCGGAATTGTCTAGGCATGGTAAGGCCTTCCTGTGTCTAATAATGCTGGCTGCCAAAAAAGCAATTACTAGAAAATGGATAATGGAAAATGGAAATCAAAATCTAAACCAACTATACTAGAGGGAGTGAATATAGTAACAGAAATAAAATAATTGGAATTGAGACCTTTAGAAAAGGGTACCAGCAAACTACACAGAAAAAAAGGGGAATTGTGGGAACAATACATACAAGGGAGGAATGAGGTTTTAAAGGTGGCAGGACATAAATGAGCTGCATAATGTTTGATTGAAAAAGACTGGGTAGATTATAAGTGATGTATAATGTTTGCAATTGGGATTGTGTCAGTCACATTTCATCAGCTCATTCTACTGTTAATAGTGAGAACTTAGTAAAAGCCCACCCTTTTAGCTTCTGCATATTGAATTATCACATTATCTTCTGTCTCTTCACTTTCTACTAAAAAAAAAAAAAAAAAAAAAAAAAAATACTGTTTCCTGCCTTTCCTGGAACTAGTGTAGCCCAGATACAGATATGCTGTATCAATGACTTTTTGTAAGATTCTGAATGGTGCTCTTCAGTTGTTTTCCTTTAGATCTTCTAGTTCTCTGCTCTCCTGCACTTTTACTAGCTTATTAGTATAGCACTTTACCAGACTTCTTTTCTTGTAGCAATTATTGTAGCACACAACAGTGCTACCAGCACTAAACATTCTACAAGGAAACCGCTCCAGTACTTATTATTAATGCCCACCCCTCCAGGCATGTCTAAAGGTCAGCTCCCTATGCTTTCTCCTGTTAGCCTGGTGAGCATGGGCATCGTGAGGCAGTGTAGCAACTGCCTCATGTACACTGACAACCCTCTCCTCTTAACTCCAAACACTCAGACTTGCGAGAGATGCACTTATATATCCAAATTGGAAGCCATGCACTCTGCAGCCAAGACCCACACATCAGCACTGCCTTCACATAAAAACACAAACACACCCACCTTCGCAGAGGCTCTCAACACAAATCTACACAAACAGCAGAGACCTCCAAGGCAGAAACGCACTCAACTACCACAACACAACACTAATCATGAGACACACAACTTTCCAAAACAGTGTGCCACTCAACCAAAGCCCCTAAGGCAAAACAGCATGCCCAACACACTAGTCATAGGTGACTCGATAATGAGGCACACTGATGTCCCACTCACTAGGTTAAATCAGGAGAAAGTAACAGTCAGCTGCGGGTCAGGTGCCAGGATCCCGCACATAACACACGCACTCAGGTCCCGCAACAACAGGTACAAATATGACTCTGTCATTGTACATTTGGGTGTGAATGACCCGAGACGTACCTCCCTGGACTACAAGAAAAGAGACATGGAGGAGCTCTCGGATTATGTAGCCCAGACGGGTATGACCCTAGCCCTGAGCAGCCTCCTAACATCACCCAGAATGATACCACAGTACAAGCAGAAAATGACTGATTTCAACAACTGGCTAAGTTTCTAGTGTCATTCTAAGGGGATCCAGTATCTGTATGCCTGGGATGACATGACTGACAGACCTAGATGCTTTGCCAGAGATGGCCTGCATCCGTCACCTCTGGGCCTCCGGATACTGGCCAAGGCTCTTGCCACCCCCTACAGTGCCTTTTTTAGGCAGTGTTCCAAAGACCAAATTACCACCGTAACAGTTACAAACAAATGCAATCTGAGGGTCATGCTGCTCAACGCTAGAAGTCTAAATCTCAAAACTTACTCGAAGAACTCCTTAAAATAGAGAATATTGACATTTGTGCTGCAACAGAGACCTTTTTCAAGGCAGCAGATAGCACCCCTGCACTACCAGGCTACAACTCATTCCATACCTTTCGGCCCCAGAACTTGGACCGAAGCTCCAAAGGCAGTGGTGTTTCCATATTCATAAAGGATGTACACACCTCCAGACTGGTAGCCCAACATGACGCATCAGAGATACTTCAGGGGCAGCTAACATTGGGTAAGACAGTGATTCAGGTCGTAGCCTGCTATAGGTCCCCAACCATGACCCAAGACTCACACTCCACATTTCTAAACACCCTGGAGAATATTAGGGTCCAACCCAACACTCTCATACTGGGCGACTTCAAATACCTCTCCATTAATTGAGAAAACTTCTCATGTACCAATACACTTGCCCAATATTTCCTGGAATTCATTAATTACAATGCCCTGGACCAGCTCACTCTTACCCCCACTAGAGGAAGCAACATCCTTGATCTGGTCATTACTAAAATGAGTGACCATTGCTCTGTACCAATAGTCAACTCCTCCCTGGTTAGATCTGACCACAAATTAATCACCTTGGAAATCCACATACCTCCCACACCCCCATCCCCACAAAGGTAACCACCATGAAAAATATCTCCAAAGCTAACTTTGGGCTCCTAAAAACAGAGGTGGCTAACTTCACAGCACCCATGCAATTGGAGAACAGCTGCATGACTGCCGAATCCTACACTAATGCCCTGTACGAACACGTACACAAATGCATGGATCTCGCCATACCCAATAGAACCAAGACGCTCTCCTCCAAAAAAGGAAGCTACTTTGGTGGTCCCCTGCCATAAACAAACTCTACAACAGAAGGAAGAAACTGATGAGAAATAAGGTGCAATCCCAAGACTGGAAAAACTCCCTTATCAGCCTCAACAAAAAGTTGAGATCCCTCATCAAATCCTCTAAAGCTAGCTATGAAAACAGAATTGCAGCAGATAGTAAAGACAACCACAAGGCCTTCTATAGTTAAGTAAAGAATCTCCGCGGTAATACCCAGATTTTCTCTGAGCTGTTGCACAATGACACTTCCTATACCGAGCCAACAGATATTGCTAATATACTGGCCAACAGATTCAGTACCAACTTTACCCCTCTTCTCCCCCACCAAAGGACCAATCACAATACCAGTTGATTGCCAGGCACCCAGTATTACTGCTGCACAGGTTAAAACTGCACTGCCCAAGGCCAAGAATACAGCTTCTATGGGACCTGACAATATCTCTGGCTGTGTTCTACATGGCCTACAGAGTGATCTGGCATCTCACCTGTGTTCCCTGTTCAATCACAGCCTCACCTCAGGCTTTGTTCCTACTGAATGGTGCACTGCTACAGTCATTCCTCTCCACAAAGGAGGAGTGACTACAGACCCTGCGAACTATTGCCCCATTAGCCTCACAAGTCTGATATGCAAAGCTATGGAATGTATCATCACGGACCTAATAAACAAACATATAGGGAACCTCCAAACTCTGGATCCCGCACAGTTTGGTTTTGTGAAGGGTAGATCATGGCTACCCAACCTGGTTGACTTCTTTGAGTCAGTCACCAGAGCTGTGGATGGAAGCAAGGTGGTTCATACAGCCTACCTTGATCTGTCCAAGGCCTTTGATACCATTTCTCACTCAGGAATCACAGAAAAACTCACTAAGCTAGGCATCAACCCCTATATCACTAGGCAGGTTGCAAACTTGCTCACAGATAGAACCCACAGTGTGAAAGTAGCTGACTCCAAGTCAGACTGTCGACCAGTCACGAGTGGAGTCCCTCAGGGTTTGGTCCTGGGTCCTCTCTTGTTTGGTATCTACTTCTCCAGGCCAACAGAAAGGGACTCTGGTTGACAAAGTTCTCAGACGATTGCAAGTTGGGAGCCATAATTAACTACCCAAGTGATGCTGACATCCTAAAGAAAGGCCTCACTGAGACCAATGACTGGTGTCAGAACCATGGCCTTAAGCTCAATGCCAAAAAATGTGTCGGCATCCACTTTGGGAAAAACCTGGTTCCCATGAATTACCACATCGATGGCAGTCCACATCTGGGAACAGAGGTTGACAGCAACCTCTCTTTTGACCACCATATTGCCACTGTGGTCAGAAAGTCCTTCTATGAGGCACATCTCATTACTAAGGGTTTTGCAACCAGGAAGAAAGAGGTCATTGTCTCCCCCTACTCTTCCCTCATTAGGCCAGTCATCGAGTACAATGCTCCATTTGGCATATACCTCACTAGACACCTACAACAAGTGGAGAGGCTGCAAAAATACCTCACAAATAGGATCTTAGGCCTTAAACACTTGTCCTATATGGACAGACTCAAAAAACTCCAACTATTCTGTCTCATATCGCCTACTTAGAGGCGATCTCTGCTTGACTTACAAAGCCAGGTCTGACCCAGCTCTGTTAGAAATACTACATCTAATGAAATCCCAATCCCACCACACTACATGCTCCAGAAACCTCAGCCTCGTTACCACAATCAATGGAACAAGCTGGAGGGACAACAGGTTCATAACCCACAGACTGCCCATGCTATGGAATAGACTTCCCATACATGTCAAGCGGAGTGCCTCACTGAGCCTCTTCAAGAGACATTTTGATGAGTGGATGGGAAATAGAAAATTCATCCCGGGGATCACACCAGTCGCTCTGCTTGACAGGGGCACTGTGAACTAAGGTCGGATGGCACGATTATGGGCTAGGCTTGTAAGGGCTCCAGGGCCATTAGCCTAGTACACATCGATGAACCTATATGGATGTAAAATTGCCTATGTCACAAGTGATAATTCAATAAAGGGGTTTACAAAGAAACAATGCCTTACTATGTTTAGGCAATTCAGATCTTGTATCCCAGCTCAAAAAAATTATTTCCTTAGTTTCACCCATTTGCTCACCCAATATTTCTGACAAAGTAAAGTAGTGAATTTTTAAAATCTGCCAACTCATTACGCTGCCAAAATTCACAGTTCACAGTTACTTCTTTCTTCCCCATCATACTGACAACATTTGTCATCTAGTTGAGGAAAAATTCTCTGGAGTCTGCTTGGGGTATAAAATAACTTTGCAAACAAAAGCAAAAATCCTAAACCTACTACACTTTGTTGCATATTTCAGAGTCATACGTATGTCTTCCTATTGTTTGCTTGTGAATTGTTTATCCAGTCTCTCTTCTCAATCTTTTCTAGCCTCCTCTGATCAGTTCCTATAGTTGTGCAATATTTTATATGCCCTACTACTTATCCCCCTTTTAACAGCAATTTCTGTTCTAGATTCAACTAAAAACTCTACCAGAGCAGTGCTTTCACTTAGGATTCCCCCATCCCTTTCTCTTTGCCTGTACTCTCATATCAATCCCTGATAGGGAAGGCATGCTCTAGTCTGCAGTCAAAATGTATTCTGAGCCTCTTCCCATTCAATTACCTTTCCTGCTCTAGTTATTTGCTCCCAATACCTTGGTTACTTTGCCAGTTTTGCCAATTCCTGCCTCCTCTTGCTTATTCTCTGTGCCTCTAATTGCAACCATCCCTATTGGCAGAATCTCCTTTCACCATTCTCATGTTGGCTTAGTTCCTAGAATACTTTCTGCTGCTTTATGAATATAATATTCTCTATGACTGTTGTTAATCTCAAGGATCTGCATACAAATTCCCACTCCCTCCTTATTTCTTAAGTTTTTCCCTGCTTCATTATCATCCCTTTGTACTTTGAATTATAGCTTTCTGCTTGTTTTATGTATATGAGTCTTAATTATCTAGCTATAAAATATCCAGGTAATCCTAAATCACATTGTTCTATTGGAAAGATCAACTTATTCCACTTGACCCCTGCCCTCTTCCCCATTCCAGATAAAATCCTTTAAAATTTTATTAATTACTGCTCACAACTTCTCCTCTGGTTTATAAAAATATGACTGCCCTCTATATATAAAGTACAGTTGTGTACACTTAACATAAATGTAGATGTTCGAGTGTATTCACTGTTGCAGTCGTTACATTTGCAGTCATTACATTTAGGGTAATCTACTGGCAGGTTGCCCTCAGTCGGCCTGAATTCCAAAGTCTTGGGTCCTGCATCAGTTGCTGTCTCTTCTTCCATGACGTCAGGTCATCAGGGGTATAAAACAGGCAGCCAATGCCATTTTCTTCAGTTTTTCTTGCCCCAGATGTCAGGTGCCCCCCAAATGGGGAGCAAAAATATATACATAAGAATCTATAAACTATATGTACATGCAACAACATAAACTTTACCTTCATCTAAAAGCAAATACACCACAAAGGCTGTAAAATATAGTGAAGGAAAGAGAAGCTCCAGAATAAAAAGGGGGATGGCGGGCGGGTAACCTGGACTGCAACAGTGAATACACTCGAACATCTATATTTATGGTAAGTGTACACAACTGTACTATGTTCTTCGTGTTTCACTGTTGCTGTCATTACATTTGGGTAGAATCCCAAAGCTATGGATGGGAGGCTGGAGCTAAACAGCATTAGGGGCAGCTATAAGGCCCTGCAGAACTGCAGTGGCAAAGCCTGCCCTGGACTTAGAGAAGAGAGGCAGATGATAATGCTTTGTAAAAGTATGAACAGAACTCCAAGTAGCAGCTTCTAGAATGTCTTTGGTTGGTACCCCTCTGAGAAAAGCTGCTGATGTAGCTACAGCCCTGGTGGAATGAGACCTAATGCCCTTGGGCATCGGTTTACCATGATGTAAGTAGCAGAAACGAATGCAGTGGCTTATCCACTTTGAAATAGTCTGCTTTGAAATAGCCTTTCCCTCTGATCCTGCAGCAAATGCCACCAGTAGCTGCTCAGTTTTTCTTAGAGCTTTAGTCCTGCTCAAGTAGAATCTTAGTTGTCTGTGTATGTCCAAGGAATGCAGAATCCACTCCCCCTTGTTCTGTGGATTTGGATAAAAAGTTGGCAGATGAATAGTTTGGTTAAGAGCCACACTGGAAACTACCTTAGGCATAAAGGAAGGATTGGTCCTGAGGGACACCCTTTCCGGGTAAAATATGACAAAAGGCTCCACAGCCATGAGGGCCTGTAGCTCTGAAACCCTTCTTGCTGATGTAATTGCCAGGAGCAAAGCTGTTTTCCATGATAAAAACTTTATATCTGCAGTAGCAGCTTGCTCAAATGGAGGCAGGGTGAGCTTTTCCAACACAAAACTGAGGTCCCATGCAGGAATTGGTGATGTTCTGGGAGGCCTTAAATTTTTGTCCCCTCTAAGATACTGTTTTAGCAAAGGGTGAGAAAAGATCGGTGGCTCTGTGTTGTAATGAGCCGAGATGGCAGAGGCATGGATTTTTATTGATGGAAAAGATAGGCCTTTGTCAAGCATCTCAGTCAAGTACTGTAAAATCTGAGGAATATTTGGCTCTGCTGTGTCAGTTCCCTGTGCTTGGTTCCAAGCACAGAATCTCTTCCATTTATCAGCATAAGATTTTCTAGTACTAGGCCTTCTGGCTTCCAAAATGACATCCATCACACATTTACTGAGAGGTGTTGTTTGAATGACTACATGATCAGCCATGCTGCCAGGTTCAGTGTTTGGAGGTGATTGTGCAGGATCTGATTGTTTTGCTGAGACAGTAAGTGAGGTATTTGAGGCAAGTACCAAGCTGGGAATTGAGACATATTCCTTAGGATTGGGTACCAGTGTTGGCGGGGCAAGTCCGGGGCAATTAGTATCATTTTTGGTTTTTCTTGTCTGACCTTTAGTAGGACCTTGGGAAGAAGAGGCAGAGGATGAAAGGTGTAAACTGACAGTTTTTTCCAACTGAAGGATAGGGCATCCACTTTCCATGCTTGTCTGTGATAAGTCCTTGTGCAGAATTTGTCCAGTTGATAATTCCGAGGAAAGGCAAATAGGTCTATGTCCGGTCTCCATTTCTTTGTTATCATGCTGAAGACTTGTGGATTCAGTTTCCACTCGTGAGGGTCCATAAGGTTTCTGCTTAAGTCATCTGCCAGAGTATTTTGCTTTCCTGGCAGAAATCGAGCTTGAAGATGTACTTGGTAAGTGTGTGTCCCACAATGCCATGGCTAGTCTGCAAAGGGGGTATGAGTGTGTGCCCCCCTGCTTATGTACCACATAACTGTGGTGTTGTCTGTCTTTATCAGTAGTTGTCCTGGATGAAGTAAGTCCTTGAAGGCTGTCATGGCATTTTGAACAGCTGACATCTCTTTTTGGTTGATATGCAGATGCATTTGTTTTGGGGTCCATATGCCCTGAATGCATCTTCCCGCCAGGTGGGCCCCCCCATGCATAGTCTGTCGCATCTGTAGTTAAGGTTTGGCTGGCAGGGGGTAGAGTGAAAGACCATCCCATGTTTTGGTGACATGCCTCTGCCCACCAAAGAAAGTCCTGTTGTAGGCAGGGAATGAGAGGAATCAGTTTCCAGACTGTGACAATGTTGACTCCATAAACTTTTTAGGTACCACTGTAGTTTCCTCACATGCAGTCTTGCATATGGAATCAGTAGAATGCATGATGCCATGAACCTCAAAACCTGCAGAATTTGTCTTGCAGATAACTGGGTTTTTGTTGCCATCTGTTTGAAGTAAACAGTCAGTTGCCTTTGTCTGTCTGGCGTGAGGAAAGCCATCTGGGCAGTTGTATTCAAGCTTGCACTCAGGAATGTTATCTTTTGAGAGGGTACCAGTTGTGATTTCTTTTCATCTATTGTGTACCCTAGGCATGTTAGAAGCCTTTTCACAAATGTCAGATGCTGAAGAAGAAGAATGTCCTTGTTCTCTGCTTGAATGAGACAGTCGTCCAAGTAAGGACAGATTTGTATACTTCTTTGTCTGCAAAATGCAATTACTGGTGCCAGGCACTTTGTAAAGACCCTGGGCACAGTAGATAAGCCAAAGGGCAGTGCAGGGAATTGGTAATGCATAAAGCCAGCCTTGAAATTGAGGTATCTTCTGCACGATTCCCTTATTGGGATATGCAGGTATGCCTCTTTTAAGTCTAAAGTCACTAGCCAAGCGTTCTTGCCTAGCATGAGCAGAAGCTGCTGCAAAGTTAGCATTTTGAATTTTGGAATGTCCAGGAATGTGTTCAAAATTGATAAATCCAGTATTGGGCACCAGGCCTTGTCTTTTCTGGGTACGAAGAACAGTCTTGAGTAAAACCCTTGTCCTTTTTCCTGTTCTGGCACTGACTGAATAGCCCATATCCATGAGGGACGTAACTTGTTTCTGTGCCTCTGCCCATTGATTTTTTTGGCAGATCTGGCCAACCGTTTGGAATTGGTAGAGTGTGGAAGTGGGATCTGTATGTTTAATACCCACTTGTCCTGGGTTATTAACTGTCAATTTTGAGCAAAAAGTGCTAATTTTCCCCCTAAGGGTGCTGCCAAAAGATAAGTGCTTGGTGATGGCAGAGGGAAGTCATTGAGACTGTTTACTGTAGGGTTGCGTTTTGTTTCCTCCAGATTTGGAGGTGGAGGCACCCCATTGCTTTGACCTGTAAGAATCCTGTGACTGGTATCTAGAACCTTTAAGCACCTGGATTTGCCCCATGGAGCTCTGTCAGACACAGGAAAGGACCATTTTTTTGTAGGCCAGGGTCTACTGAATCTTGGTGGCTGCACTTGTAAGAAGTCTTTTACAGTTTGCATACACTTAACTTTGTCTTCCATTTTCTTTAAAACCTCTTCTGCCTTAATACCAAACAGAGTATCATGCTGTAAAGGTGCATCCAGCAATTTAGCTTTAACATGGTCATGCAGATTTTGCTCTTTTAGCCAGGCATGCCTTCTAATCACAGATCCAGTAACTGCGGCCCTGCAGGAGGCCTCTAAAGAATCAAAACCACATTGCAAAGTATGCTTTCCAACTTGTTCTGCTGCATGCATAATTCCTGCAATTCTTTATTTTCTACAAATTCAGAAATCATCATCATTTTCTGCTTCAGTAATCCCATAACATGCTGTTGATACTTAAACATATGAAACTGGCAGTTTAAGGCCCTAATTGCCAAGGTTGCAGATGTATAAACCTTCTTTCACCATCTATCCAGTGCCCTGGAATCTCTATCAGAGGGGGTAGGATTTTTTGCTGTTGAGGCCTTTACACCTTTTGGACCCCGTGAAATAGTTTCAGGGTCAGCAGCAGGGTTTTTAAATAAAAATTTGTGTGAATCAAAAACCCTGTAATATCTCTCTGGCTTGCTAGGAGCCGGAGGTAAGGAGTCTGGAGTCAAGCTTGACTCTGAAAACACATCATTCACAATGTCTAAAACAGGAGGTATGGCTAAAGGCCTATGCTGAGGAAGAAGAAGGAAATCCCTAAGCGTCTTTTTTGATTCTGAGAAATATTGACTCTCCCAGTGAAAATGCTCCCTCAAAGTATGCAAGGTTTCTTCAAAGAAATAATCTCTTCAGGAGGAGATGCAGATGGGATAAATTCCTCTGCATCAGAATCCTCATAGGGTAGTATAGAAAATTCCTGATCAGAAGAGGAATCAGAAGAAATAGAAACCTGATCTGAAGATTCATAATCAGTGTCTTGCCTAGGCCTCTTATCAGGAGGGGATTGGGAACCCCTGATCAAGGTAATTAGGTCTTCAGCCATTTTGATAATCTGCTTTTTGGGCATAGAGGCCTGAGCATGTGGCTCATGCATCGTTTTTTTAGCTATAAAAGTTGCTTTTGTCTTTGATTTTGTAGCTGGCGTTGGTTTTATATAGAAATGCTGAGGCCTGAAGACATCCTCAGAAGCCGGTGCCTGCTCAGCGGCTCTGGACCCATCCGAGGGAGAGACATCCGCGGGTACAATACTTATCTCATGGCATATCCCACATGGGTCGCGGTAGAGGCCTGCGACTCGAAAGTAACGGGTATCATGGGCTGCGAAAGTGCCTCACTGAGTACCGGAGAACCGGCGACTGACTTTGGAGAAGCTTTGTCATCGGTTTTGGACCTCGACGGTCTGTCTCTGTCCTTTTCTTTGCGTTTTTTGTGAACTCCAGTAGTCGGATTGCTATCTGATGACATTTCAGGATAGTTAAATCTGTTTCCAAAATATTTTGAAGCAAAGATATACTGACGCTTAATAGTGCATTGGTTAAATCTAGCACCAAACTGACAGCTAGGCACATTATGATCAGGGCCTAGGCAAGGAATACAGTACAAATGGAAATCCTTATGATGTATTTGCTTCCCACAAGTAATGCAATTATTAACTTTTACTGACATCGGTATGGAGCAAGAAAAGGTTTCCCCAATGGGATACTTAGCTTTAGTTAAGACTTCGGTTCTGAAACTCGAATTCGAAAATTTCAGGAGTCGGCTGACTGGCACTTGCAAACTGCTTCTGCTTTGGGCATCACGCGGCAAGAAAGAGTAAAGAAAATGGTATTGGCTGCCTGTTTTATACCACTGACATCATGGAAGAAGAGACAGCAACCGACGCAGGACCCAAGACTTTGGAATTCAGGCCGACTGAGGGCAACCTGCCAGCAGATTACCCTAAATGTAATGACTGCAAATTTAATGACTGCAACAGTAAAACACGAAGTACATCTAAAAGGACTAAAAATATTTAAACTGCTTGTATCCTGCAATCCATATCCATAAACACGAGCTTTCAGTTTCTCAGTTTTTGTATTATCTCCTTAGCTGCTATAACAGAATCCTTTTTAACCCATATTCCTAAACACTTAATTTTATTGTGTCCACATAAATATGAGTACTGCTGAACCAATTCATATATGGGTAAATAGTTTAAAGTCATAGACTTTGCTTTGTCTTCATTAATTTTATACCCCCCCCCCCAAAAAAAAAAAAAAAAAAAAAAAAAAAACTGTCTCAGAATGTTCCAAAACACTGAGATGTCCTTTTCTGGTTTCATCAGGTACAAAATAATATTGTCTGCAAACAATGCTAACTTTTCTTGATTACCATGCCAATTATATCCTTGAATTTCAGAGAAGGAAGGCACCCCTGCCTGGTTCCTCTGTTCAAACACCTTATCAGAGAGGAACCCTCTCACTTTAATTTTTGTCTCACATATCCTCCTAATTAACCTTTTTATTGTATCAGAGAATGCAAACTCTTCCATTGCCCTACTCATAAAATCCCAGCTCACTCTGTCGAATGCCTTCTCTGCATCAATATCCATCAACAATAGCATTTTTCTTATATTCTGCTTCTCTCTGGATCATTATTGTTCTATTAATTTTGTCAAATGTTTGCCTCCCCTCCACAAAAAACACATTACTCCATAACTATTAATTTTGGCAACACCTTTGCCATTTTGTATAGCTATTACAGACATAAATACTTTGTAATCATGGTTTAAAACTGAAAAGAGCCTATATAGGTTCATAGGTTCATACTAGGCTATCTGCCCTGGGGCAATTATAAGCCTAGCCCGATTCTGTATGGCTTACGCCACCCCTTGATTTGAGTATACTGTGCCCTTTTTAAGGTTTAGTTTACTGTGCCTCTGTCTAATAGTGACACGGGAGTAATCCCTGGGACAAACCTACGATCCCCCATCCACTTATTGAGATTCTTCTTGAAGAGATTCAGTGAGGTGCTCTGCCTCACATGAACTGGAATTCTATTCCAGAGCGAAGGGAGCCTCTGGGTTATGAACCTGTCCCTCCAGCAAGTTCTATTTATTTCTGTGCTGAGGTTCAAGTCCCTCGAGAGTGTGGCTCTAAGGGATTTAGATTTACTGAGGTGGAGCATGTCCATTAATTCTGGATTTGACATAGCTTTGTATGTCAGGCATAGATCGCCTCAAAGTAGGCGGTATGCAACTGAGTAGAGCTGGAGTTTTTTTAACCGAGCAGCATATGGCATCTGTTTGAGACCCTTGATCCTCTTGGTGAGATACTTTTGGGGTCTTTCTAATTGCTGCAGGTGTCGGGTAAGGTACATCCCAAAAGGGGCATTGTATTCTATGATGGGCCTGATGAGGGATGAATAAAGGCACGATTATCTCTCTTGATCTAGATGTGAAACCCTTCGTGATGAGGTGGGCTATGTAGAAGGTCTTTCTAACCACTTTGGCAATGTGGTTTTCAAAGGAGAGATTGCTATCAACTTGGGTCCCCAGGTCCCTAATAACTTTCTTTGTACTTAATGGGTTTCCGCCTATGTGGTAATTTGTGGGCACATTGTTTTTGCCAAAGGGTATGACTATACATTTTTTGGCATTTAGCTTTAAACCATGGCGCTGGCACTAGTTATCTGTCTCTGTGAGACCTTTTTGAAGGATGTTTGTGTCAGCTGGAGAGTTGATTATGGCGCCCAGTTTGCAGTCGTCTGCGAACTTGGTGAGCCATAGTCCTCCCACATTTGCCTGTACCTCGGAAAAGTATATACCGAACAAGAGTGGTCCCAGGACAGAACCCTGTGGGATGCCACTTGTTACCGGTTTCGAGTCTGACATGGCTCCAGCAACTCTCACTCTGTGGGTTCTGTCTTTGAGCCAGTTTGCGACCCATCTTGTGACATAGGGGTTTATATTTAAGCTGGATAGCTTATCTATGATGGCCGAGTGGGGTATTGTGTCAAATGCCTTTGCAAGGTCCAGATAGGCTGTGTGGACTACCTTCCCTTCATCTATGGCTTTGGTGACTGTTTCAAAGAAGTCAACCAGGTTCAAAAGGCAGGATCTGCCCTTGACAAAGCCGAACTGGGTAGGATCTAGTGTCTGTAGGTCCCCAATGTCTTTGTTTATGAGCTCCATGATGATCCTCTCCATAGCCTTGCAGACTAAGCTAGTCAGGCTTATGGGGCGATAGTTTCCAGGGTCCGTAGAGGCTCCACCTTTGTGGAGTGGGACCACTGTTGCTGTACGCCATTCTGTGGGCACATATCCTGTAGTGAGGCTGAGATTGTATAGCTGTATATTTGAGGGATTAGTTCCTCTTGTAGTTCATGTAGGACGCAACCTGGGACGCCATCTGGTCCCATGGAAGCAGTGTTTTTTGCTTTGGAGAGGGCAGCCTTCACCTGAGCATCTGAGATGTTTGGGAGGCAGCCCTCTGCCGGGATAGATACTTGCTCTTTTGGGGGGGAGGGGATGGAGAAGTTTGCACTGAACCTGTCTGCCAGGATATTGGCGATGTCTGTGGGTTCAGTGTATTTTTTGTCATTTAGAATCAACTCAGAACAAGTCTGGGAGTTGCATCCCAGGTTTCTAACATAACTGAAAAAAGCCTTATGATTGTCTTTGGTGTCCTGTGCAATTTTTCTATCGAAGCTGGCCTTGGAGGATTTTATGAGGGATCGTAATTTTTTGCTAGTACTGATCAGAGATGCCTTCCCTATTAGGGATTTTGCTCTATCATGTAGTAGCTTCCTCCTTCTGTTGTACAGTTTATTTATGGCAGGGGTCCACCAGACTGACGCCTGCCTTTGGATGATTGGGTCTTGGTTTTGTTTGGGATAGCATGATCCATGCATTCCTGGAGATGTCCGTAGAATGCATTTATATAGGATTCTGCAGTTTGGGCTGTAGTTTCCACTGGCCCTGGGGCCTTGAAGGATTCCACTTTGGTTTTGAGAAGTGAGAAGTTCGCTTTTGAGAAGTTTTTCACTGTGGTTTTCTGGGCTGGGGCTGGGGTCGGGATGTGGACATCCAGTGAAATTAATTTATGGTCTGATCTTACCAATGAGGGATATACTTCTGGTGTGGAGCATAGAGTCCCCATGTTGGTAATGATCAGGTCTAGTATGTTGTCTCCTCTTGTGGGAGTGGTGACTAGTTGTTCCATAGCATTTGAGTTTATAATTTCCAGGAATCTTTGGGTTAAGGTGCTGGGGCTTGAGTAGTGCTTCCAGTCAATGTTTGGGTAGTTGAAGTCGCCCAATATAATGGTGTTCAGAGAGATCTTCATGTTCTCCAATGTTTTCAGGAAAGCCGAATGGGATTCCTGACTTTGAGAGGGTGGTCTGTAGGATGCTATAAACTGAAAAGCAGTCTTGCCTACTGTTAGTTTCACATGGATGGTCTCCGATACTTCGTGCAATGCCACTAACCTGGAGGTGTGGATATCCTTGATAAATATTGAAACTCCCCCTCCTTTTGTGGTTCGGTCCGGGTTTTGGGGCCGAAAAGCATGATATGAGGTATAGCCTGGTAGTGCTGGGGTGCTCTCTGGAGCCTTGAACCAGGTTTCTGTCACTGCACAGATATCGATGTTCTCCATACTGAGGAGAGCTTCGAGTGCGTGCATCTTGAGGTTAAGACTTCTGGCTTAAGCAGCATTACCCTTAGTTTCTTGTTCCTTGTGCTGTCTATGGGGTGGGTTTGACTTTGAGCCTTGCCTAAAAAAGGCACTATGGGGGTGGCAAGAGCCTTTGCCAATATCCGAAAGCCCAATGGTGACAGGTGCAAGCCGTCCCTAGTGAAGCAACGTGGCTTGTCGAGCATGTCATCCCAGGCTGACAGACACTGGATCCCCTTTGAATGACACCAAAATTTTAGCCAATTGTTAAAATCGATCATTTTGTCTTTGTACTGTGGCATCATTCTAGGTGAGGGTAAGATGCTGCTCAAGGTCAGGGTCATACCAGCCTGGGCTACATGATCAGAGAGCTCCTCTATGTCTCTTTTCATGTAGTCCAGGGAGGTACGTCTCAGGTCATTCACACCAGCATGTACAATGACCGAGTCATATTTGTATTTGCTTTAGAGTGACCTGAGTGCTTGCGTTATGTGTCGGATCCTAGCACCCGACAGGCAGCTCACTGTGACCTTCTCTTTATTCAGCCTGGTGAGCGGGACGTCAGTGTGTCTGACAATAGTCACCTATAACAAGAGTATCAGGTGTGTTATTCAGCCTTAAGGGCTGTGGCTGCTTGGCACACTGACTTTGTGGGTTATGTGTTGTGTGCGTTTTGTTTTGAGGTAGCGTTTGCTTGGATGTCTGCTTTGGAGGTCTCTGTTGCTTAGGTAGATTTTTATTTAGAGCCTCCAAGTATGTTTTTGTGTATTTATGTGTTTGGTTCGCTGATGTGGTGGGACTATGTGATACTGGAATTGTGTTGTGTGAGGTTACCTTCTCCTCCTGACTGGTTTCACCAGTTTTGAGATGAGAGAGCTCAGCCTCCAGTTTGGCTAAATAGTTGCATCTCTCACATATATTTGAACCTGTTTGGAGGAGGAGAGGGTTGTCCGTGTACATGAGACAGTTGTAACATTGCCTCAAAATTCCCAGATTCACCAGCTGGACTGGGGAGGAAACCATTGACTGACCTTTGGACATGCTAGAGTAATAGGGAATATGAAGCTGATCTACAGCTTTCTTCCAGGATGTTGGTCCTACCCCTCCTTTTAAAATACTGTTAAACAAATCATTCCAGAGCTTTATAATTTTCTACCCTCCTGTCTTCCAAACTTCCACAGGAATACCATCTATTCCTGGAGACTTTTCTGCAGATTTATTATATGTCACTATTTTTATCTCATCTCCTTCTATCTGTTAATTGTTGCGACTCATCTACCTCTAACCTTGACAAGTCTTCCAGAAATATGTTCATTTGCACTTTTTCTTTATTTCCACGTTTCTCTGCCTTATACAAATTTTCTTAAAACTTCCAAAATATCTCTTAATACCTATACAGGATCTCTGGTTATTTTTGGCTCCCTATTACTCTGTCGCAGACGCAGGTTGTCGAATGCATCTTTGTCAAACTGAAAAGTGTGAAAAGGCAAAATAGTAAAGTGGCTTTTCAGCTAATTCTTTCCATGGGAAAGAATTTATTTGGCCGCTTTCACTACTTTGCCTTTTCGGCACTGTAGTGTGATCTCGGAGTTGGTATATTTAAGAAGGGGGGTGTTATTTGTAATGTAATGTTTTACATTTTTTTTTTTGTTTTTTTTTGTTACGGAATAGCGATTTGTTTCCCTTGGAAATAAAATTGCTGTTCTGCGGTTTCAACGTTGTAAGCTTTCACTTACATGGGGTTAGTCATGTGTTGTTCGCTCTTCTGAGCATGCAATATCATAATATAGACCCTTATTTTTCTTGTTATAGATAAAACCCTCTCTACTTTCTGTTGTCTAAGTCACTGTGCTAAAAGGTTTTGTGCTCTGGAGCTGGAGTTATTATGAAAAAAAAAAAAAATCAGTCCTTCTAATCTCATGCACATTATCCAGGTACTCTCTTATTTTCTCTTTAGCACTCTGCAATTGTGTTTCTCAGATTCACCTTCCTTTGTAAAGCTTTAACCTTTGTCAGGCCCTCTAAATAATTCTTGTTTCTTCAGAACCATATCACTTTTTCTTTCACTTCTACTTTATTTTAAATGCCATTTTCATTTTATCCCACTCACTAGTTACAACTTCTGGAGTACTTCTTATCTTCCCTAATAATTTCTGAATAATTTCCACTATCCATTCCTTAAATTCCTCGGTTTTTAACAGGTAGGTGGAGAAGTGCCTGCCTCATCTTTACTTCATTACCCTGCATTTTTACCTTGGTAATTATTGGATGTGTCAAAGTTTTAAATTAAATGCACATGTTCATATGAAATGTAACTTCCGTCTAGCCTAGCTCAGTTACTGTACCTTGGGGAATAATATGTAAATTCTCTATTGAGTTTCTGCTACTGAATTCATGTCTTTCATACCAAATATTTTCAGAAATTTCTTCAGAACTCTCCCTTTTTTGTTATATGTTCCTTTCTAGGTCCCCCAGATACATCCTCAATGTTGCAATCAAACTCCAGTCTCAACCTACACACAATATTCCCTGCTGAAAGCCGATTTCTCCCAAAGTTTTTTAAAGCTGGATGATAGCAGTTTTAGGTGGAATATAAATACATGCTAGCATAATACTCATCTCTTGGCAGTAGCCCCTTACTACCAAAAATCTATCATTATCATCTTTTTTTCTCTCCCTTCTATCACTACTGGAGGACCTATAGCAATTAATATAAGTACTCCTATATCCTTGCCCCTGATATGCTGCTGAATATGCATCCTAAAATTCTTTATCAAATGTACACGCTCAATTCTTTCCAAATGCAACTCCTGTGGCATTGCTATCTGTACTCTGCATTTCTCTATATAATTAAATATTATTTCTTATCTATATCTGTAAGACCATCCACATTCCAAGATAATATGGAAAGTGTCACCATTATGATATGAAGCCATCATTCCCACCTATTATATATAACAGCTTTAAATATCTTTTTCCAGTTTTTGTGATACATGCATCAACTAATGTTTGACAGATTAATCCTTTATACATTTTTTTGTATCATCAACATTTTTTGTATCATCAACATCGGAACTTATGTGACACTTTACAAGACTTTTTGTTTCAACAAAAACTTTCAAACAAAAAAACAAACACCCCGTGGAACACCTTCATAAACGTTAACTTAATACAAACACACAAAACTATGTACATCTTCAAATATATCCTAACAATAACAGCTGTCCCAAAGAGACAACTGCAAATAAAGACCTTAAATTAACCTAAAATTGAGGTTATCCATGCTAAGATGCATGTTACTGCCTGTGCTTCTACTTACACTTATTGGTGTCTGTTCTTTTTCATCTTTATTCTCCTCCAAGATGTGAAAATCAACTTACATGGTTTCAGAAACATTAACTTTTAGCCTTGAGAACAATCAGTGTTCTGGCTTTTTATTGCCCTGTTATCAGCTTGTCTCCATGGAAATGTAAGAGAAAAAAATGTAGTCCTCAGCTGCTGGTTTCTAAAGACAAGCTGAAACATTTATTGCTACAGGAACATTTTTCATTATATTCAGTGTTCTGTTATTTATTTGTTTCCATTTGTTATTAAATTTAGCCAAGGGTCTTAAGCAAGACATACACCTATGCAAAAGTAAGAGAAAACTCAGCTCTACATATATTATGATCTGTACAATTTGGCACCCCCCCACCTCAACAACTCAAGCTTGCAGCCTATTAACCTAAACATGCTTTTGTCTAGTCTTTTTCTCTTTCTGCATTGTAACGCGGGTCTATAGCATATGAGTGAATCGCACAAATTGTGAATGCTCATAATATCGAAAGTACTGGACCTCGAACTTCCTATTGTGGGGGGCTGCACCCCCCCCCCCGCTAAATATATATTCCAACTCCAAGATCACACTACAGTGAGGAAAGGGCAAATATCCCATTCTTCACTGTACAGTGATCTCAGAAAAAGCACTTTGAGGTGCGGTACGTTCGATATTAAGAGCGTTCGCAATCTGTGCAATTTTCTCATATGATATAAATCCTTGTAACGCCTACAGAAGAAAGAAAGAGAAAAAAAAAGCATCTGTTTACTTTAAATATCTTTATCACATACAAGAACTAAAAATCCTTTACTATAAAACATCAATTTATATAGTGGAAAGTTTCATGGAAATACTGTTTAAAACATAAATTGTTTTACTTACAGTTAACTTTTTCCTTCCTCTTCCCCTCCTCTCACTGTCCTACCAAACATTAATGAGATGAAGTGTGCTTTTCAGTTCCCCACAAGTTTAACAAAGTTAACAAAAGTCCACTCTTTCCACTTTTTCTTCTTCTCCTTCTTCTTCCGGCTGCTCCCATTAGGGGTTGCCACAGCAGATAAACTGTTTCCATTTCTTCCTTCTCCTCTGCATCTTGCTCTGTCACACCAACCACCTGCATGTCCTCTCTCTGACCACATCCATAAACCTTATCTTAGGCCTCCCTCTTTTCCTGTTACCTGGCAGCTTCATCCTTAGCATCTTTTTCCCAACATACTCTGCATCCCTCCTCAGCACATGTCCAAACCAATGTAATCTTACCTCTCTGGCTTTGTCTCCAAACCTTCCAACCTGGGCTGACCCTCTAATATACTTATTCCTAATCCTGTCCTTCCTCGTCACACCCAGTGCAAATCTTAACATCTTCAACTCTGCCACGTTAAGCTCTGACTCCTGCCTTTTAGTCAATGCCACTGTCTCCAACCCATATAACATAGCTGGTCTCACTACCCTCTTGTAGAGCTTCCCTTTCACTCTTACTGGTACTCGTCTGTCACAAATCACTCCTGACACTCTTCTCCACCCACTTCATCCTGCCTGTACTCTCTTCTTCACCTCTCTTCCACACTCACCATTACTCTGAACTGTTGCTCCCAAGTACTTAAACTCATCCACCTTTGCCACCTCTACTCCCTGCATCCTCACCATTCCACTATCCTCCCTCTCATTCACACACATATATTCTGTCTTAGTCCTGCTGACCTTCATTCCTCTTCTCTCTAAAGCATATCTCCACCTCTCCAGGGTCTCCTCCATCTGTTCCCTACTCTCACTACAGATCTCAATGTCATCTGCAAACATCATAGTCCACAAGGACTCCTGTCTGATCTCGTCTGTCAACTTATCCTTCACCATTGCAAATAAGAAAGGGCTCAGAGCGGATCCTTGATGTAATCCCACCTCCACCTTAAATGCATCCGTCACTCAAACCGCAGACCTCACCAGTGTCACACTACCCTTGTACATATCCTGTATCACTCTTACATACTTCTCTGACACTCCCGACTTCCTCATACAATACCACAACTCCTCTCTAGACACCCTGTCATATGCTTTCTCTAAATCCACAAAGACACAATGCAACTCCTTCTGACCTTCTCTGTACTTCTCCGTCAACACTCTCAGAGCAAACATCACATCTGTAGTGCTCTTTCCTGGCATGAAACCATACTGCTGATCACTAATCATCACCTCCCTTCTTAACCTAGCTTCCACTACTCTTTCCCATAACTTCATACTGTGACTGATCAGTTTAATTCCTCTGTAGTTACTACAACTCTGCACATCACCCTTATTCTTAAAAATCAGTACCAAAACACTTTTTCTCCATTCCTCAGGCATCCTCTCACTTTCCAACATTTCATTAAACAATCTAATTAAAAACTCCACTGCCATTTCACCTAAACACCTCCATGTTTCCACAGGTATGTCATCTGGTCCAACAGCCATTCCATGCTTCATCCTCTTCATAACTATCCTTACTTCCTCCTTGCTAATCCACTGCACTTCATGATTCACTATCCGCACATCATCCAACCTTCTCTCCCTCTCATTCTCTTCATTCATCAACTCCTCAAAGTACTCTTTCCATCTGCTCAACACACTCTCCTCGCTTGTGAGTATGTTTCCCTCATTATCCTTTATCACCCTTACCTGCTGCACATCTTTACTAGCACTACCCCTCTGTCTGGCCAATTGGTACAAGTCCTTTTCTCCCTCCTTCGTGTCCAACCTTTTATACAACTCTTCATACACCTTATCCTTAGCCTTCACCACCTCTCTCTTTGCCATGCACCTCATCTCCTTATACGCTTGTCTACCTTCTTCATATCTCTGACAATCCCACTTCTTCACCAACCTCTTTCTCTGTATACTCTCCTGTACTTCTTCATTCCACCACCAGGTCTCCTTGTCCTCCTTTCTCTTTTCAGATGTCACACCAAGCACCTTTCTAGCCAGCTCTCTTACTAGCTCTGCTGTAGTTACCCAGCGATTTGGTAACTCTTCACTGCCACCCAGTGCCTGTCTTAACTCTTCCCTGAACATCACCTCACAATTACCCTTTTTCACTGCCCACCATTTGATCCTTGGTGCTGCCCTCACACTCATCCTCCTCTTCTTGATCACCAATGTCATCCTACAAACCACCATCCTATCCTACCTAACTACACTTTCCCCTGCCACCACTTTACAGTCTCCAATCTCCTTCAGACTGGCCCTTCTACATAAGATATAATCCACCTGTGTGCATCTTTGCTTTGCAGTCTCACATTCATTCACTGATTTCTGTGATGCTGGTTTTCTTCCTTTTCATCTCCATCTCCAAACTCCAGATTCTGGTTCAATTCCAAGGTACTCCAGATTCCTCTAGTCAACTCCTGTGCTTTTCTCTGTCTCTCACTCATTTTCCTTTGGAATAGTGGAAAAAATGTTTCACTGGGAAAGTCTAGGGTT
The DNA here is from genome assembly GCF_019279795.1 of Protopterus annectens. Classification (NCBI taxonomy): domain Eukaryota; kingdom Metazoa; phylum Chordata; order Ceratodontiformes; family Protopteridae; genus Protopterus; species Protopterus annectens. Next base: position 336,304,461 of record NC_056745.1, on the reverse strand, counting down.
GCCACCCCTCCATTTTTTTCCAGACTATCCAGAAATCAAACTGATTCTCCGGTAGTCCAGAAAACATTGTACAAACTCTGGTATTCTGTTTAAAAAAAGGAAACAGACTATCAGAGTTTGTAAATCGGCTGATTTACTATGGTTTTCTGTAAAAAAGCATAGTAAATCAGCCGGAAACAGGCAGTGGGAACGGGGTACATCCCCCATCAAGTGCTAGCACCGTGATGTCACAAAATGGGCGGAATATGGTTGAGAGAGGGGGTTGGGTGGGCGGGGTTACTGGTGATGCGAGGGGTGTGGCTTTACTATGGTTTTAGCCACAATGAAAAGTGGCAACCCTAGGAAAGTCTCTCTGTGCTCTTTATTATCAGAAGAAAGAGAAGCAGAGTCTTCTTCTGCTTGATGACAAACTTTTTATTGGACAAACCTTTGTATTTCCTCCTTAGCCTGTTCTGCATCAAAAATGACTTTGATCCTCTGGAAAAAAATATTCTGAAGACAGCTGGATACAGTAGCTTGAATCTCACAAGTGCTTCTCAACACTCTGATAGATTGCTGGAATAAATCAGTTTCTCTTCTGCCTGGTGTATAGTGAATAAGAAGTTATGTACCTACCATAACGTTCCATGTTAGTTGTCTTCTCTCGCCTTCTTTCTTGCTGGATGGGTTTGGAGCCGATCCTCGGCTCCAACTCGGCACTTGCTAAGCTCGAGAGCTAATTTTACAGCTCAAGGCAACCCTATATCCCATGATGCAAGGCGGAGACTACCCAGATCTCGTTTGGTAGCTAAGGAAATTAGGAATATATTCTTCCAACTGGAAAGGAGGAAGAAAAGTAACAATACTAAAAATGACAATCATAATCATCATAATCCTCTGAAAAGGATAAACCTAATCTAGTGACACTAGAAGCTGATTAGCTAGAAAAAAGAATAAAGCCTCTTAATAGAAGAGGCATAATCTTCTCGGTCTGACCAGGCTAGGGGGATGGAGGGCGGGACGCAAGAAAGAAGGCGAGAGAAGACAACTAACATGGAACGTTATGGTAGGTACATAACTTCTTAATGTTAAGTTGTCAATCTCGCCTTCATTCTTGCTGGATGGGACCGCGTCCCTAGCACCTCTATCCTGGGTGGCTCAATGGAACAGACTCTTGAGAACGGTGGAACCAAAATTCGCTCTGTCTCTGGAGGCCAAGTCTAATTTGTAATGTGAAACAAAGGTATGAGGAGAGGCCCATGTGGCTGCTGCACAAATAGTGTCTATTGGAAGTCTAGCCTGAAAAGCTGTAGATGTAGCTAGAGCTCTGGTAGAATGGGCTTTTGGCCTAGAAATCAACTCTTTGCCTCTGAGCTGATAAATGTAAGTAATCACAGAAGACAGCCATCTAGATAAAGTCACCTTGGAAACTGGAAGGCCTTTCCTGTTCTCTGCATAGGATAGAAACAGTTGATCAGATTTCCTAAAATGTTTAGTTTTGTCTAGATAATATCTGAGCTGGCGGTGAACATCAAGACAATGTAATTTTTGTTCCGCTCTATCAGAATAATTTGGGAAAAACACTGGAAGATCAATGGATTGATTTAGGTTCGTCTGCGATGCCACTTTGGGTAAGAAAGATGGATTAGTCCTTAGAGATACCCTGTCTTTGTGGAAAATTAAGTAGGGAGGATGAATGCAGAGAGCATGAAGCTCAGATACTCTCCTGGCAGAAGTAATGGCGACTAGAAAGAGTGTCTTCCAAGAAAGAAATTTCAACGAACAGGCAGCCGCAGGTTCGAAAGGGGGGAGAATCAAGGATGTTAAAATTAAATTTAGATCCCACTGTGGTGGGGGGTCTCTAATCGGAGGTTTAAGTAAAAGATACCTCAAGGAATGCCTTGCAAAGTTTATGTGACATAATGTTGTGGTCCAAAAGGCCTATATGAAAATTCGAAATGGCTGCCAGCTGAACTTTTACTGTGGAGGAAGAGGATCCTGAATGAAAAATCTCAGCTAGGAAGTCCAGGACCGAATGAATCGGAGCAGTATAGGGGTCTGTGTTCCTAGGTTTTGCCCAGAAGGAGAAACGTTGCCATTTACTAGTGTAAATCCTTCTGGTAGAGGATTTTAGGGAAGCTACTATGATATCCCGGACGGGATTAGAAATCATAGGAAGCCTGGCTAAGGATGGAAGTGGAGCAACCAAGCAGTGAGGTTGAGAGAAGGTATGGATTGGTGCAGCTGCCCCGACTGGTGGGTCAGAAGATCTGGAACCGGGTCCAGATGCCATGGCTGTACCAAGAGATAACAATGTAGGAACGGAAACCATATCTGTCGAGGCCAATAAGGGGCAATGAGAATCAACTTGGCTCTCAAGGCGGTTGCTTTCTGAATTACTTGAGGTATCAGCGAAAAGGGGGGAAAGGCATAAAGATGTCCCCGGGGCCAATCTTGGGTTAGAGCATCTCTGGGGGGATGGCCTGTAAGGGGGAAGAGAGAGAAGAAGTATGGGCATTTGCTGTTTTGAGGTGTAGCAAAAAGGTCGCAGCAAGAAAGGCCCCACTCCTGAAAAATCTCTTCCGTCACTGATTGTTTGAGAGACCACTCGTGAGGCATGAGAATAGCTCTGCTCAACCTGTCCGCTATGATGTTGGATTTCCCGGGGATATGCGTTGCTATCAGAAACCGCTGAGAAGAGATTGCCCATTGCCAAAGTCTGAGAGCCTCTCGACACAGTGGATAGGACTTGGTTCCGCCCTGTTTGTTGATATACCACACTACGGACATATTGTCCGTTTGGACTGCAATAGTTCCCAGGGGAAGAGAGTCGTTGAGGGCTTGCAACGTTAAAAGCACTGCTCTCATCTCTAGGACATTTATGTGCAGATGGTATTCTTAAGCTTGCCAAGTGCCATGGACCATCCTGCCCTGATAATGCCCCCCCCACCCGATCAGGGAGGCGTCCGATGTTACCGTGGCATCCGGGGCAGGAGGAACAAAGGGTCTGCCCTGATGGACTTGAGGGGACGATATCCACCAGGTCAGATGCCTTTTGCAAGTTGGAGTGATTATGATCCTGTGACGCATGGGTAGTTGTTGAAAGGACCATTGGGCGAATAGCATCCATTGTAGAAGACACATGTAAAAATGGGTGAAGGGAAGAAGTGTTATGGCGGCCGCCATAAGACCCAATACTTTCAGAGCTAATCTGGCCTGAATTTTGTAGCTGAGAAGAATCACCTGGATGTGACTTTGAATGTCCAAGATCCTTTCGTCTGTTAACTTTGCTGAAAGTTGTACGGTGTCCAATTTTGCGCCTATAAAAGTAATAGATTGACAAGACGACAAGGCAGATTTTTCGAAATTTATAGAAATCCCTAGCCCTCTACAAATGTGAATGGTGTAATCTCTGGCCTGGAGAAGTTGATGCCTGGTGGTGGCAGTGAGGAGCCAGTCGTCTAGATATGGAAACACCTGGAATCCTTGACGTCTCAGGTGAACCGTAACCACTGCCATACATTTGGTGAACACTCTGGGGGCTGTAGTGAGTCCAAAGGGCAGGGCCCTGAATTGGAAGTGACTGGTCCCCAGCCGAAAGCGGAGAAATCTTCTGGAGTGCCTGTGAATTTTTATGTGATAGTACGCATCCTGAAGATCTACCGAGCACATCCAATTGTCCTTGCCCAGAAAGGGTAGAATGGACTGAAGCGTGACCATCCGTAATCTTGTTTTCTTTACAAACTTGTTTAGTTTGCTCAGATCTAATATTGGTCTCCAGTCCCCTGTCTTTTTTGGAACTAAAAAGAACCTTGAGTAGATTCCGGATCCTATTTGGTCTGCTGGGACTGGCTGGATGGCTCTTTTTGCTAGCAGTCTTGATATCTCTGGTACTGCTAGTTCCCTTAGACTGGGTGGAACGTCTGGAAGGGTTCCCTTTTGCTGAATTGGGGTTTGAATAAAGGGAATTTTGTAACCCTCGGATATAATCGACTGTACCCATTTGTCTTGAGAAAGGGAAAGCCAGGCTATTGGGTACAGCGATAATCTTCCCCCGACTGCCTCTGAAGGTGGACAATCGGGCAACATCTCAGGGATGCTGGAAGGGTTTGTCAGAAAGAGGCTCTCTGCTACCATGATTCTGCGGACCCCCTCTGCCCCTAGGGTGGCGTCTGTTGTTGTTACCCCCTCTGCCTCTGGGGGTAAACTGACCTCGTGCGTCAGGCGTGACTCCTTGAGATTTGCGGAACCACATTTTCCCTCCCTTCTGACCTTTTGGGTAAGGTCTTGAAGGGGTGGAGAAACAGACTCCTACGGCAGAAAGAGTCTTGCCATCTTGTTCGCATCTAGTCAAAGTGTCTTTCACTTGAGGTCTGAACAAGGTCGAACCATCAAAAGGGGAGTTTGTGAAGGACGCCTTGAGGGGGTCTGCAAAATTACAAAGCCGCATCCAGGACTGACGCCTTAAAGCCACTCCTGTGCCTGTGGCCCTACTCGCTCCATCGGCTGCATAAGAAATGAGCCGCATGGAGGAGTTAACAATGGAGTCAAGGATTCCTAGCTGTGAGCTAATCTTATCCTGAGACCCAGCAGCTGACGGATCCTGTAAAACTTCTCCCAACTCTTTAAGAACATCTCTTTGAAGGCGGGTGAAGTGACACAAGTAGTTCAGCGATCACATGGCAAAGGTTGCTGAAGAAAAAATCCGCTTGCCGTACCTGTCCATAGTCCTAGAATCCTTGTTAGGAGGATGGACAGGTACTGAAGGATCAGCTAGTTCCTTCTTGGTGGCTGCAGCCACCACCATGGCATCAACCGGGACACCTTTTGTCAAATATTGCCTATCTGGTGGGGCCGTAATAAATTTAGAAGGCCTCCTAGGAATAGGTTCCACCGAATCCGGGGCCATCCACGCCTTCCGAGCCATTACATCCATAAGAGGGTCGAAAGGCGGAGACACCCAGGAGGTGGAGGGTCGAGATCCGAACGCCTCCAGGTATACTGACTCGTCCTCGGAAGGATTAAGGGATGGCCAGTGCCCCCTCTGCTTAAGGAGTTCAAGGATGTCTGAGAAAGAGACATCCTCAGAGGAGGACCTTGGGGATCCCTCCAACTCATCCAAGTCAGTATCAGATGTAATAGACTCGGGGGAGTCTAGATGTTTCCTCTTACATGTCCTCTTACGCGGAGGTTCACCTGACGGATAAGGAGAAGCCTCGGAAGAGGAAGATATTCCCAATGGGGAAACCTGAGGCATTGGATCTCTGGGTCCGGGAGCAAGAGAGTGGGAAGAGACGTCAGCAGGCACTGTAGTGGGAGGAGCTGATGGAACTGACTGTTGACTACGCCCAGGTGCTAGTACACTCCTCATCACCTCGAAGGCTCCCCCATCAGAGAGACCAGAAGGTTCCCGCTCCGAAGAGATAGGAAGTCCAGGCCTCACCAAGAGGGAAGGCTCCGAGGCAGATGTCGGGGCTGAGCTCACCAACACCAAAGCCCCGAGAGGGAGAACGGGGTCGGACAAGGGTCCGATGCCACTCGCCCCCTCGGAGCCGACGAGAGAGACCAGACGCCCGGATCCCTCCAATGAAGGCCTCAAGGAGGAAATCGGAGCAGAGGACGATGGAGCCGAAAGGGGTGGTATTGGCTCCGAAGCTACAACAGTCACGGCTCCGAGGAGCTCCGGCTCCGAGCTCTGTAAGAGAGTCGAAGGAGGAATGTTAGGTGGATGTGAAATAGCTACCATCTGTTGAGACGGGCTATGGAGCATTTGGGCCAATGCCTGAGACTTTAATAGTCTACTCACCACTCTCTCGAGGTCGTGATCAGACAGCCTGGACGACCGAGAAGAACGGCTCCGATGGCTCCTCTCCGAGAGCAAGGGTGATCTCGGAGCCGAACGTATCGATTCCAATGAGGGGGATCAAGATCTCTTTTTAGAGATAGGTGGAGCCGAAGGAGCCGAGGATACATCGGCTCCGGCCGGAGCCGACACTGAGTGTCCAGATCTGGCAGTATCGGCGCCGGATGGAGCCGATACTGTGTCTTCTAGCATGGAAGGATCAGCTCCGGCCGGAGCTGATCTCGACACTAAAGAAGTTGAACCAGTAGCCGACGGCTTGGGACTTGCAGCCGAAGGCTTAACAGGTTTCGAGGGCTTCCCCGGAGCCGACTTAGTCGGGGAGCTCTCAGGCTTTAATAAGCCACTCAATATTAACTTATTTCTGTGCTCCTGCAGGACTCTTGGGCTGAAGGCATGACAGATAGCACAAGAGTCCTGCAGGTGCAGAGGTCCCAGGCAGTAAACACAAGAAGTGTGACCGTCTGTCAGAGACATCTTCTGACAGCACGAGTCACACTTCTTGAAGCTTGAGACCTTTGTGTCCAACATTCACAATATACTTATATAACATTCACTGATTAGTTATTAGTAACATTTCAATATTTAGGATAATCTACTTATCTAAAAAATCTTTTAACTAAAGATCTTTGTATAATAACACACATAGTACTATTTGGTGCCATAATAAACTTTTTTAATCAACAACAATTTTTTAATTAATAATTTTCTTTTTCATATCTTTGTCATATATTGTAGAAGTCTTGGTAGTTGGTAATATATTGATGTAAATAAGGATTAGTTTAGCTAGCCTTGTATTTGTTTTTAAACTAAAGTTGGCTTTGAATAACCCTCATTTTAATTAATTGGATAAATAATTAGATAATTACTTACAAAATGAGTCATCTGGGTATTCAAAGGCCTATATAAGTGTCTCAGTATATTTGTGTATTTGTCTGAAGAAGTGCATGTATTTATGTGCATGAAAGCGCTTACAAGTAAAAGGATATACTTTCTACCTCGGCTGGCGTGATTTGTGACCTGTTCCTTTCTTTCTTTATTTTTTATTAAATTATTTTTTATTAAGTTTTTTGGAGCTGTTTGTTTATATGTCCTTCGACATAGCTGTGTCGAGGGAACACAAGTTGACAGGAAAAAACACAAACACACACACACAAATAACACCCAATCCAAAAATCTAAACTTAACAGGGATACAACACTCAAACAGACACAAAAATCCCTGACAGGAAAAATTAGGAAAGGGAAAGGCCTAAGGCCTAACCTAGGGAAGGGGATAAATAACCCGAAAAAAAGGGAACACTAACGGGAAAAGGGTTAAAATAAACGTTAAGGTTCACAAAACTACTAGGGTTATGAAAAATAAAAGGGATGAGACTAAAAGTCTTATTATAAGAAAAACTTACCTAGAGCTGGTAAAAGAGGCACCTTGTTAGCGAAGCGGCAAACGAGATCTGGGTAGTCTCCGCCTTGCATCATGGGATATAGGGTTACCTCGAGCTGGTAAAATTAGCTCTCGAGCTTAGCAAGTGCCGAGTCGGAGCCGAGGATCGGCTCCGAACCCATCCAGCAAGAATGAAGGCGAGATTGACAACTTAACATTAATCATTTTACACAAATACTGTACTGTCTCCAACTTTTGCCCTTTTGCCACAGTTTTGTTAGGATGTACTGGTAAGTTTGCATCTTTACTAATACAGGTCTTGGCTGTTTTCCAGTGGCTAAAGCTGGAGCATACACACAGAGTGCCATTTCAATTAAAAGTTCCTGCTGTGGAATACCAGTCCAGTTGCTTACTATTGCCTTCATAAAATGAATACAGTCTGTTCCTTCCAGTTTCTCTGGTACAGCAGCAAATCTCAGATTTTCCTTATGTGCTTTCTCCTCTAATGCCACCATTTTTTGAAACAACTCTTCTTGAACAGTGTCATATTCGGCCAGCCTTTTCTCCATTTTGACTTATGATTTTTGCAGTTTTATCAGTTAAACTGAATATCTGTTTACAGCTTCTTTTTTCCAGTCATTTGTAGTTGCATTAATCTACTCCTTCAGTGTTCCATTTATTTTAATCAGCTCTGAGCACATTTGACTTTTTTTTCCTCTAGATTATTAAAAGCCATGTCTTACACCAAAGCCTGAGCTTGAACTGCTTTTTGCTGAACAGCTATGTAATTCTTCCCACTCAGTATTTTCTCTTCACCTTTTCTAGTTGAGGTTCTTTCAGGCTCTTTTTCTTTGCTGGTATCTAGGCATTGTACTTACCAGGCAGCCACTGAATTTACTGAAAGTAACATAGTTCCTGGCCCTTGTCTTTTAGTTTCTTTTTCCACACTGGGAGAGCTGAGGTTAAGATGTTAATTTGTGTGCAGTCATCTTGAAAAAAGGTGTTCTCTGCTTTTGAGAGGGTTGAGAGAAAGTACAGTTGTGTACACTTACCATAAATGTAGATGTTCGAGTGTATTCACTGTTTCAGTCATTACATTTGGGTTATCCTGCTGGCAGGTTGCCCTCAGCCGGCCTGAATTCCAAAGTCTTGGGTCCTGTGTCGGCCGCTGTCACCCCTTCCCTGATGTCAGGGCATCAGGGGTATAAAAGAAGCAGCCGACACCATTTTCTTTAGTTTTTCTTGCCCCAGATGTCAGGTGCCCCCTAAAAGGGTAGCCAAACTTTATATATATATATATATATATATATATATATATATATAAATCAATAAATGCAGCAATATAAATTCTACCTTCATCTATAAGCAAATACACCATATAGGTTGTATAAATCAGAGAAGGAAAGATAAGATCTATAGAAAAAAGGGGGATGGCGGGTGGGTAACCTGGACTGCAACAGTGAATACACTCGAACATCTACATTTATGGTAAGTGTACACAACTGTACTATGTTCTTTGTGTTTCACTGTTGCAATCATTACATTTGCGTTGAGTCCCAAAGCTATGGTTGGGAGGCTGGAGCTAGACAGCAGTAGGAGCAGCTATGAGGCCCTGCAGAGCTGCAGTGGCAAAGCCTGCCCTGGATTTAGAGTAGAGTGGCAGATGATAATGCTTTGTAAAGGTGTGCACTGAACTCCAAGTAGCTGCCTCTAAAATGTCCCTGGTTGGTACTCCCCTGAGAAAGGCTGCTGAAGTGGCTGCAGCTCTGGTGGAATCTGGCCTAATGCCCTTAGGCACTGGCTTGCCATGGTGTAAGTAGCAGAAACGAATGCAGTGGCCTAACCACTTAGAAATAGTCTGCTTTGAGATAGCCTTTCCTTGTGATTCTGCAGCATATGCCACTAGTAATTGCTCTGTCTTCCTGAAAACTTTGGTTCTGTCCAAGTAGAATCTAAGCCGTCTGTGTACGTCCAAAGAATGTAGAATTCTCTCCCCCTTGTTCTGTGGTTTTAGGTAAAAAGTTGGCAGATGAATAGCTTGGTTTAGAGCCACACTGTTTACCACTTTAGGCATAAATGTTGGATTTGTCCTCAAGGAGACCCTGTCTGGATGAAAAATGATAAAAGGTACCACAGCCATGAGCTCCTATAGCTCTGAAACTCATCTTGCTGAAGTAATTGCTAGCAGCAGTGCTGTTTTCCAAGATAAAAACTTTATATCAGCAGTAGCAGCAGGCTCAAAAGGAGGCAGGGTGAGCTTTTTCAAGACATAGTTGAGGTCCCATGCAGGTATTGGTAACCTCCTTGGAGGCCTTACATTTTTGGCCCCTCTGAGGTACTGCTTTAATAAAGGGTGAGAAAAAAGTGGTGGCTCTATATTGTAATGAGCAGAAATGGCAGAGGCATGAATTTTAATTGATGAAAATGATAGGCCTTTGTCCAGCATCTCAGTTAAGTATTGCAAAATCTGAGGAATGTTTGTGACAGTTGTATCAGTTCCTTGTACCTGGTTCCAAGCACAGAATCTCTTTCATTTTCCAGCATAAGACTTTCTAGTACTAGGCCTTCTGGCTTCCAGAATGACATCCATCACAGCTTTACTGAGGGGTGTTTTTTGTGTGACTACATTATCCGCCATACTGCCAAGTTTAATGTCCTTGGTTGTCTGTGCAGGATCTGATTGTTTTGCTGGGTCAGTAGACTTGGTATTTGAGGTAAAGTCCAAGCTGGGTATAATGACAAGTTCCTTAGGATTGGATACCAGTACTGGCATGGCCAGTCTGGGGCAATCAGTATCATCTTTGGCTTCTCCTGTCTGATCTTTAGGCGTACCTTGGGGAGGAGAGGCAGTGGGGGAAAGGCATATACTGATAGGTTTTCCCCGCTGAAAGATAGGGCGTCCACTCTCCACGCTTGTCTGTGATAAGTCCTTGTGCAGAATCTTTTTAGTTGGTAATTGTGAGGGGAGGAAAAAAGATCTATGTCAGGGCATCCCCATTTCCTTGCTATCATGCTGAAGACTTGCGGATCCAGCTTCCACTTGTGGGGATCCATGAGGTTTCTGCTTAGTTCGTCTGCCAGAGTGTTTTCCTTTCCTGGCAGGAATTGTGCCTGCAGATGTATTTGGTAAGTCAAAGCTGTGTCCCACAAGGTCATGGCTAGCCTGCACAGGGGGTAAGAATGTGTGCCCTCCTCCTTGTTTATATACCACATGACCGTGGTGTTGTCTGTCTTTATCAGTAATTGTCCTGGATGAAGAAGGTCCTTGAAGGCGGTCAGGGCATTTTGAACAGCCAGCATCTCTTTTTGATTGATATGTAGATGCATTTGGTTTGAGGACCATGTTCCCTGAATGCATCTTCCTGCCATGTGGGCCCCCCAGGCATAATCTGATGCATCCGTTGTCAGTGTCTGCCTGGCTGGGGGTAATGTGAATGGCTGTCGCTTGATCTGGTGACAAGCCTTTGCCCACCATCAAAACACCTTTTGCAGGCAGGGGATGAGAGTAATGATTGTTTCCAGGCTGTGGCAATGTTGGGTCCAAACACTTTTTAGGTACCATTGAAGTTTCCTCATATGCAGTCTTGCACATGGAATTAGTAGGATGTAGGATGCCATGAAGCCCAAAGCCTGCAGAATGTTTCTTGCAGATAACTGGGCCTTTGTTGCCAACATTATAAAGAAGGTAGTCAGTTGTCTTTGTATGTCTGGCATCAGATAAGCCATCTGGGTAGTTGTATTTAAGCTTGCACCCAGGAATATCTCGAGAGGGTACTAGTTTTGATTTATTTTTGTTGACTGTGTATCCTAGGCATGTTAGAAGTCTTTTCACAAACGCCAGATGTTGTAGAAGAATGTCCTTGTTCTCTGCTTGAATGAGACAGTCGTTCAAGTAAGGATATAGTTGTATTCCTCTTTGTCTGCAGAATGCAATTACTGGTGCCAGGCACCTTGTAAAGACCCTGGGCGCAGTAGATAAGCCAAGGGGCAGTGTAGAGAATTGGTAATGCATTGAACCAGCCTTGAATCTGAGGTATCTTCTGCATGATTGTCTGATTGGAACATGCAGGTATGCCTCTTTTAGGTCTAAAGTCACCAGCCAAGCATTCTTGCCCAGCATGGGCAGAAGCTGCTGCAAAATCAACATTTTGAATTTTGGAATATCCAGGAATGTGTTCAGAATAGATAGGTCCAGTATCGGCCTCCAGGCCTTGTCCTTTCTGGGTACCAAGAACAATCTTGAGTAAAATCCTTGTCCCTGCTCTTGCTCTGGTACTTGTTGAATGGCCCCCATGTCCATGAGGGATGAGACTTGCTTTTGTGCCTCTGCCCATTGATGTTTTGGCAGATCTGGCCAGCCGTCTGCTCTTGGCAGAGTATGGAAATGGAACTTGTAGCCTTGTGACACTATATTTAGAACCCACTTGTCCTGGGTTATAATGTGCCAATTTTGAGTAAAAAGTGCTAATTTCCCCCCAAGAGTGCTGTCAGTAGATAAGTGCTTGGTGCAGGCAGGGGGAAGTCATTGGGACTGTTTCTTGTATGTTTGTGATTTGTCTTCTCCAACTTTGGTGGTAGAAGCACCCCATTGCTTTGACCTGTATGAACCTTGCGCCTGGGATCTGCCCCTAGGACATCTGGATCTGTCCCTTTGAGGTTTGTCTGACACAGGAAAGGACCAATTTTTTGTAGGCCAGTGTCTACTAAACCTTGGTGGCTGTACTTGTAAAAAAATCTTTAACAGTTTGCATAGATTTAGCTTTGTCCTCCATTTTCTTTAACACCTCTTCTGCCTTAACACCAAACAAAGTGTCATGCTGTAAAGGTGCATCTAATAATTTAATTTTGACATGATCAGGCAGGTTTTGTTCCTTTAACCAAGCATGCCTCCTAATTACAGAACCTGTAACTGCAGCCCTGCAGGAGGCCTCCAAAGAATCAAAACCACATTGCAAAGTATGCTTTCCAACTTGTTTAGCTGCATGCAATAAATCCTGCATTTCCTAGTTTTCTGCACATTCAGAGTTTAACAACATTTTCTGTTTAAGCAATCCCATGACATGTTGCTGATATTTGAGCATATGAAACTGACAGTTTAAGGCCCTTATAGCCAAGGTTGCAGATGTGTAGACCTTTTTTCCCCATCTATCCAGCGCCCTTGAATCTCTGCCAGAGGGGGTAGGGTTTTTTGCAGTGGAAGCCTTAACTCCTTTTGGACCCTGTGAAATCGTTTCTGGGTCTGCAGCAGGGTTTTTAAAAAGAAATTTGTGAGAGTCAGGAACCCTGTAATATCCATCAGGCTTAACAGGAGCTGGGGGTAAGGAGTCAGGGGTCAGACTAGACTCCGAAAACACATCATCTACAATGTCTAACACAGGTGGAATGGCTAGGGGCCTGTGCTGAGGCAGTAAAAGGAAATCCCTGAGCCTCTTTTTAGATTCTGAAAAATCTTGGCTCTCCCAGTAGAAATGCTCCCTCGTGGTATGCAAGGTTTCCCCAAAAGAATAGTCCTCAGGAGGAGAAGCTGAAGGTATAGATTCTTCAGCATCAGAATCCTCATAGGGGGGAAGAGAATATCCCTGATCAGAAGAGGAATCAAAAGAAATAGAAACCTGAGCTGAAGATTCATAGTCAGTCTCTTGCCTAGGCCTCTTATCAGGAGGGGGATGGGAACCCCTGATCAAGGTAATCAAGTCTTCGGCCATTTTGAGCATCTGTTTTTTGGGCATAGAGGCCTGTCCACATGGCTCTTGAGTTTGTTTCCTTGCTTTAGAAGATGCTTTAGTCTTGCCTTTGAAGCTGAAGTCATTTTAATGTAAAGATGTTTAGGTCTGAATACACCCTCAGAAGCCGGTGTCTGCTCAGTGGCTCTGGACCCATCCGAGGGATTAGCGTCCGAGGCTCCAATACCTTGAATATCCAGTGGCATAGCCGATTCCACATGGGAGTCGGTAGCGGCCTGCGACTCTAAAGTAGCGGGCATCAGGGGCTGCGAAAGCACCTCAATGAGAACCGGCGAACCAGCGAATGGCTTAGGAGAAGCTTCGTCGTCGGTTTTGGGCCTCGGTTGTTTATCTCTATCCTTTTCTTTGCGTTTTTTGTGAACCTATCCGACGACATTTCAGGATAATTAAACCGGCGTCCAAAAAAGTTTAAAGCAAAATCATACAGACGCTTAATAGTGCATTGGTTAAATCTAGCACAAAACCGACAACCAGAAATGTTGTGATCAGGGCCTAGGCAAGGAATACAGTAAGAATGAAAGTCCTTATGAGGTATTTGCTTTCCACAAGAAATACAATTATTAACTTTTTCTGACATCGGTCTGGAGCAAGAAAAAGTTTCCCCAACGGGGTACTTAGCTTTATTGAAGACTTCGGATCTGAAACTCGAACACGAAAATCTGTGGAGTTTGCTGACCGGCACTTGCAAACTGCTTCTGGCACCGCGCGGCAAGAAAGACTGAAGAAAATGGCATCGGCTGCTTCTTTTAAACCCTGATGACCTGACTTCAGGGAAGGGGCAACAGTGGCTGACACAGGACCCAAGACTTTGGAATTCAGGCCGGCTGAGGGTAACCTGCCCCCAGGATAACCCAAATGTAAGGACTGCAACAGTGAAACATGAAGAACATCTTGTTCCATAGTAACTAAAGCCAGAGGTTGGGATTGTGAAATCTAAGGAATAGCTATAGTTGTGAGTGGTGCAAAATATGCAGTAAATTTGTCGGCTACGATATTAGATATTTCCTTAGGGTCAGGGTGTGCAATACTATTGTGGACCACCTCTGAGTCTTGTTTGATATTATTTCTTAACTTCCTGACATAAAGACAGATTTGTAGTTATTTTTGGTTTTGGTGGCGATTTTAAATTCATATTCAGCCTTGAACTTCCCAATATTATTTTTTTACTAGTCTGCCTAAGTGTGTTCTTAAGGGAGGTAGAAAGAGACTGTTTATAGAAGGAAAGGAATTTATTTGCACAGGAATTCTACCATAGGAGATAGTTTTTAAATTTCTCATTATATTTGGTGTGGACAGGGATTGCCTTATCAATACAGCTATTTAAGTGGGAGTAGAAGCTAGAGACACAGGCATCAGCTTTAACAGTTGGATCCAAAAAAGAGGATTACAGCAGATTTTATATAGATTAACAAGTAGCTGAAGAAGGTTTGCTTTTGAGAAATCCCTAAACACAGAGGCATTAGAAAGTACAGTTTTGTACCTACCATAAATGTAGATGTTCGAGTGTATATACTGCTGCAGTCATCACACTTGGGTTATCCTGCCATCAGGCGGTCCTGCAGTCGGCCAAATCCCAAAGTCTTGGTCCAGCGTCGGTTGTCGTCGCTTCTTCCCTGACGTCAGTGCGACAGGGGGATAAAAGAGGCAGCCGACGCCATTTTCTTCAGTTTTTCTTGCCCCAGATGTCAGGTGCCCCCAACTAGGAAGGCAATACAAATAACTATGCAAAAATACCTTAGTAGATAAACAATAGTATTAGCTGTTAGCAAATACACCATATAGGCATACATCCAATAGACTGATGTACATGGAGTTATAACTAACACCCTGGTATGTAGAGGGGATGGTGGTAGGGTAACCTGGACTGCAGCAGTATATACACTCGAACATCTACATTTATGGTAGGTACAAAACTGTACTATGTTCATTGTGTTATACTGCTGCAGTCATCACACTTGGGTTGAATCCCAAAGCTATGGATGGGTGGCTGGTACTAAACTGGGTTAGGTGAAGCTAGGATGCCCTGCAGAACTGCACTGGCAAAACCAGCTCTGCTTTTTGAGTATAATGGAAGGTGGTAGTGCTTGGTAAAGGTGTGCACTGAACTCCAAGTAGCTGCCTTCAGAATGTCCTTGGTTGGAACCCCTGTGAGAAAGGCTGCTGAGGTTGCTGTAGCCCTGGTAGAATGGGACCTAATATTAACAGGCACTGCTTTCCCATGGTGCGAGTAGCAAAAGCGGATACAATGTGCTATCCATTTCGAGATGGTCTGTTTGGAAATGGCCTTTCTTTGTGAACCTGCAGCATAGGATACAAAGAGTTGGTCAGTTTTTTCTGAAGGTCTTTGTCTTATCCAAACAGTAACGTAGCTCTCTGTGAATGTCCAAAGAGTGAAGGAGTCTTTCTCCTTTATTCTGGGGGTTTGGATAAAAGGTGGGTAAATGAATGGTCTGATTCAAAGCCACACTGGATACTACCTTTGGCATAAAGGTAGGGTTAGTTCGTAAAGAGACTGTCCTGATGGAAAATGATGAAAGGTACCACTGCCATAAGTGCCTGTAGTTCTGAGACCCTGCGTGCTGAGGTGATAGCCAGCAACAGAGCTGTTTTCCATGACAAGTATTGTAGTTCTGCTGAGAAGGCTGGTTCGAAAGGAGGCAGTGTTAATTTTTCTAAAACGAAGTTGAGGTCCCAAGCTGGCATGGGGGTTTTCTGGGGGGGTCTTATATTCTTAGCCCCTCTGAGAAACTGCCTTTGTAAAGGGTGTGAGCATATGGGAG
The DNA here is from genome assembly GCF_019279795.1 of Protopterus annectens. NCBI lineage: Eukaryota > Metazoa > Chordata > Ceratodontiformes > Protopteridae > Protopterus > Protopterus annectens. The sequence goes on along the minus strand of NC_056745.1, from coordinate 336,288,715 downwards.
GATCCATATTATACTGAGCTGAAATGGCTGAAGCATGGATCTTAATGGATGAGAAAGAAAGGCCTTTGTGTAGCATCTCAGTTAAGTATTGCAGTATTTGTGGAATGTTTGGTATCCAAGGATTTTGACCTTTAGCCTGGTTCCATGCACAAAATCTTTTCCATTTGTCTGAGTACGTTTTTCTGGTGCTGGGCCTCCTGGCCTCCAAAATGACATTCAGGACGTCCTTTGAGAGAAGTGTTGATTGATAATTTAAGGTATTCTCCATGCAGCTAAATTTAAAGTCCTGAGCTGACTGTGAAGGATCTGAGAGTTTTGCTGAGTCAACAAAAGTGGGAATTGAGGTAAGATCCATGGAGGGCTGTGAGTCAAGGTCCTTAGTAATGGGTACCAGTGCTGACGTGGCCAGTCCGGAGCAATGAGGATCATTTGAGGTCTCTCTGATCTGACTTTCAGTAATACCTTGGTCAAGAGAGGTAGTGGTAGGAAGGCATAGACTGTCAATGCTGTCCAACTGAATGATAGGGCATCCACTTTCCAGGCTAGGGAATGATAAGTCCTTGTGCAAAATTTCTGTAGTTGGCAATTGTTGGGGGAGGCAAATAGATCTATGTCTGGGCGTCCCCACCTTTGAGTTATCATTGAAAATACTTGTGGGTGTAGTCTCCACTCGTGAGGATCTGCCAAATTTCTGCTTAATTCATCTGCCAATAAGTTTTCCTTTCCTGGCAGGAATTGTGCTTGCAGTTGTACTTGGAAAGTCAATGCTGTGTTCCACAAGGTCATTGCCTGTCTGCATAAAGGGTAGGAGTGTGTTCCTCTCTGTTTGTTTATGTACCACATAATTGTGGTGTTGTCTGTCCTTATTAGTAGTTGTCCTGGATGCAAGAGGTCCTTGAAGGCTGTCAGTGCATTTTGCACAGCTAGCATCTCCTTTTGGTTGATGTGTAGATGCATTTGTTTTGCGGACCATTTGCCCTGTATGCACTGTCCTGTCATGTGTGCTCCCCAGGCGTAGTCTGAAGAATCTGTTGTCATAGTTTGGTTTGCTGGAGGTAAGACAAAAGGAAGACCCTTGTTTATTTGACATGCTTGAGCCCACCATAGGAACTCTTTTTGAAGGCAGGGAATGAGAGGTATACTTGTTTCGAGGCTGTGCCTGTGTTGAGTCCATACACTTTTCAGGTACCATTGTAATTTCCTCATATGCAGCTTTGCATGTGGAATTAGTTGAATGCAGGATGCCATGAACCCCAATGCCTGCAGGATTTTCCTTGCAGTGAGCTGGGTAAAAGTTGCCATCTTTTTGAAGTATTGAGTCAGTTGTTTTTGTTTGTCTGGCGTGAGATAAGCCATCTGGGCTGTTGTATTTAAGCTGGCACCCAGGAATATTATGTCTTGTGAGGGTATTAGCTTTGACTTCTTTTTGTTTACTGTGTACCCTAGGCAACTTAGCAGCTTTGTTACAAATGCCAGATGCTGTAATAGAATGGCCTTGCTGTCCGCTTGGATCAGGCAGTCATCAAGATATGGATAAATTTGTATTCCTCGTTGTCTGCAGTATGCAATTACTGATGCCAAGCATTTCGTAAATACTCTGGGCGCAGTAGATAAGCCAAAGGGCAATGCAGAGAATTGATAATGCATTGTACCTGCCAAAAATCTGAGGTATCTTCTGCAATCTTGTCTGATAGGGACATGCAGGTATGCCTCTTTGAGGTCCAATGTTACCAGCCAAGACTCCTTGCCCAGCATGGGAAGAAGCTGCTGTAGTGTGAGCATTTTGAATTTGGGTACCTCCAGGTAAGGGTTTAGAATTGAGAGGTCTAAAATGGGTCTCCAGGCTTTGTGCTTTCTTGGTACTAGAAATAGTCTTGAGTAAAAACCTTGACCTTGCTCCTTTGTAGGTACCTTTTGAATTGCTTTCATATCCATGAGAGCTGAAATTTGCGTTTGTGCCTCTGCCCATTGGTTTGGAGGCAGATTTGGCATGCCTCTCATCCGTGGTAAAGTGTGAAAATGAAATCTGTAGCCTCAGGTAATAATATCCAGAAACCATTTGTCCTTTGTTATGATGCGCCAATTTTGTGGAAATAGAGCCAGTTTTCCTCTCAAAGGTGCTGCCAGGGCAATTTTGCTTGGCAGGCGAAGAGGGAAAGTCATTGTGTTTGTTTCCTGAAGGGTTGAGATCTTTCGTCTCCACCTCTTTGAGTTGTTGTATGCCATTGTCTAGGCCTGAAAGAACCTTGTGGCTGGCCTCTGCCCCTTGGGCGTCTGTACCTACCCCTTTGGGGTCTGTCTGATGCAGGAAAGGACCAGTTTTTTTGATGGCCAGTTTCTGCTGAAACGAGGAGGTTGTACCTTAACTGTCTGCATAGATTTTGCCTTTTCTTCCATATTCTATAAAACTTCCTCTGCTTTGACACCAAATAACACATCTTTCTGCAATGGAGCATCCAATAACTTTGCTTTGACATGTTCTGGTAAGGCTTGCTCTTTTAGCCAAGCATGTCTACGTATTACAGATCCTGTGACAGCTGCTCTACATGAGGCTTCCAATGAATCAAAACCACACTGTAAGGTATGCTTTCCCACCTGTTCTTCTGCATGCAGCAAATCCTGCATCTCTTTGAAATCAGGTTGATCTGTCTGAGGGATCATTTTCTGCTTTAACTGTGTAATCAAGTACTGCTGGTATTTTAGCATGTGGAATTGGCAGTTTAAGGCCCTCATGGCCAAAGTGGCAGACGTATACACTTTCTTCCCTCATCTTTCGAATGCTCTGGAATCTCTTTCAGAAGGTAGTGGATTCTTAGCAGTAGAGGCCTTAACTCCTTTGGGACCCTGGGAAATGGTTTCTGGGTCTGCAACAGGGCTTTTATATAGAAACTTATGAGAATCAGGAACTCGGTAGTATCTGTCTGGTTTAGCTGGTGCAGGAGGTAAGGAATCTGGGTTTAGACTAGATTCAGTGTAAACATCATCCAAAATGTCTAAAACTGGAGGAATTGCAAGGGGTCTATGCTGTGGGAGAAGAAGAAACTCACAGAGTCTTTTTTTAGAGTCAGAGTAATCTTGGCCTTCCCAGTGGAAGTGTTCCCTCATGGTGTGTAAAGTTTCCCCAAAAGAGTAGTCTTCAGGGGGGGAGACAGAGGGAATGGACTCTTCAGCATCTGAGTCTTCATAAGGAGGGAAGGAATAATCCTGGTCCTCAGAGTTAGCTGAGGAAATGGATGCTTGGTCAGAGGAAGGATAATCTTCCTCAGTCTAGGCCTTTTTTCAGGAGGGGGTTGTGAACCCCTGATAAGGGTAATTAAATCCTCAGCCATCTTAAGCATCTGTTTTTTAGGCACAGGGGCCTGTGGGGGGGACTGTGGACCCAGTTTCCTAACTTTTAAGGGGGCTTTAAGTTTAGCATAAGACTTAATAGAGATAGTTGTCAGTTTGAATACACCTTCAGAAACCGAAGGCCTGTCCAAAATCTCCGGATCACCGTCAGGGTTGGCGTCCGAGGGGTGAGATGGAACCAGCTCCTGAGGCCCAGCTGATTCGGTCTGGGAGGCCGTCAGAATTTCTAAATTTGCGGTAGTCAGGGGCTGCGTAGATGCCTCGCTGAAAACCGGAGAACCGGTGGCAGGCCTTGCTGAGGCCTCGGCATCTGGTCTTGGCCTTGGTTACCTGTCCTTATCCTTGCATTTTTTAATCATTGCTGATGTCGGTTGCTCCGACGACATGCTATAATTACATTTTTTGCCAAAATAATGGGCGAAATCTGCCCGACGCTTGATTGTACGTTTGTTGAACCAAGCACAAAACAGACAACCAGAGACGTCATGGTCTGGGCCTAGGCAAGGAATACAATAAGAATGAAAATCCTTATGAGGTATTTGCTTCCCACAAGAAATGCAATTATTAACTTTGTCTGACATCAGTCTGAGGCAAGAAAAGTTTCCCCAATGGGGTACTTAGCTTTAGAGAAGACTTTGGGCTGAAATTCGATTCGAAAATCTCAGGAGCAAGCCGACCGGCACTTGCGAACTGCTTCTGCTTCGGGCACTGCACGGCAAGAATGAGAGAAGAAAATGGCGTCGGCTGCCTCTTTTATCCCCCTGTCGCACTGACGCCAGGGAAGAAGCGACGACAACCGACGCCGGACCAAGACTTTGGGATTCGGCCAACTGCAGGACCGCCTGACGGCAGGATAACCCAAGTGTGATGACTGCAGCAGTATAACACGATGAACATCAGGAAGTGCCACCAGTTTTAAAGGAAAAGAACACTAATTTATAGTCTCATTTACAAAAGCAGGATGATACATATGAAAATGTGCAAGAAGGATTTTGGGGCCTCCAGTAGAATAGTTAAGTACTGAAAAAGAGTTATCATTTATATTGTCAAGGAAGTGTTCGGCAAGCCAGCCCACTGGGTGTATAGATCAGCCGGTTTATTGATGGAAAGTGGAAGTCTCCCAGTAGAAAGGTTATGAGCTTAAAGCTAAGTTGTTAATACAGCTATCATAGTCAGAAGGGGGATGTACAGGGTGTTCTATAATTAGTTATGAAGTGGTTATTAGTCTTGTTTAAGGAGATTTGGATATCTAGGCATTTAAATATGGTGTCCTGAGGAACCTGTTGTGATTTAATGACATCTCTGAGAAACACTGACACTCCCCCCTATAATCGCCAGTAGGCCTGAAGATGTGATAGGCACTATACCCATGAATACAGGGAGTGATTTTGCTGCTCAGAAACCAGTTTTTGTAACTGGACATTCATTAATGTGTTCAAGTTGCAGGAAAGCCTTTTTTTGTTTATACTCCTGACACTGAGAGCCACATTAGTGTGTTTCCAAAAGACACTGAGCCAAGCAAAGGCTTTAGCCAAAATGCAACAGCCTTGATAAGAGAGGTACAGACCATCCATGGCAAATTAGGAAGGCTGGTTAGCCATCTCATCCCAGGCTGCTCATACTAGACCCAGCTAGACTGACAACAGCTATATAGCCAATTACCTTCTGTTTGAATATTGGCATCATTCTGGAGATGGCAAAATGCCACTCAAGGCCTGTGTATTTGCTGTCTCAGACACAAGTATACGAAGTTCAAATAAATCTGCCTGTATGTCCCTCTAAGTAGCGCTCTTAAGGTCAATCATTCCCATATAGACCACTATCAGATTAAAACCATATTTGTCAGGATGGAGGGATCGAAAAGCCCTTGTTACATCCTTGATCCTGGCTCCAGAAAGACAGCTGTTACTCTACTTCTCTTCACTATTAGGTTCAATTTCTTCTCCTAAAAATAAGTTACTTGTTTATTTTAAGACTCACTAATTCATGTTCTAAAAAAAATCAACATGACAATGTTTTTATCAAAATCACTTACCAAAGGAATCATCTGTCAGATCTTCACCCATCTCTGCAGTGGCAACAACTGCCCCAAGTCCCTTCTCTCCTTTCATCGCCTTAAGGATTACAAAATTCACATAAATTAGTATATCAGCTACAAAAACTATGCACAGTAGATAGTACTGATAAGCAAACAAAACAAGTTTATGCAGATGCACTATCAAAACAAACACAAAAATGTAAATTTAAAGGAACTCAAATGGAAAAATACAGTTGAATTAAAGTTATGTGCTTACCACAACACAAGATTGGTAGGACTGAATTCCTCAACTATAACTCATAGGAGTAAGGGGGGGGGGGTTCAAAAGGATGTGATTTGATTGTGGTTGCAAGCTGTGGTTTCCTTTTTTCTTTTTCCAAGTTTGCTCTGCCGCCATCAAGCCTCTTCCTAATGAACTTGAGTCCATTTGTCCCCTCCTAGTGGTAGATCCTACAAATCACACGAATAAGAGCTGTCAGGAGCGACCATCATTTAAAAAGTCATGAGGACTACTTGTGCTCCTTGTTGACATCCCAGCCAAAAGGACATTTATGATGGCCCCAATCCCACTTCTGGGTGGAAGGGTGAAGACTCTTATAGAAGACTCTTATCCTCTTGTAGAAGCCCACAATGCCTTGCCCATCTGGGTGCACACTTCTGCAAACTCATGACAAAATCTACTACTGATAGGTAGGTTGGTGAGCTTGTTCTACTGGAAGGATCAGCTTATCCCATTTACTCTTGCCCTGTTCCCCTCCCAGATAAAATCCTTCAACTCTTTATTAATTGCAATCCACAACTTCTCTGGTTGATAAAAATATGCCACACATGTATAAAACTAAATTGAGTAAAATGTTTTCAGTTTGTATCGTTATCCATATCCGTAAAACAAAAATTCCAATTTCTCAGTTTTTGTATTTTTTTGTTTAGTCTCTTCTAACACATCCTTAGTTGCCATAACAGAATCCTTTTTAATCTGTACACCTAAGTACTTAATTTTATCATGTCCCCATAAATGAAATACTTTGTGTGTAGGTAGATAGTTTACAGCTATTGAATTTGTCTTTATTATTAATTTTGTATCCTGAAAAGACTTGAAACTGTCTCAGAATTTTACACAAAACTGAAAATTAATTTTCTGTTTTTTTTTATCAGGTATAAAATAATATCATCTGCAAATAAAGCCAGCTTTTCTTGACTTACCATACCGACTATAACCTTGAATATCTGAGTCTTTTATTTTCTTTGCCAGTGGTTCAAAATATAACTCGTATAACAAACGGAAAGAGGACACCCCTACTTGGTTCCTCTGCTCAATCAGAAATTATCAGAGAGGACCCCCACCACGTTAATTTTCACCTCTGATCCCTCATATATCCTCCTAATCAATCTTATAATTTTATCAAGGAATTCAGATACTTCCATTGCCCTTCTCATAAAATCCCAGATTACTCTGTCAAATGCCTTCTCTGCATCAAGACCCCCCACCCCCCACCCCTGGACACAAGTTTAGTTTCAGGATTTTATAATTATTTTCACCCAATGTAAGGGGAGGTGACTTTAACAATTACATCAAGAGGATGGAACTTAAATGGATTATTTCTTTCCAGGCATACAGATAGCCCGGACTGAATTTGTGGCCTACCCCTTAAACTTGTCTTGAAGGTGAGGTGGCAGTTTAAATTGGTGGGTTTTGTCTCATTGGTCATTTCCATTGTTTTTCATTTTAATTGGTTAATTTTTACTATATATGTTTAAATGAGTTTCTGGATTTATTTTGGTCTGAAGAAGCGGCAATCCCATGAAAGCACTAACCATTTACTAAAGAAGATCATCTTTTTAACTTATTTTGTTTTTGCCTTTGATGTGGTGACTGTGGTGGCTGACCTACATTTTTGTTTTTTAGTGATAGTTTAGTGTTAAGACCTGCTGGCTCTAACCAAATCCTTACATTTTCCAGATTAAACAGCTGGGCTCTTAGTTTTAAACCTGGAGAAAAAAACATTTATGAAATCTTGGGACCTGGGTCTCCAAAATGATCTTGGCTAATAAGCTCTAACTTTGTTAAACTCACCACAGTCTGTATCTGGAATGCCCATATACAGACAACTGGGTTTCTGTATAAGATATTTTGCTAATGTTTGAGCATGGCTGGCCTGATGCCTGTCTTCCTGACTGGCAGTCCTTACAAATGTTACTAGGTATGCGTCAAGGTCATCATCCCAGCTGAGATGATGAATCAGACACAAATTTTGAAGTCTGCAAATGCTTAGTGCTCCTCTTCATATTTTGATATTTAAATTCTTGTGATTTTAATCTCTTCTGATCTTTTTCACTTTTGATCCTCTCTAGCCCTTATTTTTCTACACCTTCCTTCTTAGTTCTTTTCCTTTTGTTGGCATCACGTAGTTCCTGCTGTCACTGCTGTTATCTTCTTTCTTAAAAAAGGGTTAGCTAGATTTATACTGATACTATTTTTCGATATTGCTTTTGAATGGTTATTTTTTGTGTAGTTTGGCTTTTGCACTAGTGATTGTTGTAGAACTTTTTCGTGTGTGTGTGTGTGTGTGTGTGTGTGTGTGTGTGTGTGTGTGTGCGCATGTGTGTCCTGCTTAACACTTTGGAGAAAGAGAAGGAAAAGAGTTTAAATAAGTGCCAGAAATGTGGCCATAAAATCCTACCGAAGACACCCACAAGTTATGTATGTTGTGCTTGGAAGTGGACTGCCTTATTTGTAAGGCCTTTAGGCCCTGAGTTCTTTCTGATAGGAAAAAAAAACTAATACTCAACTAATCAGCATTATGATAAGTATGTAACTAACCATTTTTAGATGCTCATTGCCTCCACCAGTTGTTGAAAATTCAGGCAGCAGACACACCAAGGCTCTTATTAATAAGGTAATTTTAATTAAACAAACCAGTTTAGCAGACTCCACCAAACAGGAATGAAAATAAGTAGTGACAGGTGGATAAAGAAAACACTTCAGTCAGTAGAACAGTTTCTGAAACAAAATGATACTCCAGTTTAACAACCTCTGATGTGTTGATGAATGCTAAGGTAAGTCTTTTAGTTAAGTTAAAGTTTCTGTTCACTAGGGCTCATAGTAGCAAAACAGAACAGTATTTAATTAGTGCCTTCCAGTCAAAATTAGCAAAGTCTAGGCACATAAACAATGTCTCTATAAATGGTGTCTTGTTGTATGAATAAGCACAGGGTATGTTGGCACACAAATAAAAATCTTTTAAAGCAGCATCCTTCTGGTGAAGTAAACCCACTGTCTCTGGCTGACAGTAAAAGTGAGATCCCAACCACCAGAACTTCCTCTGGCAGTAAGAACACTCCAGATTGGGATTCTTGTCGTGGAGTTGACTACTCCAGCCTAGATACATCTCTTTCTTTCAGAAAACCCACCAGACTCTTCTGGATTCTCAAGCAGGTAACTTTTACCATGATGTAAATTTACTTGTCCTATAAAAGTGCTGGTATCCAGTTGCCTGTCATTAAATGTGATCCCATTAATTCCCTTAAAAGGGACCAGCTAGCAATCCCTACTTCTATTTTCCATTATTCAGACTAATTTCTTCCTTCTGGTACTCCATTTAACCTACTTCTGCTGTAACCAGAGACCCTGCCTTTGCCTACCTGTACCTTCTAATAGGCATTTCCAAGCGGAACCATCATGCTATGTTATAGTATGTAAGCAGCACTTTATCTCTTCTACATCATCTATGATGGTCTGAAGTAATATGGAATCCCTGTCAAAAAGTTCCCCTTAAAACATGTAGAAAAACCTGTATCTCCAATTTAATTAAGTTATGGAAAAGTCTGCTTTTCTCTTATTACAGGCTCCTTCTCCCACTGCACATTAGCTGCTTATTCTGGGCTCAATAGAGTGTTTGCAGTAATACTTGAGTCCTCTTTAATGAGGCCATCAACATTGTGGCAAGGCTGACACTCGATGTATTCAACTTCAGGTATGAGAAATTTGTGCAGTCTATCTCTAGTGCCAACAGAAATATTCTGTCCTCTCTACTTTACCAATATTTTGATAGAGACTGCTTATGAGGCCAAGATATCAAAACTTTTCTCACTGTTGCCTACATTTTTGGCGTTAACTCTAAAAAGACTGGCATCAGTAGTTACACTCCTGGCCTTGATGCCTTAACCCTTATTGACTACCAAGACATCAATGTCAAGATTGATGTTGATGACCTCAGTGCCACAGCGGTCAACCTGGACATTGACATTGTTTTCGATCATTATGGTTTTAAAGCTCTTGACAATAATGCTGGTTCTTTTATCTGTTCTTTTCTTCAGGTCTTCAGCACTAATGTCAGCTACCATTTTCTCAGCACCATTGTCAGGACTTAGCTGGAGAGTCTGACTGGAGTCACTTTGGGGTCACCGTTGTTTTCAGCATAGATATCAATTTCAGTCCAATACATTTCTTGCTATGCTCCCCACACACACACACACAGACACACACAATTTAGTTCTGTGTTGATGCTAGCTTTATCTTTGGCTTTACATTTTACTTTTATTGAGTTTCTGTCCCCAGAGTTTCTCATACTAGCAGAAGATCCAAAACCCCACAGTAGTTTCCCCAGACCAATTTATCTCCAGAGAAAAAATATTTCTCATTTGATTCACCTCCATTTAAGTTAAAAGGAAGGTGATATACTAGAGAAAGTACATCAATTCCCCCATGGTGTCCCTGCAGCCACTTTGGATTTTGAGAAGAGCAGTCATTTCTCTGCATTCCCCTCAATAACCTATGATATGATGGAGGTCCTGAAGATAATGTATCAGAAAGGAGGTTGCAAAAAAAAAAAAAAAACTTTTGGACTTCCCAAAAGCCTTACCAGGTGGGCCCTTCATTGGCAGATATGTTCTCTAGTAATAATATCAGGGTTACCTTAACTGTGGGCCATGCCCTTCATCCTCCCAAAGATTGGAGCTTTTGATTGGAGACTCAAACTGGATATTTTAGTGTCAGTAGCTACTCTCAAAAAGGCTCAAGCACTCCAGTGCTCTGTGGTCCACCCACCATGAGTCCAGGCAGGCTGACCACTAGAGGTTGTGTATATATGCATCTTCTACCCTTTCTGTGAAGGGGATTGTTTGTTTGGCACACATGGAATTTTCATAAGAAGTGTCTGATAAAATGCTGTAAACCACAGAAAAATTGCCAGATAGATACATAAAAGAGAAAAACTGACTCCCACTCTGTAATGGTATTTTCCTTGGCTAACCTTATAATATACTTAGCTTGAGTGCCACAAAAAGTTCTTCAAGGGCCACGGGATACAGTGTAATTGCTCACTGGCATATGCAGATAGTTAGCCAACTTTTATAAGGACACCAAACAGCCTTCACGAATTGTTTATTCAAAGGATGAGTTTTGTTTGTGCTTGATGTGAAAGCAGACATGGAGAATATGGAGAAGCATACCAAGACTCTCAACAGTTTCAGAGGAAATTTCTGTCTCCTTAAAGGACATTTTCAAAAACATAGAAGGGCCCTCACTGGATGCATTTCAAGCTTGGACAACAGTCTGGATGGGACCTTAATAACCAGGACAACTTCCAGAAATGTCACAGGCTCTGTTGCAGGGATTGTCAGCAGTTGTTAGTCAGCAGCACTAATTTGACCTTATCAATCAGACTGCTCTTCTTTGGAGACATTTGGAGGGCACTTGTCCCTCTACCTGTCTATGTGGAAAGTGATCACTACTAACAGATATGTGAGCACAGTTCTATCTAAAGGCTACAGAATGCCTGTTATTACTCTCCCAGTGTTTCAATCTCCCTTCACTGATGGATGCCCCAGCCATTCAGAAGAAAGTAGAAAGTACAGTTTTGTACCTACCATAAATGTAGATGTTTGAGTGTACACCCTGCTGCAGTCATCACACTTGGGTTATCCTGTCGTCAGGCGGTCCCGCAGTTGGCCGGAATTCCAAAGTCTTGGTCCGGCGTTGGTTGCAGTCGCTTCTTCCCTGATGTCAGTGTGCCAGGGGTATATATATATTGCATCTGACGCCATTTTCTTCAGTTTTTCTTGCCCCAGATGTCAGGTGTCCCCAAAAAGGTGGTCAGTAATTAGTACCAAATTAAGTAATATTTGCACAAACACAAAATCCCTCCAGCTATAAGCAAATACATCAGGAAGGTACTGTAGAGATGTAGCCAGTTAGATCAGAGGGGATGGAGGGAGGGTAACCTGGACTGCAGCAGGGTGTACACTCGAACATGTACATTTATGGTAGGTACAAAACTGTACTATGTTCATCGTGTTACCCTGCTGCAGTCATCACACTTGGGTAGAATCCCAAAGCTAAGGATGAGTGGAGGAGTTATAGAGGGTTAGAGGAGACTAGAAGGCCCTGCAGAACTGCAGTGGCGAAGCCAGCTCTAGTCTTAAGAGTAGAGTGGTAAGTGATAGTGTTTGGTAAAGGTGTGTACTGAACTCCAAGTTGCAGCTTCCAAAATCTCCTTGGTTGGAACCCCCCTGAGGAAAGCTGTAGATGTAGCTGTTTCCCTGGTAGAGTGGGACCTAATGATAGTAGGAACTGGTTTTCCATGATGGGTATAACAAAAACGAATGCAATGTCCTATCCATTTGGAAATGGTTTGTTTTGAAATAGCCTTCCCTTGTGAAGCTGTAGCATAGGATACAAAGAGCTGGTCAGATTTTCTGAAAGCCTTAGTTTTATCCAAGTAGTAACGAAGTTGCCTGTGAATGTCCAAGGAATGCAGGAGTCTTTCTCCTTTGTTCTGTGGATTTGGGAAGAAGGTGGGTAAGTGGATGGTTTGATTTAAAGCCACACTGGAAACCACCTTAGGCATGAAGGAATGATTAGTTCGTAGAGAAAATCTGTCTTGATGGAAAATGAGGAAAGGTTCCACTGCCATTAGTGCCTGCAACTCTGAGACTCTTCCAGCTGAAGTTATTGCTAGCAGCAGGGCAGTCTTCCATGATAGGAACTGTAGATCTGCAGAGAAAGCGGGTTCAAAGGGAGGTAGCGTAAGTTTTTCTAGAAAAAAATTGAGGTCCCATGTTGGTGTAGGTGCTCTCCTGGGGGGCCTAATGTTTTTTGCCCCTCTGAGGAACTGCCTTAGAAGTGGATGCGAAAATAAGGGTGGATCCGTATTGTAGTGGGCTAAAATAGCTGATGCATGGATTTTAATGGAAGAAAAAGAAAGTCCTTTGTGTAACATCTCAGTTAAATACTGTAGAATCTGAGGCATGTGAGGCTGAAGTGTGTTTTGGCCTTTAGCTTGGTTCCAGGCACAAAACCTTTTCCATTTGTCTGAGTAGGCCTTCCTGGTGCTGGGCCTCCTAGCTTCCAGAATAACATCCATAACTGCTTGGGAAAGAGGAGCTGGCTGGATGCTTAGGTGATTTGCCATGCAGCCAGATTTAAGGTTTTGAGTTGGCTGTGAAGAATCTGATTGTTTTGCTGTGTGAGCAAATGGGCAATTTGTGGTAAAATCCAAGGTGGGCCCTGGGCCATATTCCTCAATAGTGGGTACCAGTGCTGGCGTGGCCATTCTGGGGCTATGAGTATCAGTCGTGGTCTCTCCTTTCTGACTTTCAGAAGCACCTTTGTGAGGAGAGGCAATGGAGGGAAGGCATATACTGTCAGGTTTTTCCAATTGAATGAGAGTGCGTCCACTTTCCAAGCTTGATGGTGAAGTGTCCTTGTACAAAATTTTGTTAGTTGATAGTTTTGAGGACTGGCAAACAGGTCTATGTCTGGAAGGCCCCATTTTTGAGTTATCATTGCAAATACTTGCGGATCCAGTTTCCACTCGTGGGGATCCATGATGTTTCTGCTGAGGTCGTCTGCCAATGTGTTCTTTTTTCCTGGCAGGAATTGAGCTTGTAACTGAACTTGGTAAGCCAGAGCTGTGTTCCACAAGGTCATTGCTTGCCTGCATAGAGGGTAGGAGTGTGTACCCCTCTGTTTGTTTATGTACCACATTACTGTGGTGTTGTCCATCCTTATTGTAAGTTGTCCTGGATGTAATAGATTCTTGAAGGCTGTCAGAGCATTCTGTACAGCTAGCATCTCTTTTTGATTGATGTGCAGATTCCTTTGATCTGCAGTCCATACGCCTTGAACGCACTGTCCTGCCATATGTGCCCCCCAGGCATAGTCCGATGCATCTGTTGTCATAGTTTGCCTGGCTGGGGGCAAGGTGAAAGGCTGACCCTTGTTGAGGTGACATGCCTGTGACCACCATAGAAACTCCTGCTGAAGGAGGGAATGAGAGGTATCATTGTTTCCAAGCTGTGGCTGTGTTGAGTCCATACGCTTTTTAGGTACCATTGTAATTTCCTCATATGCAGCTTTGCAAATGGTATTAGTAGTATGCAAGATGCCATGAAGCTCAAGGCCTGCAGAATTTTTCTTGCAGATAGTTGGGTCTTTGTTGCCATTGTTTTGAAATATTGAGTCAGTTGTAGTTGTTTGTCTGGCGTCAGATAAGCCTTCTGGGCCGTTGTATTCAAGCTGGCACCCAGGAATGCCATATTTTGTGAGGATACTAGTTTTGATTTCTTTTTGTTTACTGTGTACCCCAGGCAACTTAGAAGATGTTTTACAAAAGCCAGATGTTGTAAGAGGATGTCCTTGCGTGCTGCTTGGATGAGGCAGTCGTCCAGGTATGGGTATATTTGAGTTCCTCTTTGTCTGCAGTATGCAATTACTGGTGCCAGGCATTTTGTGAAGACCCTGGGCGCAGTAGATAAGCCAAAGGGCAGTGCAGAGAATTGGTAATGGGTTGAACCTGCAATGAAATGGAGGTATCTTCTGCAACTTTGTCTGATAGGGACATGCAGGTATGCCTCCTTGAGGTCCAACGTTACTAGCAATGCTTTCTTGCCCAACATGGGAAGAAGCTGCTGTAGTGTTAGCATCTTGAATTTGGGTACTTGTATGAAGGTGTTTAGAATTGAAAGGTCCAGAATTGGTCTCCAGGCATTGTCCTTTCTGGGAACTAGAAAGAGTCTTGAGTAAAATCCTTGGCCTTGCTCTCGAGTAGGTACCAGTTGAATGGCTCTCATGTCCATGAGAGCTGTAATTTGTTTTTGTGCCTCTGCCCATTGATTTTGTGGCAGGTTTGGCATTCCTCTTTTCATTGGCAAGGTGTGAAAATGGAATCTGTATCCTTGTGAAATTATGTCTAGGACCCATTTGTCCTTTGTGACAATGTGCCAGTTGTCTGTAAAAAGTGTGAGTTTTCCTCCCAAGGGGCTGCCAAGAGAGTGTTGCTTGGCCAGATGAGGTGCAAGTCATTGAGTTTGCCTTCTGGTAGTTTGGGACCTGTCTTCTCCTCCCTTCTGTGTTGCAGTGCCCCATTGGCGAGGTTTGTACTGGGCTTGTGGTTGCCCTCTGCCTCTTGGACGTCTGTATTTACCCCTCTGTGGTCTGTCAGTAGCTGGAAAGGACCAATTTTTTGTTGGCCAATTTCTGCTGAAGCGAGGGGGCTGTACCTGTATGAAATCTTTGACTGTCTGCATAGATTTTGCCTTATCCTCCATTTTCTTTAAGACTTCTTCTGCTTTAACTCCAAAAAGAACATCCTGCTGTACGGGAGCACCTAGAAGCTTTGCTTTAACATGATCAGGCAGAGTTTGTTCCTTTAACCAAGCATGCCTACGTATAACAGACCCAGTGACAGCTGCTCTGCAGGAAGCCTCCAAAGAATCAAACCCACACTGTAAAGTATGTTTGCCCACCTGTTCAGGTGCATGCAACACATCCTGCATTTCTTTCAATTCAGACTGTTGAGGGAGTGTGCTCATTTTTTGTTTTAACTGAGACATTAGAAATTGCTGATATTTTAGCATGTGGAATTGGCAATTTAGTGCCCTCATAGCTAGAGTGGCTGTGGTGTAAACCTTTTTCCCCCACCTGTCTAGTGCTCTGGAGTCCCTTTCAGAGGGTACAGGATTTTTTGCCATAGAAGCCTTAGCCCCTTTGGGACCCTGGGAGATAGTCTCTAGATCAGCAACAGGGCTTTTATAAAGAAATTTGTGGGAATCAGGCACTCTATAGTATCTGTCAGGTTTGGCCGGGGCAGGAGGCAGAGAATCTGGGTTCAAACTGGATTCTAAGTAAACATCATCCACAATGTCTAAAACTGGGGGGATGGCAAGTGGTCTGTGCTGGGGGAGTAAATGAAACTCTCTGAGCCTTTTCTTTGAGTCAGAGTAGTCCTGACCTTCCCAGTGAAAATGTTCCCTCATAGTGTGTAAAGTTTCCCCAAAGGAGTAGTCTTCAGGAGGAGAAGCTGAGGGAATAGAATCCTCAGCATCAGAATCTTCATAAGGGAAGAAGGAGTAATCTTGGTCCTCAGAGGAGCCTGAGGAAATAGACACTTGTTCAGAGGAGGCATATTCTTCCTCTTGTCTTGGCCTTTTGTCGGGTGGGGGTTGGGAACCCCTGATTAAAGATATCAAATCCTCAGCCATTTTGGGACATCTGTTTCTTAGGCATGGGGCCTTGAACTGGAGACTGAAGTGCAGTCTTTTTAGGTTTAATAGGAGTCTTAGTCTTAGGATACATTTTTATGGTGAGTGTCGTCGGTCTGAAGACGCCTTCAGAAACCGAAGGTGTTTCTGCAGTACCGGCATCTTTTTCAGTAGTGTCGTCGGAAGGGGCTAAACAAAATGGCTGCGTCGGCCTAGTACTTTCCGCCAAAAGCTCCGAAGCGGTCTCGGGTTCCAGATCTGCGGTAGTCAGGGGCTGCGTCGGAGCCTCACTGAAGACCGGTGAACCGGAGACCGGACCAGCCGAGGCCTCAGAGTCTGGCTTGGGTCTAGGCTGCCTGTCCTTATCCTTGCGTTTTTTGTGCATGCCGGTAGTTGGTTGCTCCGACGGCATAGTGTAGTTAAATTTTCTACCGAAGTAGTGTCGTGCGAAATCAAAGCATCTTTTTATAGTACGCTTATTAAACCTAGCACAAAAACGACAACCAGTGACATCGTGGTCTGGGCCTAGGCAAGGTATGCAGTAAGAACGAAAATCCTTATGAGGTATTTGCTTCCCACAAGAAATACAATTGTTAACTTTTTCTGACATCGGTCTGAGGCAAGAAAAGTTTCCCCAATGGGGTACTTAGCTTTATTGAAGACTTCAGATCTGAAATTCGACTTGCCGACCGGCACTTGCGAACTGCTTCTGCTTCGGGCACCGCGTGGCAAGAAAGACTGAAGAAAATGTTGTCGGATGCAATATATATACCCCTGGCACACTGACGTCAGGGAAGAAGCGACAGCAACCGACGCCGGACCAAGACTTTGGAATTCCGGCTGACTGTGGGACCGCCTGACGACAGGATAACCCAAGTGTGATGACTGCAGCAGGGTAACACGATGAACATCAAACAGAATTCCTAAGGATGTTAAGTAAAAGAACCCTCCAAGACATCCAGCCAGAATGGATCTTGATTACTCCTGGTTCATTTTAATGCCAAAAAAAGATGAAGGACCCAAGGCCACTCAAGCTCAAATGATCTGAAGACAGTCATTCCAAAAGAAATCTTTTTGTATGGTCTTTGTAGAGTCAATCCTTCCATGTCTAGCAAAGACATAAGAGGAGCTCTTTAGACCCCCAAGGTACCTCTATCTACAGAAAAGTTACAAAGAGTTCAGGAGGAATATGTACTTAGGGTTACCACCTGTCCCACTTTGCGAGGGACAGTCCCTCTTTGGGCAGTTGTGTCCTGACAAAAAATTGTAAAAATGGCAAATGTTCTGAGATTTTAGGGCAAAATTATTTCCTATATTTTATGTAATAGTTGCATAAAACAGTTATTCTGTATCTAAAATACCTAAATGTTATAAGAAACAGAATAAGCAATTAAAATGCTACAAGAATAAGCTTTTATGTAGGCAAAAAAGTTAAGTTCTAACCTTTGTACTGACCGTGGGTATGTGTCGGCCTGTAAAATCTGATGTTTGTACCAAAAATGTCCCACTTTGGCCATTTGAAAAGGTGGCAACCCTATATGTACTTAAGATGTGGAAACAGTCAGTTCTGAACTCTATTATTTGTCCTCACTGCTGCCTCCATGGTGTTCACTAAATTGCATGTCTATGGTTCTATACATATGTCTGTAGGGAGGCCAAAGTGTTCCTTGTCTAGAGAGCTGGCTGCTAGCTGCCTCACCCATTAGTCACATAGTGCTGGTGAAAGTCTTATGATCAGACTGCCTGGCAGTAAGTGTGAATCTAGCAAAATCCCAGCTGTAATCTGTTCAGCAACTAGCATTCATAAGTTGCAGCCTGGACATCAAATTATGCACCTACAGAGCTCAGGCCCTTCAGACAAATATTTGTATTATGTCCTTTTCAGCCAAAGTTTACTTTTGACTCAGGTTGCTGGATGTCATAGTTGCAGCTATATTTATTGTTCCACAGATTAGATTCTACATGGGTATTCTCAGATTGATTCTTTGGATTCAGTGTTTTCACAATATTTTCTTCAGCAGTCTATTCCACCTCCCCCTGTCCATGGCAACAATCATTGTGAACATCTTAGCCATGAGGTGGGTGAGCACTACAATGGGCAGAGAATTCAGTGTGCCTGGATGTCATCAGAATTTTCTGTTGATACCAATGCAATGAAGATGATAGCAGTTCTACTGACCCTCCAAGCATTTCAAGACTAACCTCAAACTGGAAGGTCTAACCTTGCAATTGGACAGCATGGTAGTTGTATGACATATATCAACAGGCAAAAGGGAACTGTCTTCTAAGATGGTGCACACTGTGTATCAGGTGCACATTGAGTAACAGCTCTCCCAGTATGAAAACAGAAACTCAACAGAGAAGGCAAGGAGACTTTTGTTTATGGGTGAATTTCAGTAACTGGCTAGTAAGTGTATTGCCTGGATGCCAGGAAAAAAGAAAGACAGAGCACCTGAAAAAAATCAGCTGCAAAAAAAGTGAGAAAGAAACACAGACTGGGGAAAGTTCTGAGGCTGTTCAACAAAAAGCAATCCAACATCCAGATATGACTTCCAGTAACCTACAGGAAGATATAAGATAACTGCACACAAACCTGGTTAAAATAAAACACTGATGGAGTATTTCAACACAAACAACAAAAGGCTGTAAAAAATGGAAGAAACTTTAAACAGATATGCAGATGAGATGATAAAGCTGCAAAAATCAGAAGATAAAATAAAGAAAAGGCTGGCTGAATATGAGACTGCTCAGGAAGAGAAGTTTAAAAATAACAGAATTAAAGACCAGAGCACATAGGGAAAATCTGAGCTTTTCAGCTATACCAGAGAAGCTGGAAGGAACAGACTGCATTCATTTTATGAAAGCACAAATATTCAACTGGACTGGTATTCCACAGCAGGAGTTATTAGTTGAAAGGGCACATTGTGTGCATGCTCCAAACTTGGCTATGAGAAAGCAATCTAGACCTTTAATAGTAAAGATGTAGTCCTACCAGCAGAAGGAGTTGATTCTGACAAAACTGTGGAAGAGTCAGAATCAAGATACTAAAAGTGGGAGATAGCAGAGTGTTTCTGGCGAATGATTGCTCATTGTACACCAGGCAGAAGAGGAATAAATTCATTCAACTATTCAGGGAATGTTGAGATGCAGGTGTGAGATTCAAACTGCTGTACACATCTGTCTTCAAGGTATTTTTCACTGGAGGGACAAGATCATTTTTGATGAAGTACATGTTAAGGAGGAAATACAAATTTTGTCCAACAAAAAGTGAGCAGTGAAACAGAAGGAAATTCTGCTTCTTGTTCTTCTGGTAATAAAGACCACAGAGAGACTGTACCTGTGAAACCTTTTCCACTCTTTCAGTTGAAAATGTTAGAGAGAAGGAAGGGAGCATGAGAGTCAACTAGAAGAATATAATACATTGGAAATGAAGCCAAGACAGGATTTGGGAGATGCATTTGTAAACACTCCTCCCTCTCCTCACACAACTTAATTGCAACAGTCCTTAATCACACTACTTCCACCACACTACACCAACACCCCTCTTTCCCTATATCTTCATCACACCGTCCAGGTAACCTACTTTTTAAAAAGAATACACACTATGATCTTTCTCCTGCCCACACTCTATACCCTACTGCTATATGCATACTATCTAACATTCTACAGTCACTTACAGATACAACATATCCATAGCCCCACACTATATTATACTAATACCGTCCACTCCTCACTCTCCTACCTTGCCATCTCCTCCCAACTCTACAATCATACACCTATTGCATACTTCCACTTCAAACACGTAATTGTCAGTAATACCACTAACCACTTCAGCAAACACTTTCATATACTCTCCAAATTGTCATACAAACATGCATGTGTATTATCACAAATTCTCCATAGTGGCGATATAAACCCCAGTCCTGGGCCACATAGTGCACAACATACCATCATGGCTACCATTCTCCCCTTCCTCATATTAAAACTACAGACCTTCTCATTCTTAACATGAACCTTAGAAGCCTAGTTAACAAGATCACAGACTTTCATGCAGTCATTGCACAATACTTACCAGACATTCTTAGAGCAACAGAAACTTGGCTAAAACCCCATATAAGAGACCCAAACATACTCCCACAAGGTTATAGCATACACAGGTTAGACAAGATCAGGAAGGAGGGTGGCGGGGGTTACAATCTTCTACAAAGATAACCTAAGCAAAGACTACCTACCCATCCCTTATGATAACTTTGAAGTTCTAGTAACACAGCTCAGAATCAACTCAAAGAAAAATACTACCATAATAGCCACTTACATACCTCCCAAGAATACTTCCACTGCCACTGAGGAACTTATAGCCTGGACAGCCTCCACCTACACCCATGAAACTATTATTATAGGAGACTTCAACTTAGACTGCAACACTTGCACTGGTGATAACCTCTTCCTTCATAAATCTACATGGTTTCTCCCAAACAATCCAGTTTCCCACACAAATAGATAAACATAGTAAAAGGGAATCTATCTTAGACCTGTCCCTTATCACCAGTACCACCCACAACTATCTCTCTGGATGCCTTCCAAATAATTTAAATGACCATAGACCTACCTACTTAATCCGTTATCAGCTCAACTCACCCAGTACGATAGTTTACAAAGTTGTATGAAATAGCAAATACTTCTCCAATGAAGCATTCATAGGGATATTTGTTGCTGTTCGAAGGGTAAAACATCAATATTTAAAGATGTACTTGGTTTTGTGTGTTAGTACTAATTTAGTAGGCTGTAGGGAGTATTGGGGGCTGATTGTTTATTTTGTTTGAGGGCTTTAAAAAGTTTTGTAAGATGTGACATAGGCTCAAATGGGTATGACAAGAAACAACTACATAAACGTTCAACCTGCCAAACAGTGTATGCATGTAACACAAAAGCTGGAAGTAGACATTTAACAAAAAAGGTGTTAAACATACAAGGTGGGAATGGTAACTTTTTAAAATACAATGATGCTTTTTGTAATGTTTCTAAATGTCAGTGGTGTCACAGATAAATACAAAAAAGAAAGAATAGTGAACTATATTAAAAACGCAAAGTGCAAAGAGCTATGTTACGAGACACACTTGGAAAGAAGTGAACATGTCAGTTTGATAAAGAAAGGTTTTCAGGATGGTTATTCAGCAGAATGGGACAAAGGAAAAGAGGAGTAGTTATAGTAATTGCAAGAGGAGCTCCAATAGTGATAGAAGAGAATAAAAAAGATAATTATGACAGGTTTGTATTGCTAAGGGGCTACTGACAAGGGAGGAGGATTACACTGGCATGTATTCATATTCCACTTAAAACTGCTATAATATAGCTTAAGAAAATAAATTCTGGTTGAAATCAGTTTTCAGCAAGGAATGTTACTTATAGGTGGGGACTGGACTTTGATTTGCAGCAATGAAGACGTGTTTTGGGGGCCAGAAAAGAAAGTATAACAAAGAAGGTAGCTTTTTGAAGACATTTATGAAAACATTTGGCATGGAAGATGTGAATTCAGTAATAGGAGTTCGGATTTAATTTACATATTCTTCCCCAAGATATAAAAAAACTGGGCTAGGCTAGACAGAATTTACATTTCAGAGGAATGTGTGCATTTAATTGAAGGTCTTGATATGCACCCAATAACTATTTCAGATCATACACCAATGGTAACTAAAATAAAAACACAAGAGTAATGAAATAAAAATGAGACACTGGCACTTTCCCACCTATCTGAAAAGAGAGGAATTTAAGGAATGAGTAGTGGAGATTATTCAGGAGCTATTTGAGAGGATAGAAGTTACTTCTGAAAATACAGCTAGGGAGTGGGATAAAATTAAGGTGGAGTTAAAAATATGGTGGAAAAAGAAAGGAAGTTATGGTTAAGAAGTAACAATAATTATTTGCTGGGACTGACACATTTGACAATATTGCTGAACAGGAGGAATCTCACAGAAAAAGTTCAACTGCAGAATGCTAACCAGAAAATAAGGGATTACCTTGATAATATACACAAATTTTAAAAGATTGCTGTTAAGCAACTGTTTTTTGATAATAACACTAGAGCACAAAAACTTTTAGCACAACAACTCAGGCAACAAAAAGTAGAAAGAGCTGTCGCCAAGCTTAGGCAGCATATTACAAGGAAGATAAGAGATCATGCAGAAGTATTAGAAATATTTCAAAAATTCTATATAAAGCAGAGAAATATGGAAAGCAAGAAAATAAATGTTTATGGAAGAATTAAATAAGCCAATGTTGGAGGTAGATGAGGCGCAATTACTAATGGTTAGGATAGGAGGAGATGAGATAAAAATTGTGATGCATAACCAATGTACAGGAAAGTCCCCAGGAATAGATGGTGTTCTTGTGAAAGTTTGGAAGCTAGGAAGGAAAAAACTGATAAAGATCTGGAAGGTTTTATTTAGCAATAGTTTAAGAGAAGGAGAAGTACCAGTATCCTGTAAGAAAGCAGTGGTAGCTGTAATACCTAAAGATCCATCAGATCCAGCTTCATACAGGCCCATTTCAATACTAAACTATGATTATAAATTGTTCATGTATATAATGGCTAAAAGAGTGTCAAACTTAATGGCAAAATTGATAGAGATGGATCAATGTGGTTTTGTGGAGGGGAGGCAAACATTTGACAACATTAACAAAACATTGATGATCCAGAGAGAAGCAGAATGTAAGAAAATTAATTTGTTGGTGGTGGGTCTTGATGCAGACAAAGCATTTGAACAGAGTAAGCTGGGATTTTATGAGCAGGGCAATGGAAGCATTTTTGCATTTCCTGAAAAAAATATAAGGTTAATTAGGAGGATATATGAGGGAATGGAGGTGAAAAATAAAGTGGCTGGGGTTCTCTCTTAATAATTTCTGCTTGAGCAGAGGAAGCAGGCAGGGTTGTCCTCTTTCCACATTGTTGTTTGCATTATATTTAGAACCATTGGCAAAGAAAATAAGGGACTCAGAAATTCAAGGATATGATTGGTATGGTAGTCAAGAAAAGCTGGCTGTATTTTGCAGGTGATGTAATTTTATACCTGACAAAACCAGAAACAGACATTCCAGTGTTGTGGAACATTCTGAGACAGTTTCATATCTTTTCAGGATATAAAATGAATGAATCTGGAGCAGAGGAAATAGCGGCAAGTTATGTACCCACATATGAAATGGTTGAGCAGTATCCATATTTATGGGGCATGATAAAATGAAATACTTTGGAGTATGTATTAAATGATTCTGGTGTGGCAGCTAAGGATATGTGGAAAGAGTTTAAACAAAAGAAAATATAAAAACTGAGAAAATGGAAGCTTTGTTATATGGATATGGAGAGTAAGATGCAAGCAGTTAAAATGTTGTTAGTGCTATTAGTCTTATATACAGGTCAGACATATTTTTATCAACCAGAGAAGTTGTGGATAGCAATTAAAGAACTGAAAGACTTTGTCTAGGAGGGGAAGTCAGCAAAAGTCAAGTGGGATAAGCTGATTCTTCCAGTAGAACAGGGCAGATTGGGATTACCCGATTTGAAGGGGTATTTCAGAGCTACACAGTTAAGGCTCCTATACACAGCACAAGCAGAAAACTATCATTTAAAGTGGAAAGGGATGGTGATGAAACAATGGGGAAGATGAAGAAACAAGGAGAGACTGGGATTTTGGATGCAGATCCTTAAGGAGAATAACAATAACCACACAGAATATTACATTCATAAAGTGGCAGAAAGTATTCTAAGAACTAAGTCTGCACGGGGATAGAGAAAGGAGATCCTGCCAATAGGAATGACTGCAATTAGGGGTACACAGAATAGGCAAGAGGGGGTTGTGATTTACTGAAGAAAACTGGCAAAGTAACCAAGGTATTGGAGCAAATAATTAGAAAGGGAAAGAGAGAAAAGATTGCTCTTATTTAAAAGTACAAAACAGTCTCATGGCAGTCCATTAAAACACAAACTTTTAGTTTTAAAATAACTTTCTTGAACAGGAAAGTGTTATCAAACAACATTTTTTTTTAAATGGCAGTTTTTTCCCCAGAGGGAGCTTATCTGTCCAGCAAAGGAACAGCAAAAGCTGCCTATTGATCCTTGAAAGCTACAGAGGAGCTTACTCTTTGGTGGCAGGAAAGCTCAGAAGGCTTGGCAACTAAAACTGTCTTTTTAAGCTAGCTATCTAAAATGTCAAGACTTGCAAGAGTGAATCCTGAAATATGCAGATGGAATGGCTGAAAGAACAGACTTGCATATACTAAATACGAGATGCCATTTCTTGGAATATTCCATTTTCTTTGAGGTATGGTGATCTCAGAGTTGGTATATATTAGTTTGGGGGATATGGGGGCCTTGCCAGCACCATGGACAGGTGCAGGGGAGGGCTTGCCCCCGCTGCAAAAAAGTTGTAAGGAGAAGAGCGATTTTTGAAATGTTCTCTTCTCCTGTGTTTTTGGTATTGCATTTTGAGTGTTGACATTTCAATAGGGAGCCTCTTTTTGGTTAGCACAGCTTATGCTGGCTGATAGTTTGGGCACATGGAAGGTGCCCTGAAACTTTTGAAACTGGCTGTTATACTCTTGGCAGGATATAGCCCATATAATTAATGCTGCTGCAGCATCAGTATGATGAACATCAACTGGGTAAATCCAAGTTTCTCACTAACCTGGAGTTGACCAGGGGATATTGGTAGATTCCCTTAACCAAAGAGACCAAAGAAAAGACTGCATTTTTGTACTGCAGATGGTCTCAAAAAATAATCCTTTCCTTTGGTCTCCATGGTGCCCTGGCTTGATGCTTGATGGATCAAGTACTGAGGCACCCATCCGTCTCATGCAGTAGCTTATCCGAAGAATGCAGTTATTCAATATGGGGTCTGGGACTCTCATCTTCCCTAAACTTGAGCAGTGTTGGACTTGCTGTCAGTGCTCCGAAATGCAAGGTTGGCATGACTAAAGTCAGGTATTTGGATTATGTTATAAGCGAGGGTTTAAATTAAGCTGCAGAGAGAAAAAATACAGGCTGTGAATGAACTGACAGTTCAGACATAAAGGAATATCAGGGATTTCCTAGGACTTGGAGGACATTACATAAATTTTATCTCAGATTTTGCTTCTACAGCCTGTAACCTAACATATCTGATTAAAGTCAAGATGCTGGAAAAAAAATAAGGTGGACCCCAGAGACCGATGAGGCATTTAAGACACAATGCAAGTCCTTGTGCTAAGCCATTTCTGGTGTCCCCTGATTCTTTAACAGAATGCACAGTAAAACTGTCAATATATACTCCACCACTGAAAGGGAATGCATAGAAGTGGTCCATGTGGTACTATTTGTTGGGTAACAAATTTACATTGTTCATGGATTATGCCCCACTTTAGTGGATTTTCTAACAGGATGGCAAAATTGAACTTTGACAGTGGGATTTAGCACTACAGCCACTCCTCTTTCAAATTCAGAACCATCCCAGTGTTAATCATTACAATACAAATGGTTAGGCTAGGGCTCAAAGAATCTACTGCAGGGTCAAAGCCAGTAGCTTCAAGCTTGGGGGAGGTCTTCTGTACATGAAGTGATGGCTCCTTCAGGACATGCCTAGCGGATGGTACTGGCAGGCAAAGGTAGGGTCATTGGTGACAAAATTAGTATAAATGGACCATCTGAAGGAGGAGCTTAGGCTTGTATAATGGGAAATGCACAGAAGCAGGGATTAGAAACTGGTCATCTTTAAGTCAGCTACTGGGAATCCTGGGTATTTTGAGGCAACTACATAATAGACCAGTACATTCACAGTATGATAGAAATCTCCTGTTTGACATTCCAAAGCGCTCTGGAGGGTTTTAAAACAGAGACATAATGCCTGTAACCTAGTCCTAATTTAGGGTATTGTCACTGCCAGTGGAATTTCTGGTGGCTGGGATCCAGAATTGCTTTTATCACATAGGATTTGTGAGTCCGAAACACTGGATTTATTTAACAGGTAAGGTATAGCTTAAGAGACATTTATTTTTGTGTGCCAGAGACTGTTTGCATGCCAAGGGCTTTAGTTGTGTGTTACAGACGGGTTTACTCATGCAACAAACCACCATTTATAGAGATGCTGGTTATGTGTCTAGACTTTGGTTCACTTTGTCTGAAAGGTACTAATTGAAAAAAACGTTTTGTTTTCACAGATTGAGCCCTGGCAAAGACATCAGTGCCCGTGAACCTCAAAGGAGATTTCTGTGGCTGTGTGTTAGCATCATTTTCAGTGTAGGTCGTTTTGCTTGTCATTTTCCTTCACATTGTTTACCAAGGTTCTCACCATGGTGCCAGTTGCCTTACAGCAGCAGGATGTTCTTGTACTTGATCAACTGGCTGCTGATGGCATTATCAACAGGCTGCACATCAGCATCCATTTCTTGGTGAGTGCAGACCTTGGTGGTCACCATAAACATGAAGAAATCTTTGTTGATCCCTTATCAGTAGATTCCCTTCACCAAGTTAAAGTAAACTTTATTATCATTTAGTACTATACATATGCAGCCTAAATGAAATTAAATTTCGTGCATCAGCTCAATTCTTGTGATTACAAAGGAAAGTGAAACAAATACAAATACAGGAATAAACATAACTAACAAATACTGCTCCCAATACAAGCAAGAAAGAGCAAAGACATTTACCACCCTAATGTATAAAAAGAATACCCTCCCCTAAGTTAAATTAGCTACCCTATTTAAAGTAACACAAAGCACACTACAGATTGAAATGCCTAAGTTATTTGTCTAATATTGCACTTGAGTGAGTTAAATACTGATTATAGATATAATAAATAAATAAATATTCCACTTACTTGGAATAAATGTAAGTATATACTGCTAAAATAAATAAAAATTGACTTATTGTGTGTCCAGACCCCTGGGACTAGTGCCAGAGTTCAGAAGTCTAATCACTGTAGAGTAGAAACTGTTACTGAATCTTGTAGTGCTGCAGCAGATGCTGTGATATATCCTGCCCGATGCCAAATGCTTAAACAGTCCATGTGCAGGACGCGTATTATCCTGTATTATTTTGGTGGCCTTTCAGATGCTTCTTGCAGAATAAAGATGTCATATAGATGAAAGACTGGAACCTGTTACCTTCTCTGCAACCCTTTCTGTAACTGTGCAGCTTCCAAACCATACTGTGAACCACAGTTGGACTTTCTTCATTGCTAAACCTTCTGCCTGTAGAGAGGGTCCAGGAGGTCAAGACTTTGATATTCTGAGTAAGGAAGTAGAAGTAGGTAATATCTTTTAGTCTTCTACACATCTTGGGCTTAGTGGTAACCATTAATGTTCTTGTCCTGTTGCCTGTCTTTAGATGAGGGTGCTTGCTGTAGTATCATGCCAACATGGATCATCTTGTGTTGTCTGACTCCTTATACTAGACTTGATTGTTTCACTATTTCTATTAGACTCACTGCAAGATTTCACCTCTTATCACTGAGTCCATTGTTTTTACTGATGCTGGCAGGTTACACAGCCCACTTGAAAGACTTGACATAAACCTGCTAGGTCAAGGGTGGTGCTTTTTGCCTTTTAAGCACTAGAGAAGGACTAAGACTTGCGCACCTCCTACTCAGGTCAGAAAACCAGACTAGGCCATTGTGTGGTATCGAGACAGGAAAAAGAAGTTATGTCTTACCATAAAGTTCCATCTGTATTGTTGATCCTCATTCAGTCATTACGTATGGGTATCGGTTCCGAGCTCGGAACCGAGCCGGCCATTTTCCAAGCTCGCGTCAGCTTCAAACTCTCAAACTAAACTCTTACCCACAATTCCCCTCTCCCTGTTACTACCTCAGATTGAGTTTGCAAGTTAAAGAAGGTAGAGGCTACCTCTGGTCAAATAACCTAAGAGAACTGGATGGTGAGATCTACTAGAAACCACAGGAGGGGGAAGGAGGGAGGGTCGTAATGACTGAACAAGGATCAACAATACAGATGGAACGTTATGGTAAGACATAACGTCTTTATCTGATATTGTTAATTCTCATTCATTCTTTACATATGGGACAGAGTCCCCAGCTACCTCTATTCCTGGGAGGCTCTCATGGAAGGACATTCCTGAGCACCATAGAACCGAAAGATGCTCTTCCCCTGGAGGCCAAATCCAATTTGTAATGATTGATGAAGATATGAGGCGTAGCCCAAGTTGCGGCTGCACAAATGTCATGCAAAGAAGCTCTGGCATGAAAGGCAGCAGAAGTTGCCACCGACCTAGTTGAATGAGCTTTCATGGTAGTAGGCAACGAGATAATACGTTGTGTGTAAATAAAGGTCACACAGTCCTTCAACCATCTAGCTAATGTGATCTTAGCAACAGCCGATCCTAATCTAGATCCAGAAAAGGCCAGGAATAACTGGTCAGATTTACGAAAAGGTTTAGTCCTGCTGAGGGAAAAACAGATTTGCCTGTGTATATCAAGGGTATGTAGGCAATACTCTCCTCTGTTTGAATGATTGGGAAAGAAAACTGGCAATTCAGTGGCTTGATTAATGGACATTTCAGAGATCACTTTAGGCAGAAATGACGGATTAGTTCTCAGAGACACTCTATCTCTATGAAAAATCAAGTATGGACTCTTGACACATAAAGCTTGAAGTTCAGAAATACGTCTGGCAGAAGTAATAGCGACCAGAAACAAGGTTTTTCATGACAAATACTTGAGGTCGCAAGAAGAGGCGGGTTCAAAAGGTGCCATTGTCAAAGCTTGTAGAACTAGTGATAAGTCCCATGGTTGAATAGGTTCTCTAAAAGGTGGCTTCAGATGATTCACACCTTTTATGAAGGTCTTGCATAATTTATGAGACATAAGAGAGGAATCTTGGACACCCTCATGAAAATTAGAAATTGCAGCCAAATGAACTCTAATGGTAGAGGCCGACAGACCCGATTGAAACAGGTCGGCCAGATAGTCTAGTATTATCGACACTGGTGCTGAAAAGGGGTCTACTTGTTTATCTTTCAGCCAACAGGTAAATCTTTTCCACTTTCACAGATAAGTAATTCTAGTGGAGGACTTATGAGAAGCAATGAGAATATCATGTACTGTAAAGAAAGATCATTCTGCAAGGCAATCAAGGGAATTGGAGTAGCCAACCCGTTAGCCTCAGGCTGTTCAGG
The DNA here is from genome assembly GCF_019279795.1 of Protopterus annectens. Classification (NCBI taxonomy): domain Eukaryota; kingdom Metazoa; phylum Chordata; order Ceratodontiformes; family Protopteridae; genus Protopterus; species Protopterus annectens. The sequence continues at coordinate 336,259,688 of NC_056745.1, read as the reverse complement.
CTGGGATGAATCAGGTTCTGTGGGTGTGAGATCAACTCTGGGATTGGATGAAGGATCCATGGTCGATCTAGTAGGTGAGGCCAAAGGAATGGGAACCAAATCTGTCGTGGCCAATATGGTGCTATGAGGATTACCTTGCTCTTCAACCACCGGGCTTTCTTCAGAAACTGGGGAATGAGAGGAAAGGGCGGAAATGTGTAGAGAAGACCCAAGGGCCAATAGTGGACTAGAGCATCCCTGGGAGACTGTCCCGGAGGGGGAATCAGGGTGAAGTAGTTGCTGCATTTGTAGTTGGCTGGGGATGCAAAGAGGTCACAGCAAGGACGGCCCCAGCAGTGGAAGATCTCCTCCGCTATCAAGGGATTCAGGGACCACTCGTGAGGTTGCAGAATGCACCTGCTGAGTCTGTCTGCTATCACGTTGGAACTCCTGGGAATGTGCGTTGCTAGAAGAAAATGGTTGGTAGCCATCACCCACTGCCATATCCTCATGGCCTCTCGACAAAGGGGGTAAGATTTGGTTCCACCTTGCTTGTTGATGAACCAGACAACCGCCATGTTGTCTGATTGAAATGCAATTGTCCCAGACGGCAGCAGGGGATGGAATGCTTGCAATGCCAGAAGCACCACCCTCAGCTCTAGAACATTTATATGCAGATGGGCCTCCTGTTGGGACCAAGTGCCTTGGACTGTCTGTCCCTGACATAGCCCATCCCCCACCCCATCAGGGAGGCGTCTGTGGTCACTGTGGCCTTGGGTTGCTGGGGGGAAAGGGGGAAAGACCATTGAGAGAGATTGTGTGAAATCCACTAATTTAAATCTTGTTTGCACCTGTGGGTTACTCGAATCATGGCTGAAAGAGGATCTTGAAAAGGATACCATTGGGTGAGCAGTAGCCATTGTAGAAGCCTCATGTGAAACCTGGCCAGGGGAACAATGGTGATGGAGGCTGCCATGGAACCCAACAGCTGTAGGACCGATTGAGCCATGGATTTTTTCCTTTGAAAGGACTGGAATTAGCTGTTGCTTTATCCTTAAAATTATGTGTTCTGGAATAGCAGCTCTGTAGTTTTTTGTATCCAAGATAACCCCTAGGAATTCTGTCGACTGAGATGGGGTGAGGTTGGATTTCTGCCAGTTTATAGTTAAGCCTAGCCTTTGAGTAATGAGGAGAGAGCATGCCAGAGCTTTTTCCAGTAGAAGTCCGGTGGGGGCGGAAATGAGCCAGTCATCTAGGTATGGAAACACCTGGAATCCTTGATGTCACAAGTGAGCTGTGACAACTGCCATGCACTTTGTGAACACTCTGGGGGCTGTAGAGAGTCTGAAGGGCAATACTCTGAACCGATAGTGACTGGCTCCCGCACGAAAGCGCAGAAATCTTCGTGATGGCCTGTCCACCTTTATGTGGTAGTACGCATCTTGAAGATCTATAGAGCACATCCAATCATCTTTTTCCAAAAGCAGAAGGAGGCACGGTATAGTGACCATCCGGAATTTTTGTACTCTCACAATCTTGTTCAACACACTGAGATCCAAAATTGGTATCCAGTCCCCGGTTTTCTTTGGCACCAAAAATAGTCTTGAGTAGAATCCGGATCCTATCTGGTCGGAAGGGACTATTTGGATGACTCTTTTTCTTAGCAGCTTTTCTATCTCTAGTGCTGCTTCTTCCTTTTGACTGGGTGGAACATCAGGAAGGTTTTTTGAAGAGATGGGACAATAATAGAAGGGTATATGATAACCTCTGGTTATGATCCTTTGTACCCAAAAATCGGTGGTGATGGTTAGCCAGGCAGAAGGGTACAAGGAGAAATGTCCCCCAACCACCTCCAGAGGAAAGGAGTTGGGCCGCTGTTCAGGAACGCTGGCAGGATTGACCAGGGAAAGAATCCCTGGAGCACTGGTTATGCGGACCCCTTCTACCCTGAAAGGAGCGTCTCCCCTGTGAGTTTCCCCCTGTGCCACTGAGGGAGAACTCAGCCTGTGTCACGGAAAGGACCCTGAGACTTCTTGAACCATATCTTTCCACTCTTTTGGTTTCAGGAGAAAGCATGTTGAGGGGAAGAATAACGGAAACCTACGGCAGAAAGGGTCTTACCGTCTTGTTCACATCTGGCCAGTGTGCATTTAACTTTGGGCCCAAACAACGAGGAGGGCTCAATGGGGGCATTAAGAAAGGAAGACTTAAAATGTTCCGCGAAGTTGCACAAGCACATCTAGGTGTGTCGTCTCAAGACCGCAGCTGAACCCGCCGCTCTAGCTGCTCCTTCTGATGCGTGAGATATCAATCGCATAGAGGAGTTAGATATAGACTCAATGGTGCCAGCTGAGAGGCCACTTTGTTACGGACCTCATCAGGCACTGCACCAGCCAAGGTTTCAGAGAGTTCAGAAACAAGATCACTTTGAAGCCTGGTAAAGTGTGCCATATAATTCAGGGACCTAATAGCAAAGGTCGCTGAAGCAAAGGTGTGCTTCCCTATTCTGTCCAGGATCTGGGACTCTCTGTTAGGTGGATGGACAGTCTGGCTTTCTTCTTCTGCCAAATCCTTTTTTGTTGTGGCTGCCACCACCAAAGCATCTACAGGAAGACCTTTGGACCAATGGGGGTCTGAAGCAGGAGGGGACAAGATCTTATCTGGCTTCTGGGGAATAGATTCAACAGTATCAGGGGCCTTCCAAGCATACTGCACGATGAACTTGACAAATTCATCGGCAGGTGGAGTAACCCAGGATGTAGGGGGCCGGGCGCGAAAGGCCTGCAGGAACACAGATTCCTCAGGGGTCAGATTAGAGGGCTGCCAATCACCTCTCTGTTTCAGGATTTCAAGGATATCACCAAAGGATACCTCAGAGGGTGACTGAGGGGATCCTTCCCCCACATCGAAATCTGTGTCTTCAGTGAGAGACTCCTCTGTGGAGTCCATGTGCTTCCTCTTACACAAACCTTTCTGGTGGACCTCCTCAGTGGGAGAAGCTGGGGAAGACAACGGAAAAGGGGATTCCTGAGGGAATATGTCCTGAGGCCCTTGCACCTGATGTCTGCTAGGTATGACTTGTGAAACCAGTGTACCAGAGGAGGGTGGAGGTATAGGCAGTCCGGTATCGCCAGCAGCAGCGAAAGCCTTCTCCATCAGTTGGAAGGCTGGTCCACCCAGAGAGGAGTGTATGTCAAGGACAGGGGGCACTCCACCCCTAAGTGGCTCAGCCTGCCGACTCTGAGTCCCTGGATGGCTATGGAGCAGCAAGCTATGCGTATCACAGCTGACATCCTGGGTCATACCAAAACTTTCCTGCCATGAAGGCAACTGCGGTTCCTTAGTGAGATCCATAAAGGGAACTGCAGAAGGGGAAGACTGTACTATATCCATGGACTTCAAAGGCAATGAAGGAGGAGAATAAGAAGGTGTCTTTGGAGATGGGTGATCACCTCCTAAGGAAGGATAGTTCCTGGGGGGGTGGAATACCTCTGGCCAAGAATGCCTGGTTTTCAAGATGCAACACATCATGTTCAGAAAGACTTCTAGTGGACCTCACAGAGACTGAGGGAGAAACAGGCCTGTCCACAAAAGAGGCAGACTTGGTGCCCATCTCATCTGATCGCACTGAGGACAACAGTGCCGAGAAAGACTGAACTACCATAGTCTGCACCAAAGAAATCATCGGTGCCGATGTGACTGTCTGCACCGACACAGGGATCGGTGCCGAAGTGGTTGTTGTCGGTGCCGAAACTGGAACCGACAAAACTGGAGTCATTAATAAAGGCCTCAGTTCCGAGAGAGATCTCGGAGCCGACGCACCCAAGGTCTGCGCCGAATGAACGGTCGGTGACGATACAATGGTAAAGGTCTGAACCAAGGAGCCCTTTGGTGCCAATGTATAGAAGGCTGCAAGAGAGGACGGAGTCGAAATCACTAACAGAGCCGAAGGCCTCGGTGCCAAAGGTCTGGGCACCAAAAGCACTGGGGCAGACAGAGAGCTCCGGAGCCAAAATGTTTGCCTTTTTAGATTTTGGCTGGTGAGAGTCCCCAGCTGGGGATGAAGGCAAGGATTTAGCCTCAATAGAAACATCCATTTTCTTATGGGCTCTGGGAGGGGTTGAGACCTCTGGCCTAGAAACAGCCACTGAAAAGGGAGATTTTAGAAGTCCCTTCAGTAACAGCTTATTTTTCCTTTCTAACAAAGTTCTATTAGAAAAGATTTCACATATAGTACAAGCTGGTTCAACAGGTAAATGGGAAGCTCCCAAACAAAAACACATAGAGAGTGTGCATCAGAAGTAGGCAGTTTGTGTCCACAATCAGAACACCGCTTAAACCCCGGACTGCCCTTTTTATCTGCCATAACAACAAATAGAAAGTACCAACAATGGTACAAGAGAGTACCCGAAGGTATGAAAAAGAAAGGGAAAGGGATTACCAATGATTGTAAAGAGAAACTACCTCACGGTAAAAAAGGGAAAGTAAAGAATAGAAAAAAATCTGTTGAAATTATATAACGCTAGAAGCAATAGGGCAAGAGACAATAAAATATCAACTTTTCTGACAGAAAAGTAATTTGTAAAGCAATTAAACAACAATTGACTGTACTTAGCTCAAGAGAAGTAGCGTGACATGACCGGATGGCAACACGGCAAATGAAATCTGAGGTAACAGGGAGAGGGGAATTGTGGGTAAGTGTTTAGCTTGAGAGTTGGAAGCTGACGCAAGCTTGGAAAATGGCCGGCTCGGTTCCGAGCTCGGAACCGATACCCATACGTAAAGAATGAACGGGGATTAACAATATCAGATAGGATGTTTTCATACCTCCTGCATGAATTGGAAAAGCATGTCTGGCTATGAATGACTTACTGTTTATTCATTTATGACAAATGCACTACAGCACCACTTTGTTGGTCAGTCACTTCCCATGTGAATGGAAATTATTAGAGCACTCTTCAGCAAAAGTACTGGTCCTCTGTGGGAAATGAGGATAAGGGAAACTCATCTAGCTGCCATCTTTCAGGACTCTGGGAAGCTATTCACTTGCAAAAAGAGCATATTTCTCCCTTGTTTCTGCTTTCTCAGCAGAGAATGGAGAGTTTCTAATGAAAGCCTTCACCATCTAGTGGCTGTAGAGGTTTCTGTACACTTCTCTGTACTTTCCTGCTAAGTAGTTTCACAGAAGAAAGAACAGCATTTATCCTCATCATTCCTGGATGGTCAGACAACAGTATGTTGAAACCTGTTAGTCTCTATATTAGTGCAAGCAAAGAAGTCCCCTTAGGCTGGAGTGAGAGCCATTCTGGGTGCATTCAGGCCTGGTTACTTCTTCAAATACTTTATTCTCCTAGTCCTTCCAGGTGAAGTCTTAGATAACAGTATGTCAGGAAAGCCTTCCACTATGCCAAGTAAGAGTTTCTCCATCTGGGTTAAGAGGTACCCCCGCCTACAGTCTATAAGTTTGCAGGAGGCTCTCTGTCATATCAAACTCCTATTTAACTTGCACAGCAACAATTTCATGGTTAAGGTGCATGTATGCAGCATCTCAGTACATCATGATTTGGTGGCTGGTAGAGCTGTGGCTCAAAATAGGTGTATTAAATGGTTCCTGAAAGAGGCTCATGTCTGTTCACCTTTGAAGAACCCTTCTTCTCTGTGGGATTTAAACATTATACTTGACAAGTTTGCTAATCCTCCTTTCATGCACCACATTTGGCAAGATTAGTTTGTGTCTAGAAAAATACAATTTTTAGCAGCAATTATCTTTACTTATAGGACCCCCATATTTTTATTTACGGGAAAGTATGAGCAGCCAGAGAATGGGTACTGGCAAGGTAAGAATGGCCATAAGACTCAATAACCTTGGAATGTCTATGGACATGGTATTACCTGAGCATTTATTATCACAGGAAAGTACAGTTTTGTACCTACCATAAATGTAGATGTTCGAGTGTATACCCTGCTGCAGTCATCACACTTGGGTTATCCTGTCATCAGGCGGTCCCGCACTCGGCCCAAATTCCAAAGTCTTGGTCCGGCGTCGGTTGCTGTCGCTTCTTCCCTGACGTCAGTGCGCCAGGGGTATATAAGAGGTATCCAGCGTCATTTTCCTCAGTCTTTCTTGCCCCAGATGTCAGGTGCCCCCCCAAAAGGTGGTCAGTAGATAGTACCAATAATAAAAGTTTATCACAAACAAAACATCCCTTCAGCTATAAGCAAATACACCACAAAGGTTGTATCAGATTTTAAGGTATTGAAAGGTTTTAGTTAGGTCAGAGGGGATGGAGGGAGGGTAACCTGGACTGCAGCAGTGTATACACTCGAACATCTACATTTATGGTAGGTACAAAATCTGTACTATGTTCATCGTGTTACCCTGCTGCAGTCATCACACTTGGGTGGAATCCCAAAGCTAAGGATGGGAGGTGGAGTCAAACAGGGTTAGAGGAGGCTAGAAGGCCCTGCAAAACTGCAGTGGCGAAGCCAGCTCTAGTCTTAGAGTAAAGTGGTAAGTGATAGTGTTTGGTGAAGGTGTGTACTGAACTCCAAGTTGCAGCTTCCAGAATATCCTTGGTTGGGACCCCCCCTGAGGAAGGCTGTAGAAGTAGCTGCTGCCCTGGTAGAGTGGGGCCTTATGCTAGCAGGAACTGGTTTTCCATGGTGGGTGTAGCAAAAATGTATGCAATGTCCTATCCATTTGGAAATGGTCTGTTTTGAGATCACCTTTCCTTGTGATGCTGTAGCATAGGATACAAAAAGCTGGTCAGATTTTCTGAAAACCTTAGTTTTATCCAAGTAGTAATGTAGCTGCCTGTGAATGTCCAAGGAATGCAGGAGTCTTTCTCCTTTGTTCTGTGGATTTGGAAAGAAGGTGGGTAAATGGATGGTTTGATTTAAAGCCACACTGGATACCACCTTAGGCATATAAGAGGGGCTAGTTCGTAGAGAAACTCTGTCTTGATGAAAAATGAGGAAAGGCTCTACTGCCATTAGTGCCTGAAGCTCTGAGACTCCTCTGGCTGAAGTAATTGCTAGCAGCAGGGCAGTCTTCCATGATATAAACTTTAAGTCAGCTGAGAAAGCTGGTTCAAAAGGAGGTAGCGTAAGTTTTTCCATAACAAAACTGAGGTCCCAAGTTGGTGTTGGTGCTCTCCTGGGAGGCCTAATGTTTTTGGCCCCTCTGAGAAACTGCCTTAGAAGTGGATGTCAAAATAAGGGAGGATCCGTGTTGGAGTGAGCTGAAATAGCTGAGGCATGGATTTTAATAGATGAAAAAGAAAGGCCTTTGTGTAACATCTCAGTTAAATATTGTAGAATCTGAGGTATGTTTGGGTATTTTGGCCTTTAGCTTGGTTCCAGGTGCAAAACCTTTTCCATTTGTCTGAGTTGGCTTTCCTGGTGCTGGGCCTCCTGGCATCCAGAATAACCTCCATAACAGCTTGGGAAAGAGGAGCTGGCTGGTTGCTTAGGTGATTTGCCATGCAGCCAAATTTAAGGTTTTGAGCTGGCTGTGAAGGATCTGACTGTCTTGCTGTGTGAGCAGATGAGTAATTTGTGGTAAAATCCATGGTGGGCCCTGGGCCATATTCCTTAATAGTGGGTACCAGTGCTGGCGTGGCCAGTCTGGGGCAATGAGTATCATTCGGGGTCTCTCCATCATGACTTTCAGCAGCACCTTTGTGAGAAGGGGCAATGGAGGGAAGGCATATACTGTCAGCATTTTCCAACTGAACGAGAGTGCGTCCACTTTCCAAGCTTGATAGTGAAACGTCCTTGTGCAAAATTTTGTTAGCTGATAGTTTTGGGGGCTGGCAAACAGGTCTATGTCTGGGTGCCCCCATTTTTGCGTTATCATTGCAAATACTTGTGGATCCAGTTTCCACTCGTGGGGATCCATGATGTTTCTGCTTAGTTCATCTGCCAATGTGTTCTTTTTTCCTGGCAGGAATTGAGCTTGTAATTGAACTTGGTAAGCCAGTGCTGTGTTCCACAAGGTCATTGCTTGTCTGCATAGAGGGTAGGAGTGTGTACCCCCTTGTTTGTTTATGTACCACATTACTGTGGTGTTGTCTGTCCTTATTGTAAGCTGTCCTGGATGTAAGAGGTCCTTGAAGGCTGTCAGGGCATTCTGTACAGTTAGCATTTCTTTTTGATTGATGTGCAGATTCCTTTGATCTGCAGTCCATATGCCTTGAACGCACCGTCCTGTCATGTGTGCCCCCGCAGGCATAGTCCGCTGCATCTGTTGTCGTAGTTTGCCTGGCTGGGGGTAAGGTGAAAGGCTGACCCTTGTTGAGGTGACATGCCTGTGACCACCATAGAAACTCCTGCTGAAGGAGGGAATGACAGGTATCATTGTTTCCAAGCTGTGGCTGTGTTGAGTCCATACGCTTTTTAGGTACCATTGTAATTTCCTCATATGCAGTTTTGCAAATGGTATTAGTAGTATGCAAGATGCCATGAAGCCCAAGGCCTGCAGAATTTTTCTTGCAGGGAGTTGGGTCTTTGTTGCCATTGTTTTGAAGTATTGAGTTAGTTGTAGTTGTTTGTCTAGCATCAGATAAGCCATCTGGGCCGTTGTATTCAAGCTGGCACCCAGGAATGTCATATTTTGTGAGGGCACTAGTTTTGATTTCTTTTCGTTTACTGTGTACCCTAGGCAACTTAGAAGGTGTTTTACAAAAGCCAGATGTTGTAAGAGAATGTCCTTGCTTTCTGCTTGGATGAGGCAGTCGTCCAGGTATGGGTATATTTGAATTCCTCTTTGTCTGCAGTATGCAATTACTGGTGCCAGGCATTTTGTGAAGAGCCTGGGCACAGTAGATCCAAAGGGCAGTGCAGAGAATTGGTAATGGGATGAACCTGCAATGAAACGGAAGTATCTTCTGCAATTTTGTCTGATAGAGACATGCAGGTATGCCTCCTTGAGGCCCAACGTTACTAGCCAAGCTTTCTTGCCCAACATGGGAAGAAGCTGCTGTAGTGTTAGCATCTTGAATTTTGGTACTTGCAAGAAGGTGTTTAGAATTGAAAGGTGCAGAATGGGTCTCCAAGCATTGTCCTTTCTGGGGACTAGAAAGAGCCTTGAGTAAAATCCTTGGCCTTGTTCCTGTGTAGGTACCAGTTGAATAGCTTTCATGTACATGAGGGCTGTAATTTGTTTTTGTGCCTCTGCCCATTGATTTTGTGGCAGGTTTGGCATTCCTTTTATCCTTGGCAAGGTGTAGAAATGGAATCTGTATCCTTGTGAGATAATGTCTAGGACCCATTTGTCCTTTGTGACGATGTGCCAGTTGTCTGCAAAAAGTGCTAATTTTCCTCCCAAGGGAGCTGCCAAGAGAGATTTGCTTGGCAGTTTGAGGTGTAAGTCATTGTGTTTGCCTTCTAGTAGTTCGGGACCTGTCTTCTCCTCCCTTCTGTGTTGCAGTGCCCCATTGGCAAGGTTTGTAAGGGATTTGTGCTTGTCCTCTGCCCCTTGGATGCCTGTATTTACCCCTCTGTGGTCTGTCAGAAGCTGGAATGGACCAATTTTTTGTTGGCCAATTTCTGCTGAAGCGTGGGGGCTGTACCTGTAAGAAATCTTTGACCATCTGCATAGATTTTGCCTTATCCTCCATTTTCTTTAAAACCTCTTCTGCTTTAACCCCAAATAAGACATCCTGCTGTAAGGGTGCATCTAGTAACTTTGCTTTAACATGATCAGGCAGAGTTTGTTCCTTTAACCAAGCATGCCTACATATAACAGACCCAGTAACAGCTGCTCTACAGGAAGCTTCCAAGGAATCAAATCCACATTATAAAGTATGTTTGCCCACTTGTTCAGCTGCATGCAACAGATCCTGCATTTCCTTGAATTCAGACTGTTGAGGGTGCGTGCTCATCTTTTGTTTTATTTGAGACATTAGGAATTGCTGGTATTTAAGCATGTGAAATTGACAATTTAGTGCTCTCATAGCTAGAGTAGCTGAGGCGTAAACCTTCTTCCCCCACCTATCTAGTGCTCTGGAGTCCCTTTCAGAGGGTACAGGATTTTTAGCCATAGAAGCCTTAGCCCCTTTGAGACCCTGGGAGATTGTCTCTGGATCAGCAAGAGGGCTTTTGTAAAGGAATTTGTGTGAGTCAGGCACTCTATAGTATCTATCTGGCTGGAGCAGGAGGCAGAGAATCTGGATTTAGACTAGATTCTAAGTAAACATCATCCACAATGTCTAAAACTGGGGGGATAGCAAGTGGTCTGTGCTGGGGGAGTAAAAGAAACTCTTGGAGCCTTTTCTTTGAGTCGGAGTAGTCCTGACCTTCCCAGTGGAAATGTTCCCTCATGGTATGTAAGGTTTCCCCAAAGGAAAAGTCTTCAGGGGGAGAAGCTGAGGGAATGGAATCTTCAGCATCAGAATCTTCATAAGGGGGAAAGGAGTAATCCTGTTCCTCAGAGGAGCCTGAGGAAATAGACACTTGATCAGAGGAGGCATAACCCACCTCTTGTCTAGGCCTTTTGCTGGGGGGGGGGGGGGTTGGGAACCCCTGATTAAAGAAATCAAATCTTCAGCCATTTTAAGCATCTGTTTCTTAGGCATGGGGCCTTGAACTGGAGACTGAAGTGCAGTCTTTTTTGGTTTTAGAGGAGTCTTAAGCTTAGCATAAGATTTTATGGTGAGAGTAGTCGGTCTGAAGACACCTTCTGAAACCGAAGGTATTTCTACAGCACCGGCTTCTCCTTCTGCAATGTCGTCGGTAGGGCCTAAAGAAAATGGCTGTGTCGGCCTAGAACTCTCTGCTAGAGAATCCGAAGCGGTCTGGGGTTCCAATTCTGCGGTAGCCAGGGGCTGCGTAGGCGCCTCACTGAAAACCGGAGACCGGCCCAGACGAGGCCTCGGAGTCTGGCTTGGATCTAGGCTGCCTGTCTTTATCTTTGCGTTTTTTATGCACGCCGGTAGTCGGTTGCTCCGACGGCATAGTGTAATTAAATTTCCTACCGAAGTAGTGTTGTGCGAAATCAAAGCATCGCTTTATAGTTTGCTTATTGAACCTAGCACAAAACCGACAATCAGTGACATTGTGGTCTGGGCCTAGGCAAGGTATACAATAAGAATGAAAGTCCTTATGAGGTATTTGCTTCCCACAAGAAATGCAATTGTTAACTTTTTCTGACATCAGACTGAGGCAAGAAAAGGTTCCTCAACAGGGTACTTAGCTTTGAAGACTTCGGACTGAAACTCGATTCGAAAATCTCAGGTGTCGGCCGACCGGCACTTGCGAACTGCTTCTGCTTCAGGCACCGCACGGCAAGAAAGACTGAGGAAAATGGCGTTGGATGCCTCTTATATACCCCTGGCGCACTGATGACAGGGAAGAAGCGACAGCAACCGACGTCGGACCAAAACTTTGGAATTTGGGCCGACTGCGGGACCGCCTGACGACAGGATAACCCAAGTGTGATGACTGTAGCAGGGTAACATGATGAACATCTGTTGTTAGACTGAAGTATTTTCCTTGCAGAAATCATGCCACTGAATGAAATGTTTTCTTTCTCCACTTGTTGCTGCTTAAGTCAGCTCAGTTCTATGTTTGTTTGAATAAAACCACCTTATTAATAATAACTTTGGTGTGTTGCTGACTAAACCTTATACAGTACCTTGCTCTAAAGATTTGACTACAGGCAGTCATGAGAATTTTGATGTTCATTGAAACAGAAGACAGTCTCTAACCTGAAAAAAGAAAATTTACCAGAAACTTGTGAACTAGAAATCTGAGCTGACACCTCCTACTTGTAATTAATGCTTCTGTGTCAGAGTAGATGAAGAAAATTTTACACAAGGCTTACACTTACATGGTATATAAACGTTACCTAAACAAATAACACACTTCTCTTACCTAGCCTATGTAGGTATTTTTTCTCTCTACATGTACATCTATGGAAACCACGCTGTGTTTGTGACAAAGGCAGACACTCAAAACAGTAAAAATAGCAAAGTAGTACAGAGGAAACAAGTTTGCCTTTGTTTCTGGCTTTGCTAATAGTATCAGTGAAAGTTAAAAATGCCATGGTAGTGCTATGGGTGGGTCTAAAACCATGTTGTGTGGAAGTCAGGAGCTTTTCCTGAACAATATGTTGAATTAGTTGCTGGTGAATGCACTTCTCCAGAGTTTTTGACAAAAGAGAATATATGGTGATATGTCTGAAATGAGTTATAACAGATGAGGTTCCTCCTTTATGAAGGTGATGACAAATATTTTTTTCTACAGAGAGGGAAAGTATGATTCCTTGATAGATCTGTTAATTAGAAGAGACACAGGATAGGATATTTATTTTATTATTTACTTATTTATTTACATTTGTTTACTGGGAAATTCTGACTCGACGCAGGTCCTTTTTCAGCGGATGCCTGGGGAGAAAAGCTACACATCATGAAAGGGAAATGGCAGCCAGCTTGAGGTATTCTACTAGGAGATTATCTACTGAAGGAGAACACGGTTTCAGTTTAAGTAGTAGTGACTTGATGTAGGAGGTTGGGATGGGTTTTAGGGTGAAATAGGTGGTGTCTGCTGTGTATGGAGTGGGCATAATAAAACTAATAATATACTAGGAAGTATAAGTGCTGAGGTGAGCTGAGTCGCAAAATATAATTCTGATAGGAACATTTAAAAATTGTGATTAAAAATGTTGAGCAATTGTTAAAATATCAAGAAACATGGATACTTTGAAGACCAGATCACTTATGACACCTAAGTAAATAAATTAGAAACAGCTGATAGGTGGCCATCTGAAGACAGTCAGAGCACTTTACGTGACAAAGATCTGGAGAGGGAGAGCAGTATGGTGCACTAAGCAGCTTGGGAAAGCTTGAACTCCTTAGAAAGCTTAATGCCTGGGGCCTTAGACTTATGAAAAACACAGGACAGACCCACTCCAATCAAATCCAGTATTCATGACTATGTAAACATAACATGAATGACTAGAAAGGGTGGGAAGGACTGACTGCATGACATCTCTCCTTTCTGGGTAAGAAGGTGGGATTGCGTTAGTGTTTCATCCATATTTGCAGTGGTTCTCAAGCAAATGCACACTGTGTTTTCTGCAATGAAAGAGACTACTTTTATCACACATGCACTGAAAGTGATTTCAAACTTAGAAGAGTGGCATGGGAGTATCTTCCTGTCCATTCGTAACCCTTACAGCATTTTAGGCCACTCACTATTGCAACACACTCTCTCTCTCTCTCTCTGTACCCCTCTGTGCTGACTGTTTGAGCAAGCGTTAGGGTACCTACTTATGGTTGGGTAAGTCCACATTCCCTGGATGGGTAAAGTCTGTAGCCAGAGGGTGCGAGAGAAGGACAGAGGACCAAAGAACAGTGTTTGCAATTCAACAGAAGTAGCTGAATGGTTCTTGTGGAAATCAGGGCAATGATGATTGTGGAAAACTTGAAAAAAGTGCATGTCTTGGGTGAATAAAGTTCAAAATATTATAAGAATGCATGTCTACAACAAATCAGAAGGCAATGCCCTGCAAACATCCACAAGTGCCATCCATAGTTCAATCCTCAATCATTCATCACACAAAAGATGCACATCTGTTTTCACCGCTCAGTAATACACACCTTCCCACTACATATAAGGCATAAAAGGAGAAGGAAAGCTGAATAAGCAGATCTAAAGTGCTTAACAAGGCCACATAATAGAAAAGATGTGGCTGTTTAACTTAAACCCTGATCTGTCAGACATACTATGCTTACTGACAGCTTATTACTCTAAGCTGTCTTTTAAGTCAGCTACAGTTAAAGAATCGAAGGTGGAATGTGACATAAAATCTGACATCAGTGTTTTAACATTTGTTCCATTATAAACAATTTATAGGATCATAGGAGGTTACTAAGCTAATGACCCTAGAGCCATTTTCAGCCTAGCCATTCATGTCCCAATTTTCCCATTTATCAAAGCCCATGGGCTAGAATGGCTTTGGTATATGCCTGTGACTTACGGCATCTACAAACTGTCCTTATACATAAAAATGTCATTATAGGTTCATAGCTGAATACTAGGCTAGCTACCCCGAAGGGCCATTTTAAGTCTAACCAATAAACCAAGATAAGAATCAAACCCTGTACCGTGTGCCTATATGGGAAAGACTAACCAATATGCCAAACTTCCCAACCCTTGTATAGTTATAAAGCAAAGCTGTAGTCTATTACCAATTTATTTAAAAGTCATTCCATGTCATGACACAAACGTCACTAGGCAACCATAAACCAAAAACACAAAACAATCTTAAAATTCTAAATTAACACTGCTTTGATAAGTGTTAGAGCCAATATGTCATATGCAGATAACAGCACAAAGAAAGATATATATATATATATATATATATATATATATATATATATATATATATATATATATACACACACACACATTAAGCAAAGTTTTCGATCATGCACTAAAAAGCATGCAGTGCAAATTCTCTTTCAGCTATGCTACAAAGTGAACAAAAATTATGAAAAAAAGTAAGTTTCAGGAAGCTGCAACTAGCTAAACAGAACATTAGCAAAACTAAATTATAGTGGTAGAATAACTAATTTATAGTAGTAGAATTCTTAACAGCATTTCATTCTATGTTAGATTTCACAGCATAAAGGGTTGGAGTCCTGAATGTGACATAGGAAAAGTACAGTTGTGTACACTTACCATAAATGTAGATGTTCGAGTGTATTCACTGTTGCAGTCATCACACTTGGGTTATCTGCCTGCAGGTAGCCCTCAGTTGGCCAAATACCAGAGTCTTTGGATTTCTGCGTTGGATGCTGTCGCTTCTTCCATGATGTCAGGTCGTCAGGGGTATAAAACATGCAGCCAACGCATTTATATCAGTTTTTCTTGCCCCAGATGTCAGGAGCCCCCAAAATAGGAAGCAATTACATGGTGTGGAACACTCCCAGTAAAAAGTAAATACCAATGTTATAAGATGTGGCCAAACAAAAAGGATAGGTAGAAGTATACAGAAGAGAGGGGGCTGGAAGGAGGGTAACCAGGACTGCAACAGTGAATACACTCGAACATCTACATTTATGGTAAGTGTACACAACTGTACTATGTTCTTCGTGTTTCACTGTTGCAGTCATCACACTTGGGTTGATTCCCAAAGCTGAGGAAGGGTGGAGACAGTCAAGAAGCATTAGGGCTGGCAAGCAAGCCCTGTAAGACTGTTGTGGCAAATCTAGCTCTGGATTTAGAAAAGATATGTAAGTGGTAATGCTTGGTGAAGGTGTGTACAGAGCTCCAGGTTGCAGCTTCCAGGATGCCCCTTGTAGGGACTCCCCTGAGAAATGCTATAGAGGTTGATGTAGCCCTAGTTGAATGTGTTCTGATCCCCTGTGGGGTAGGTTTCCCATGGTGTTTGTAGCAGAAATGGATGCAGTGTGCTACCCATTTAAAAATGGTTTGCTTTGAAATGGCCCTGCCCTCTGCCCCTGTAGCAAAGCTGACAAGCAGCTGGTCAGATTTTCTGAAAGGTTTAGTCCTGTCCAGATAGAACTTAAGCTGCCTGTGCATGTCCAGGGAGTGTAGGATCCTTTCCCCTTTATTCTGAGGATTAGGGGAAAAAGATTGGCAAACTAATGGATTGGTTTAAAGCCACACTAGATACCACCTTGGGCATAAATGATGGGTTAGTCCTGACGGAAACCCTGTCCGAATGGAAGATGATGAAGGGTTCCACGGACATAAGGGCCTGCAATTCAGACACTCTTCTAGCTGAAGTGATGGCTAGAAGTAGAGCTGTTTTCCAGGAGAGGAATTTTAATTCTGTTGTAGCAGCAGGCTCAAAAGGGGAAAGCATAAGCTTCTCTAGTACAAAGTTAAGGTCCCAGGCAGGAGTGGGAGCTCTCCTCGGGGGTCTTAAATTGTTAGCTCCTCTCAGGAACTGTTTGACCAGAGGGTGAGAAAAGAGGGGTGGCTCAGTATTGTAATGAGCTGAGATGGCAGAGGCATGAATCTTAACTGAAGAGAAGGATACGCCTTTGTGGAGCAGCTCTGCTAGGTAATCTAGGATTTCAGGTAAGGTAGGCACGTTTGTGTCCTTACCCTGAGACTGGCACCAAGAGTAGTATCTTTTCCACTTTTCTGAATAGGATTTCCTAGTACTAGGCCTCCTGGCCTCAAGGATGACATCCAGCACCTGTTTGCTGAGGGTTGGTGGTGATGCATTCAGGGGAAACAGCCAGGCTGCTAGGTTTAGGGTTTGCAGCTGAGGATGTAAAATCAGGCCCTCCTGCTGGGACAGCAGAGAGGAGGTCTGATGCAGATGCCAGGGTGACACTGCTGTCAGACTGCATAAAAGTGGGTACCAGTGCTGGTGTGGCCAGTCTGGTGCAATCAGGATTGTCCTTGGCCTGTCCTGTTTGATCTTGAGTAGCATTTTCGGGAGGAGGGCCAGAGGGGAGAAGGCATAGATTGAGAGGTTTTCCTATGTAAAGGAAAGGGCATCCACTTTCCATGCTTGGCTGTGGGGAATTCTGGTGCAAAATTTGCTCAATTGATGGTTTTAGGGGGAAGCAAAGAGGTCCACCTCTGGTGGTCCCCACCTGTGGATTAGAAGTTTGAATGTGTTTGGTTCCAATTTTCACTCGTGTGGGAACATTAGATTTCTGCTTAAATCATCTGTCAGTGAATTTCTTTGCTTGGCAGGAATTGAGCTTGCAGGTGCACTTGATTGCTCATGGCTGTGTTCCACAGAGCCATGGCTAACCTGCAGAGTGGATAGGAAAGAGTTCCCCTTGCTTGTTGATGTACCACATAACTGTGGTGTTGTCTGTCTTTATCAAGAGTTGTCCTGGAGGCATAAGGTATTTGAAGGCCGTCAGTGCATTCTGTACAGTTAGCATTCCTTTTTGATTGATATGCAGGTGCATTTGACTTGGGCTCCATTTCCTTTGAATGCATTTGCCTGCTATGTGAGCCCCCCCATGCATAGTCTGATGCATCTGTTTTCAGGGTTTGGGCAGCGGGGGGTTGAGTGAAAGGGAGTCCCTTGTTGTGGTAGCAGGCCTTTGTCCACCAAAGGAACTCTGTCCTTATGCAAGGAATGATAGGAACCATTGCTTCCAGGTCCTGAGAATGTTGACACCAGAGACATTTTAAGTACCATTGAAGTTTCCTCATATGCAGTCTTGCATATGGAATTAGGAGAATGCAGGAGATCATGAACCCCAGGGCTTACAGTACTTTTTCTTGCAGATATCTGGGTTTGGGTGGCCAGTAGACTGAAGTAGTTTGTCATATCAGTATCATCTTCGGTCTGTCTGCTCTTGCTTTCAAGAGCACCTTGGGCAGAAGAGGCAGAGGTGGGAAAGCGTAAACTGTCCATGCTGTCCAACTGAATGAAAGGGCGTCCACTCTCCAGGCCTTTGGATGAAAGGTCCTCGAACAAAACTTTTCCAATTGATGATTCCTGTGGGAGGCAAAAAGATCTATGTCTGGCCTCCCCCACGCTTGGATTATCTCTGTAAAAACCTGAGGATGTAACTTCCATTCGTGTGGATCTGTCATATTTCTGCTTAGATTGTCTGCCAGCGTGTTTTCCAATCCTGGCAAGTACTGTGCTTGAAGTTCGATTTGCCATTCCAGAGCCAAGTTCCAAAGAGTCATGGCTAGTCTGCACAAGGGGTATGAATGTGTTCCTCCTTGTTTGTTTATGTACCACATTACTGTGGTGTTGTCTGTTCTTATCAGTAATTGTCCTGGATGCAGGAGGTCCTTGAAAGCTGTAATTGCATTTATTACTGCTAGCATTTCTTTTTGATTGATGTGAAGGTGTTTTTCCTTTTGGGACCATTTGCCCTGAATGCACCTGTCTGTCATGTGCGCCCCCCCAGGCGTAATCTGAGGCGTCTGTTGTGATGACTTGATTTGCTTGAGGCTTGCAGAATGGGAGACCTGTGTTTGCTTGACATGCTTGGGCCCACCATAGAAATTCCTTTTGCAAACATGGAATTATTGGTATTATTGTTTCCAAACTGTGACTGTGTTGAGACCATAGGTTTTTTAAGTACCATTGAAGTTTCCTCATATGCAGCTTTGCACATGGGATTAAAAGAATGTAAGATGCCATGTAGCCCAGAGCCTGCAGGATTTTCCTTGCAGTAAGCCTGGTACATTTTGCTAGTATTTTGAAGTACTGAGTTAGTTGCCCCTGTTTTTCTGGCGTAAGATAGGCCATCTGGGTGTTTGTGTCCAAGTTGGCACCCAGGAAAGTTATTTTCTGAGATGGTGTTAGCCTGGATTTCTCTTTGTTGATTGTGTATCACAGAGAATGCAGTAACCGTGTTACATAAGCCAGATGTTCCAGAAGTATGTGCTCGCTGTCCGCTTGGATCAGGCAGTCATCCAAATAAGGGTAAATTTGTATCCCTTGAAGTCTGCAGTAGGCAATCACTGATGCCAGGCACTTTGTGAATACTCTGGGCGCAGTAGATAAGCCAAAGGGCAATGCAGAAAATTGATAGTGGATTGAACCTGCAAGAAATCTGAGGTATCTTCTGCAGCTTTGTCTGATTGGGACATGCAGGTATGCCTCCTTGAGGTCCAATGTTACCAGCCAAAACTCCTTGCCCAGCATGGGAAGAAGCTGCTGTAATGTTAGCATCTTGAATTTTGGTACGAGTAAAAATGTGTTTAGGATGGATAAGTCCAAAATGGGTCTCCAGTCTGTTCCTTTCCTTGGTACCAGAAAAAGTCTTGAATCAAAACCTTGACCTTGTTCGTGAGTAGGTACCTCTTGTATAGCTCTCATGCCTATGAGCTTTGAAATTTGTAGTTGTGCCTCTGCCCTTTGATTGTGTGGCAGGTTTGGCATGCCTCTCATTTTTGGAAGAGTGTGGAATTGAAATTTGTAGCCTCTGTTTATAACGTCCAGGATCCATTTGTCTGTTGTGACAATATGCCAATTTCTTGTAAATAATTCCAGCTTTCCTTCCAAAGGTACTGCCGGCTGAGACTTGCTTGGCATGGAAATGAGGGAGTCATTGGGTTTGTTTCCTGTATTTTTGTGCACTGTCTTCGCCACCTCTTGGTGCTGGAGTTTGCCATTGTCTGCCTCTATATGATCCTTGTGATTGCCCTCTGCCCCTTGTGCATCTGTATCTACCTCTTTGGGGCTTGTCAGTGGTTGGAAAGGACCAGTTTTTTTGAAGGCCAATTTCTGCTAAAACGTGGTGGTTGGACCTGTAGAAAAGCTTTGACAGTTTGCATAGATTTGGCTTTTTCTTCCATTTTCCGTAATATCTCCTCAGCATTAGTACCAAACAGCACATCCTTTTGTAAAGGAGCATCTAGAAGTTTAGCTTTCACATGATTAGGCAAGCTTTGTTCCCTAAGCCAGGCATGTCTACGAATGACTGATCCTGTAGCAGCAGCTCTACTTGAGGCCTCTAGGGCATCATAGCCACATTGTAAGGTGTGTTTACCCACTTGCTCTGCACTATGCATCATATCCTGCAACTCCTTCAAATCTGGTTGTTCAGGTTGAGACATTGTATTCCTTAATTGTGATAACAGGAACTGTTGATATTTAAGCATATGAAACTGACAATTTAAGGCCCTCATGGCTAGGGTGGCCGAGGTATATACCTTTTTTCCCCACCTTTCTAAGGATCTTGACTCTCTTTCGGCAGGAAGTGGATTCTTAGCAGTAGAGGCCTTCAATCCCTTGGGGCCTTGAGAAATGGTTTCAGGGTCAGCATTATGGCTTTTGTAGAGAAATTGGTGAGAGTTAGGAACTCTGTAGTACCTATCAGGTTGGACTGGTGCAGGAGGCAGGGAATCCGGGTTAAGGCAGGCCTCTGAATAAACATCATCAAGTATGTCCAAGACAGGAGGTACCGCCAGAGGTCTGTGTTGGAATTGGAAAAGTCTTGGCCTTCCCAATGGAAGTGTTCCCTCAAAGTGTGCAAGGTTCCCCCAAAGGAAAAATCCTCAGGAGGAGATACAGAAGGAATGGACTGCTCTGCATCCGAATCTTCAAAAGGGGAGTAAGAGTGTTCCTCTACATCAGAATGTTCTGATAAAATGGAGCCCTGATCAGAAGAGGGAGAATCTTCCTCCACTCTGGGTCTCTTGTCTGGAGGGGGCTGAGAACCCCTGATAAGGGTAATTAAATCCTCAGCCATTTTAAGCATCTGTTTTTTAGGCATGGGGCCTGGAGATGGGCCCTGTGCAACAGGCCTCTTGGGATGCCTGGCTGATTTGGATTTAGTGAAGGCCTTAATAGAAAAGGAAGATGAGGGTCTAAAGACACCATGGGTGGAAGTGGACCTGTCCACATAAGGAGGCTCAACACTCACAATGGCTTCAGTGGTTGTAGTCTGGGAAAGGGCCGAGGTACCTGCGGTCTCGGTTACAGAAGACACCGCCAAAGGAGTGTTGTCGGTAGTCAGGGACTGCAAAGGCGTCTCGCTGAGAACCGGACCACGTGTAGCCGGTTTTGGCGTGGTGTCGGTGGGGACCGCGGACCTCGCGTGTCGGTCCTTGTCCTTGCGTTTTTTGGACAAAACGGTAGTCGGAGTCTCCGACAACATTTTATAATCAAAGGCTTTACCAAAAAAATGTTGGGCGAACTCTGCCCGATGCTTAATAGTGCGTTTATTGAAAGTAGCGCAAAAGCGACAGCCCGAGACGTCGTGGTCTGGGCCTAAACAAGATATGCAGAGGGAATGGAAATCCTTATGCGGTATTTGCTTCCCACAAGAAATACAATTATTAACTTTTTCTGACATCGGTCTGAGGCAAGAAAAGTTTCAACGGGTACTTAGCTTTAATGAAGACTTCGGTTTCCAATTTTTCAGAATTCAGGAGCTGGCCGACCGGCACTTGCGAACTGCTTCTGCTTTGGGCACCGCGCGGCAAAAAAGACTGAAGAACATGGCGTCGGCTGTGTCTTATATACTCCGGCCTCACTGACGTCAGGAGAGAAAGCGACAACAACCGACGCCGGACTTAGACTTTGGAATTCGGCCGACCGAGGACCCGCCTGACGGCAGAGAACCCATCTGTGATTACTGCAGCTGTATGCACGATGAACATCATATATATTTCCTGCAAGATTCCCTTATGGGGATGTGCAGATAAGCTTCTTTTAAGTCTAGGGTGACCAGCCAGGAGTCCTTGGCTAGCACAGGCAGCAGCTGTTGGAGAGTAAGCATTTTGAATTTTGGAACCAGCAGGAAGGTGTTGAGAATTGACAGGTCCAGGACAGGACACCAAGAGTTTTCTTTTCTGGGCACCAGAAACAAGTCTGGAGTAGAAACCCTGTCCTCTTTGCTCTGCTGGATCAGGTTGAATAGCCTAGATACTGAGAAGAGAAAGTACTTGCTTTTGGGCCTCTGCCCACTGGTTTGGGGGGAGGTCTGGCAATCTGCCTGGGGTTGACAATGAGTGGAAGTAGAATCTGTATCCCTGGGATACAATGTTTAAGATCCATCTGTCCTTGGTAATGTACTCCCAGTTTTTTGCATGCAGGGCGAGTTTTTCTCCTAGGGGTGCAAGTACTTGGGCAAAGCTGGGAAGGATGAAGGACAAGTCATTGTGAACTTTTTCCATAGGATGGTGGCTTACCACTCCCTGTTTCTGAGGTGGGAGCACTCCATTGTTTAGATCTGTGCATACCTTGAGACTGTAGTCTTGGTGGTCTGCTGCCCCTGGGTTTGGACTAAGAGTAATCTGAGGGGTCAGAGTCATCGGACTCATGATCTGAAGAATCAGAAGGAAAATCCATTCTTTGTCTTTTAGAGGAGGAAGGCTGGCTTCTCCTAATTAAAGTAATAAGGTCTTTAGCCATTCTAAGCATTTGTTTCTGTGGCATGGGCACTTGAGAATGTGCTTTGGTTGTCGGTTTCCTAGGCATACAGCGAACTCTGGGCCTGAGAAATTCAGTAGATTTAGTCTGAAACAAAGTAGTAGGTTTAATACGAACATCGGAAGGTCTGAACTACACCCTCAGAAGCCAGTGCCTGCACAGTGGCTCCAGACTCATCCAAGGTAGAGACATCCGCAGGTTCCATAGTCGAAGAAGCACCTTGCGGCATACCTGACTCCGAATGGGTCTCAGTAGAGCCATGCGGATCTGTAGAAGTGGGTATCAAGGGCTGCAAAAGCACTTCATCGAGTACTGGCGGACTGGCGACTAGCTTAACGGAAGCGTCATCGGCAGTTCTGGACCTATGCAGTCTCTCTCTGTTTTTATCCTTATGTTTTTTTTTGGAGGATCGGTAGTCGGATGGCTTATCGAAGCCATTGTGGAATACGGAGAAAGAGAGCGAAAGAATTTAGTGACAAAGATAGCCCAACGACGAATAGTTCTGGTGTTGAACAGGGCACAAAACCGACAGCGAGGAATGTCGAGGTCTGGGCCTAAACAGGTGATGCAGTAAGAAGACAATTATTAATGTTTTCTGACATCGGTTAGAGCAAGAAAAAAGAATCCCCAACAGGGTAGTTAGCTTTAGAAGACTTCAGGTCTGAAACTCAAATAAAAAAAATTTTAGGTAGCGGCCGACCGGCACTTGCAAACTGCTTCTGCATTGGGCTCTGCTCTGCAAAAAAAGATGATGTAATGGCATCGGCTGCATATTTTATACCCCTGACAACTTGACGTCATGGAAGAGGCGACACCATCCGACGCAGAAATCCCAAGACTCTGGTATTCGGGCTGACTGAGGGCTACCTGCAGGCAGATAACCCAAGTGTGATGACTGCAACAGTGAAACACAAAGAACATCTGGTTCTAATGCCCCCTGAGACAGCATGCGATGAAGGTAGAAATAAAAGAGTCTGCTCTGATGGACAAGAGATAATCCCACTCCCATGTGTAATCTTGACAAATGATCTTCAGGACCCATTTGTCTGAAACTACTTGTTGCCAAAGAGAAAAATGGAGATTCAGACTTTTTGGAAGGGAAAGGGGATGCCAGGGGGGGAAATGGTCTCTTAAACAGTTATTCTGACTTGTTGGACTGGCCTCTGTATGTGTGTGTGTGTGTGTGTGTGTGGGGGGGGGTCCAGAATTATTTTTGGAATCTCTTTGTCATTCCTCCTTAAACATATTTTTGCCCGCATTTTGTTAAAACCATTTATTATGTTTTTTGCCAAATTTGGATGAAGGATTAGGAAAGCCATTAGAATATTTGGTAAAGCAGGGCTGAAATATCCTAGAGATTCCCTACATCAGCTTACCCCATTTATCACACTTTTTGATCATCTCTGCAGAAGAGAGGCCAAAAACTAAATCTCTATCCAAAGGAGAAATTAGAATCTCATTTTTAACATCATCTGGGAGGTTCTGAGAATGCAGCCAGACAAACCTCCTCAAAACAATACCAGTGGCCATAGCCTCCGAAGAAGCATCAACTGAGTCATACATATATTGTAAACAATGTGTAGTAACTTGTAAAACAGAAGAAACAAAATCATTTAAAGCAGATTTTTCCTCAAACAAAGAAACTGCAGACAAAACATTCCTCATACTTTCACAATTAGAATAAACTTTAACATATTAGCCTGAAAATTCAAAATTATGAAAAAAAACACCGTTGCAGAACCATACACTTATCCCCATACTTAACAATAATCTTTCTGTCCTTATCAGAATTAACTAAGTGTTTAGCAGCAGTAAGATTAACTGAAGTTACAGCTGCTGGGTCAGGTTTCGGAAGAGGGTATAAAAACTTATAAGTCTGAGGAACTTTATACATCCTGTCTGCCTTTTAGGTGCAGCTGTCTATCAGGAAAATTGCAGGCAGTAACACACACATCCACCAAAGCATACAGAACTGGAGGAATAGATGAAGTTTCTGGAAATTCTTTCAGTAACAGCTCAAAGTATTTTTGAGGGGCAAACACTGGCACATTGTAGAAAAAGCCTCAGAGATTGAGACCCCCACACACACACACACACACACACACACACTGGGAGAATCAGAAACTGAGCTCTATTCAGAGTCTGAATCAGAAATCTGAGGAGAAAAACTGTATCTGTCCTTCCATCTTCTTGTCCAGATTCAGAATCTTGACTCGCTTCAGGAAAAGAGGTATCTCTCTTTTTTCTACCATAAACTAGTTTATAAGAAGGATCAAGAGCCTGAGTTAAACCCTGAGCCAAAGTAAATTACTCCTGTCCAAAGAAAATTTAGGCAGAGTAGATACATGCTTAATTTTCTATTTCTTTTTGACAGAAAAAAAGGGCCCAACAGTGTTAATAGCAGCAGCAGCTTCCCCAGGGATGGGCACAACATTCTGTCAAAACAGGGAAGCCTTCCTGTTCCCTCTCCCAGGACTGACCAAAAGTGGAACTCCAACAGCTGAGGGGGATGTGGCCAACACCTGGCCCATAATGGCTATAGGTGCTACACCAGAGGGATCTAAGGTAAAAAATGAGTGGCCTGAGGTACAACTAATTACCACCCTAGAATTACTCACCTGTGGCTGAGGCAAACTGCTAGCCTGCTGCTGCAGCAAAGGCTGTTTGCTTAACGTTTTCTTTTTGTGAGTGGAAGAAGGACCAACTGTAGGACTGAAGAGTGTTCCTTAATCAAGCCAAAAATCTGAGGAGAAAAACCTGTATCTGTCCTTTCATCTTCTTGTCTAGATTCAGAATCTTGACTCGCTTCAGGAAAAGAGGTATCTCTCTTCTATCAGAAACTAGTTTATAAGAAGGATCAAGAGCCTGAATTAAACCCTGAGCCAGACAAAGTAAATTACTCCTGTCCAAAGAAAATTTAGGAAGAGTAGATACATGCTTAATTTTCTATTTCTTTTTGACAGAATAAAAATGGGGCCAACGGTGTTAATAGCAGCAGCAGCTTCCCCACGGATGAGCACAATATTCTGACAAAACAGGGAAACCTTTCCTGTCCCCTCTCCTAGGACTGACAAAAGTGGAATTCCAACAGCTGAGGAAGATGTGGCTAACACCTGGTCCATAATGGTTATAGCTGCTATACCAGAGGGATCTGAGGTAAAAAATATGAGTGGCCTGAGGTACAACTAACGGTCACCCTAGAATTACCCACCTGTGGCTGAGGCAAATTGCTAGCCTGCTGCTGCAGCAAAGGCTGTTTGCTTAACTTTTTCTTTTTGTGAGTGGAAGGACCAACTGCATGACTGAAGAGTTTGTTCCTTAGTCAAGCCAAAAATTATGCCTCTTTCTCATGGAAAACAAACAGAAAAAGCTGGTAAAGATTTAGTTTTTAAAAATCACTTTTTTTTTTTTTTTACAGAAAAAAAACAGTAAGAAGCACTTTAAAACACTTAGCCAGCCCAACAAAAGAAAATAAACACGATTTATCCACAGATTTTTTTAAAATACTTTGAACAACTTTTAAACTGATGGGGAAAAAACACTCTCGTTTATAAGTATGAAACAGTCTTGTGGCAAATCCATTAAAACACAAACTCCTAGCTTTAAAATAACTTTCCTGAACAGGAAAGTGTTATCAAAGAAAAATTAAAGTTATGTACACACCATAACTATGCATCTATGTTGTCCATTTTCATTCTTCCTCAACTATTGGGTATCAATTCCAGTCTCGGCTCTGACTAGGCCAAAGTTACTAGACTCTTACCAATAATCTCCTGGTCAGCCTGCTATACCGCAGATCGAGTTTGCTGCCTTATAAACTACAGGAGGAACTAACCCTATGTTAAGACAAAGTAAAACTAGTAGTAGCAGAAGTAGGGCTCAGACCTGGAACAGACATTCCACAATAACCATAAGGTCACTCCAAGATTCAATAGAAGGGGGATGGAGGGTAGGTAGTTGAGGAAGAATGAAAATGGACAACATAAATGCATAGTTATGGTAAGTACATAACTTTAATATCTGAATTTGTCCTTTTCATTCGTTCCTCAACTACTGGGACAGAGTCCCCAGCCACCTGTAAGTTGGGTGGTCCTCATTAAATGATATTCCAGAGTATTGCAGAACTAAACGGGAAGTCAAATCCAATTTGTAAGGAGCAATAAAGGTATGAGCATTAAACCAGGTAGCTGGAGAACAAATGTCGAGAACAGAAGTTCTAAACCAAGGGTGAAAAATGTAGCCATGGACCTGGTGAAATGTGCTTTAGGAGACCTGGGTAGGGACAGGCCTTGTTGACTGTAAACAGAGGAAATGCAATCACTAAGCCATTTGGCCAGGGTAATTTTAAAAACAGGGGACCTTGATTTGTTTTGGGTAAAAAGAGACAAACAATTTTGCTGACTTTCTGAAATCGTTTGTTCTATGAAGACAAAAATATAGTTGTCTATATACATCCAAAAGACGAAGCATGTATTCTCCTTTGTTAGCAAAGCTGGGAAAGAAAGCAGGCAAATTAATGACTTGATTAACATTCATTTCAGAGGCTAATTTAGGTGAAAAAGATGGCCTGGTCCACTAGGTAACCTTGTCTTTGTGAAAAATGAGATAAGGAGATTTGGAGGAGACAGCGTGGAGTACAAAACTTTGTCTCACAGATATAATGGCCACTAGAAAGGCAGTTTTCTAAGATAAAAATTTCAAACTGGATTTAGCTAATGGTTCAAACGGTTTCAGAGTTAACCTTTGCAACATGACTGTTAAATCCCAGGGAGTGTTGGGGTCCTTCACTGGGGCCTAAGCAAGAAAGCACCTTTGAGACAATGCCTTGCAGAATTTTGAAGAAGCTAATGAGGAAGCATTTTCACCTGAATTAAAATTAGATATGGCTGCTAATTGTACTTTGATTGTAGAGAAACTAGCTCCTTCTTGAAAAACAGATGCCAAAATCTCTAGGACAGCAGAGATAGAAGCAGTTCAGGGGTCCAGTTCCCTCTCTGTAGATCCCACATAGAGAATCTTTTCCATTTACTTTTGTAGATCTTCCTAGCAGAGGCCTTGTGTTAGACTGGGGAGGAAAGCCTGGGCTGTCTATCAGTGGAAGTGCAGAAATCTTGAGGTCAACTTTAGGCCTATAATGTCTGGATGCAACCTGAGGCCTATAATATCTGGATGATCCATCCCTGTGGGATGAGAGAGACGGTCTGGACTGGGGTCCAGTATCCATGGTGAATAGTAAAGGTGAGACCAAAGGAAGGGGAACCACACTTAACAAGGCCAGAAAGGGGAGATGAGGATAACCATGGTCTTCAACTGAAGTGTCTTCTCTAAGAATTTGGGAATTAGTGGTATTGGGGGATAAGGGTAAAGGAGACCAGAGGGCCAAATGTGGATTACAGCATCTCTCGGTGACTCTCCCAGAGAAAAGAATCTGCTACACTTGTTGTGGGGAGATGCAAAGATCACAACAAGGTTGACCCTATTGACAGAAAATTTTCAACACCACTGACTGAAAGAACACTCATGAGACATCAGAATGGACCTGCTGAGTTTGTCCACTAACACATTGGATTTCCCTGGTATGTGCAAAGCCATAAGAAAGCGGTTGGAGGAGATCACCCACTACCACACTTTCATTGCCTCTCTATAAAGGGTATAAGATTGGGTTCCCCCTGTTTGTTAATGTACCAAACCACAGATATATTGTCGGTTTGAATCACAATTTTCCCAAAGGGAAGGGCATCCTGGATGACCTGCAAAGCTAGGAGGACTGCTCTCATCTCTAGGGCATTGATGTGTGAATTGGTCTCTTCTGGTGACCCTGTGCCTTGGACTGTCCATCCCAAGAAATGCCCCTCCCACCCCAATTGGGATGCATCAATGGTTTCCATGACTACTGGAGGGGGCGAGTACAAGAGGGTGACCTTGGGAAACTTTGTCTGACCGAAACCACCAATGTTGATGGTCTTTGCATACCCAAGTGAGTTTGATAGGAAAGGAAAAGGGATGGCAAAGAACTGACCACTGAACAGCTAGGGTCCACTGAAGAATGCACATATAAAAATGGGCCATATGAACTAAGGTCATGGCAGCTGCCACTGACTCTAGGGCCAGAAGAATAAGTCTGGCTGGGGGAGAAGGGTGTGCAATAACTTGCTCCACTTGGCACCGGAAGGTCCTTATTCAATGTGGTGGACGACAGGCTATCTGACTGACTGTGTTCATCTGAGCACTTATGAACTCCAGACTCTGAACAGGTTGAAGATCAGACTTGCAGATGTTGACTGAGATGCAGATGAGAGGCTGTGGAATCCGACTGTTTTCACTTCAGATCTGAGGAGGATGGATATAATTTATTTTCAATTTTAGAAGGAGGCTCCAAAGATGGAATAGACTTAGGAGAGAGGGTTGGAGACCAATTTCTTGATTCTATCACCCCAAAAGAGGCTTTGGATGGCTTTTGGGGGTTTGAACCCCTGGAGCAGAAGAACAAGAAGAAGAAGGTGACAGCAAGCCTTTCAGAGATAATTTGTTCAGATGGTTGCTAAGGGCCCTGGAATTAAAAGATGCACAAATGGAGCAATCAGTATTTAAGTGAGAGGCTCCTAGGCAATAAACACACTCCCTGTGGGCATCAGAGTTTGGGATCTAGTGCCCACAGGAAGCACATTTCTTGAAACCAATCATTTTTGGATATGTTTGAAAGGAGAATACCCTCGAGAGGGTAGTGAAAAAAAGGAGAGAAGATGAAGAAAAATACCAACAATGGTACTCACACCTACCAAGAGCAGAAGAGAAAGTAGAATTTGAACCTAACGCAAAGATAACTTGAAAAATTATGTAAGGAAGGTAGGCGATGACAGAAAAAGGAGTTTAAAAGAAAAATTAAGAAACTGAACACCCAAAAAGCTCTCTAAGAAGGAGCCACATCTGTAGCGTTATGGCGGTAAATGAAATCTGAGGTATAGCAGGTTGACTGGGGCATTATGGGTAAAAGGAGCTTGAGAGTTGGATCCGAGAGTCTAGTAAATGTGGCCGTGTCAGATCTGAGGTCAGATCAGATACCCAACAGTTGAAGAATGAATGAAAAGAACAACATCAGATCATTTTTTTTCTTTTTTTTTTTTTTTAAAGGAAGGTTTTCTCCCAAAGGGAACTTATCTGCACAGCAAAGGCACAATTGCATTTTTCAGTGACAGATCTTGTTTGCTGGTTTATATAAAGTAGAAAGTACTAATATAACATTCCTGACAGGTGAAACCATACCTGGAGCTCAACATGAAGGACAGTGGTGTCTTTATAAGCTCTAGTTCTTCAGAAATTAACAGCAAAAAAGGTTGGTGTTTAGTGAGTGGGAAGTTCAGGAAAAATGAAAATGGACAACATGGATGAAACATTATGATAAGTACATAAGTTTTTTATCTGATGTTGTCAATTTTCATTCTTTCCTTAACTGTTGAGAAAGAGTTCCCAGCTACCTAAAATCCCGGGTGGACTCTAAGGAAGGATATTCCTGAGCACTACTGAGCCAATGGCTGCTCTTCCCCTCGAGACCAGATCCAGTTTGTAATGAGTGATAAAGTTATGAAAATTGGTCCAGGTTGCAGCTGCACATATGCCATCCATGGACACTCTAAGCAGAAACACTGAGGAAGTTGCCACAGATCTAGCTGAATGGGCTCTTAAAGGTTTTGGTAAGGATAGCCCCAAATTGTAGTACACAAATGAAATGCAGTCAGCCAGCCATCTGGCTAAAGTTACCTTTGCAACTGATCTGCCCAATTTAGAATCTGCAAAGGACACAAATAATTGATCTGTCTTCCTAATTTCTTTTGTTTTGTGTAAGTGAAAATGTAACTGTCTGTGAACATTCAGTAAATGCAACCTATATTCACCTTTGTTTGTAAATTTAGGAAAGAAGATTGTTAGATTAATGGACTGGTTGACACTGGATTCTGACACCACCTTAGTAAGGAAAGAAGGGTTAGTACATAATGTTACTCTATCCCTATGAAAAATCAAGTAGGGAGGTTTAGAGGACAATGCCTGCAGTTATGAATTTCCTCTAGCAGAGGTAGTTTTCCAGGTCAGGAATTGAAGATCACATTTTGCTGCTGATTCAAAGGGAGAATGAATTAAGGCCTGCAGTACCAGATTTTAAATCCCATGGTGGAGAAGGGTTTTTATAGGGAGAGTTAAGCAGAAGAGTGTCTCTGAAAAAGGCCTTACAAACATTAGATGAAGCCAGGGAAGAATTCTCAAATCCAGCATGAAAGTTAGAGATTGCTGACAAATGAACTCTAACTGTTGATGAGCTAGCTCCTTCATTAAAAAATCATTGCCAAAAATTCAAACATACTTTATACAGGGCTAAGAAGGGGGTCAATACGTTTCTGATGTGCCCAAAAACAAACCTTTTCCATTAACTTCTGTAAAGTTTTCTTGCAGAGGCTTTATGAGAAGATAAAATTATATGACGGACAGGGGAAGAGCGCATCGGTTGTCTGGCTATTAAAGGAATTGGAGAAACCATGCTGTTAGCCTGAGGTATGAGATATCCAGATGAGTCATGCCTGCCAGGTGAGACAGGAGGTCTGGAATTGGACACAGAATCCGAAGTGGGTAAAGCAGATGAAGCCACAGAAGGGGAACCAAATCTGCCGAGGCCAGTAAGGTACAATGAGGATGACTTTGTTCTTCAACTGGGCAGCTTTCTGCAGAAATTTGGGAATTAGGGTGGTTGGGGGATAGGCATAGATGAGACCATGGGTCAATCATGGAGTACAGTGTCCCCTCGATGATTCCCCCAGTGGGGGGATCAGGGCAAAGAAGCTGCTGCACTTGTTGTTTAAGGAAGATATAAAAGGATTGCAGAAAGGCTGGCCCCACTGATGGAAAATCATTTCTGCAACTTTTATGTTGCGAGACCACTCATGAGGTAGTAGAATGGACCTACTTAATTTATCTGCTATCACTGTGGATTTCCTCAGAATGTGCATTGCTATCAGAAAGCAGTTGAAAGAAATCACCCATTGCCATACTCTGAGGGCTTCTTGACACAAGGGGTAAGACTTGGTTCCCCCTTGTTTGTTGGTATACCAAACTATTGACATGTTGTCTGTCTGAATTGCAACTGCCCCGAAAGGGAGAGTCTTGGAAGGCATGCAATGCTAAGAGTATCACTCTCATTTCCAAGACATTGACATGAGTAATGGCCTCTTTGGGGACAAGTGTCTTGGACTGTTCTGCTAAGGAAATGACCCCCCCCACCACTCAGTCTGGGAAGTGTCCATGGTCACTATGGCGTTGGGCTGAGGGAAAATGAAAGGACAGCCTTGTAGAACTTGATCTGATCAAATCCATCACCAAAGGTACATTTTGCATGCCTGAGTAATTCTTATTTGAGCTGACATGCGTTAACAAAGAATCTACCATTGTGTTGCTAGCATCCACTGAAGAATTCTCATATGAAATCTTGCTACAGGAACTAAAATTATGGTTGCTGACATTAACTGAAAGCTTGATGACTCAAAAGGGCTGAGATTGTGGTACTGTGAATTATCTTCCTGACCTGAAATCTGATAGTCTGCACTTTTGAGAGAGGAAGAGAAGCTGTCACTGATACTGTGTTGAAAACTGCTCCTATGAATTCCAATGCTTGAGATGGTTCTAGATGAGACTTGCTGTATTTTATGGTTTATCCCCAGATGGGAGTAAATCTGGAGTTCCTGATCTGTTGCTCTTATGAGTAGATGCCTGGTTGGGTCAGCAATGAGCTAGTCGTCTAAGTATGGAAACACTCAGAATCCTTGCAGTCTCAACTGAGCTGCTACCACTGCCATACATTTGGTGAACACCCACGATGCTGTGGTGAGGCCAAAGGGCAATGCTCTGAACTGGTAATGACTGGCTCCCAGCAGGAAAAGTAAATACCTTCTGGATCGCCAGTTAATTTTTATATGACAGTACGCATCCTGAAGGTCTGTTGACCGCATCCAGTCATCCTTGCCCAAAAAGGGTAGAATGGAATGAACCATGACCATCCGAAACTTTGTGTGCTGAACTTATTTGTTGAAGTCACTGACAGCCAAAATTGGTCTCCAGTCCCCTGTTTTCTTTGGCACTAAAAAGAATCTTAAATACGTTCCAGATTCTGTCTGGTCAAGTAGGACCTCTTGGATGACTCTTTCCTAGCAGCTTTTGTATTTCTACTGTTGCTGCTTTCTTCTGATTGGGTGGAACATCAGGAAAGTTTGATACAAAAGGAGGTGGAAGGGAAAAGGGAATAATATATCCTCTGGATATGATCCTCTGCACCCACACATCTTTTGTGATATCTAGTCAGGCTCTCTGGTGCAGGGATAAAATTGACTCCTGATTGCCTCCAGAGTGGGATAACCGGGCCTCCTTTCAGGAGTGGTGGTAGGGCCTGCTGGAGAAGGAATCTCTGGATCTCTGGACCTCTGGTTCTGTGGGCCTCCTCTGCCACATGGGCATTGTCCATTCAAGTTCCACCTCTGTCCTTGGGGCAACTATCTCCACATGGATCTTGGAAAGGACTCTGGGACTTTTTGAACCACATTTTTCAACCAAATCATTGATTCCTAGAAAAGGACCTTTGAGAGAGTGAAAAATGTATGCCCACTGCAGAGAGAATCTTTCCATCTTTCAAACACTTGGAGAGTGTGTCTTTAACTTTAGGGCCAAACAACAAATTGCTGTCAAAGGGTGCACTGACAAATGAGGACTTGAAGGGCTCCACAAAATCACACAAGCACTTCCAGGCATGCCTTCTGATAGAAATGCCTGAACCTGCCACCTTTGAGGCACCTTCAGCTGCATATGAGATAAGCCTCATGGACAAATTCGAAATAGAATGTAGGGTAGTCAACTGTGAGGCCACAGAATTCTGAGCCTTGGTAGTAGTTGTCCTTGAAAGGGAGTTGGACAATTCCTTTATCAAGTCCCTTTGTAGTCTTGTGAAGAGTGCCAGGTAGTTCAGCAACCTGAAGGCAAAGGTTGCTGAAGCATACACACACATCCCAAATCTGTCCAACACCCTAGACTCCCTGTTAGGGGGTAGACAGAGGAACTCTGCTTAGCAAGTTCCTTCTTGGTGGTTGCCGCCATGACCATAGCATCGATAGGCACTCCTCTGCTCCAAAATTCTCTACATACAGGTTGAGCCAGAATCCGATCTGGTCTTTTGGGGATTGGCGCAACTGTATCAGGTTCTTTCCACGCCCACTAGATCAAGTCAATGAGCTCATCAGCAGGTGGAGTTACCCAGGAGGTAGATGGGCCAGCTCCAAACACCTCCAGGAATACAGATTCCTCTGAAGAAGGGTTACCGAAGGACCAACAACCCCTCTGCTTAAGGATCTCAAGAATGTCTCTGAATGAGACATCTTCAGGTGGTGATCTCGGGGTCCCTTCCCCTTCATCGAAATCAGTATCTTCTGTGACGGACTCCTGAGGGGAGTCCAAGTGCATCCTCTTGTACTTCCTATTCCTAAGGACTTCCTCTGTGGGTTGCTCAGGTGAAGTGTTGGAAGAGATTGTGATACCCTGCTGGATAGTCTGCAGACTTTGAGCTGGCTGTCCCTGTGGCATAGAATGATGTGGCTCAAGGCGCCGAGACACCCGGGATCCAGAAGGAAGAGGGTAGAAACTGTCTGTCTTGCCTAAGCAGAGAAAACTCTCTCTACCACATAAAAAGCACAACACCCCAGGGAGAAAGCAGCCAAAGGGCCAAGAAGCCACACTTTCACTCCATCAACTCCATCTGTCCCGATGGCATTTCACTCGAGGTGGAAGTCAGAGCCTAGCTGTCCAGTGCCAAGGCTCCAAGGGGCAGAGATGGCTCCAACAAATTTGGAGTCGACTATAATGCCTTGGATCTGACAGGAACACTATGGCTGTGGAAGTTATCTGGCTCAAAAGCCATTGCAGTCAGAACACTCAGACTTTCTCAGAGACGACGGTACAAATATCTTTGGATCTGATCCAGATGGTCCTGGCATACTCGGATCCAGGGGCTCTGAAACAGATGGACAGACTGGAGAAGGAGCCGACAAAGGTGGAGTAGTGCAACAAGGACTTCCTGACCCAAAGAGGTAGAAGCCAGGAGAACTCCCATCTGTTTCTTTGCCAAAAGAAATCTCCTCATCATTCTGTCCATATCAGCTTCAGTCAGACTTCTGGAAGAACAAGAGGAACCTCCAGATGAGGGACATAGAGTGCCGGCACACCATAAAAGGAGAAGGTACTCTGGAAGGTACTGGTTCTATACTAGGTGAATATTTGGTTCTTGGTAAAGGCCTTGGATTCAAAGAGCTTGGATCTGAGGAGGCTGATGTTGGATCCAACGCTGGTAGAATAGTAGCAGCCTTCGGATCCAATTTATGTTTTTTCCTTGGTGGCTTCATGGATGAAGAAGTGAAGGATCCTGTAGGTCTAGGAGACTTAGTGGAAGTCTCCTTAGCTTTTGATTTGGTGGGCTGAGCTCCAGCAATAGCCTCAGAGAAACATGTAGGGAGTAACCCTTTCAAAATAAGTTTATTTTTCCACTCTGCAATGGCACGCGGATCAAAGTTTTTAAGTTTTTACAGATCGGACAGTCTACCTGAAGATGATCTGAGCCCAAACAATAAACACATAATGAGTGAGCGTTGAACAAGGGCAACTTATGCCCACACTTTTGGCACTTCTTAAAGCCAGAAGGGTCTTTTGACATCTTAAACTAGATTATTAAGAAAATGAATATGAGGAAAAGTCGTCTTTTTTTTAAATAGTAGGCAAAAAAGAAAAATACCAACAATGGTACCAAGAATTACACTAAATATTGTAAAGGGAGAAAATATAAACAACAATTAACCACAATGGTAAAAAAGGACTCCACAGAGTGTAAGAAGAGGGATGTTTTATAGTATAGAAAATGATAAACTATTATAGAAAAATAGAAAATTGAAAAGACTTATTACATCCAATTGCTCGAGAACTCAAGGCAACCACTTCTAATCATGAAAGTGGCAAATTAGATCTGAGGTATAATAGGGGTTGGTGCATTATAGGTAAGGGGGGAGACCAAGAGGTTTTGGCGGCTATGAGCTAAAGTAATGGCTGAGTCAGATCCAAAAGAAACAGTTAAGGAAAGAATGAAAATGGACAACATCAGATTTTAAGTTATGCACTCACTACAACTATGCATTTGTGTTGTCCATTTTCATTTTTCCTCAATGAATCAGTTACGGATCCAACCTTGGATCTGACTCGGCTGCATTCCACAGACTTCAGATCCAACTCTTGAACTCCTCCCTCTACCCCTAATGACCTAGTCCATCCCCAATACCTCGGATAGAGTTTGCTGCCTTAAAGGTCTTTAATATATAACAGTAGAAGAGAAAATAAATAAAACCAGGGCTCAAACCTGGAGCTACATGTTCCAAAGGTCCAGCAGGTCACTTCAGAAGATGACATGAAAGGGGAAGTAGGGAGGGGAGTTGAGGAAGATTGAAAATGGACAACACAGATGCATAGTTATGGTGAATACATAACTTTAATATCAGATGTTGCCATTTTCATTCTTCTTCAACGTATGGGACACAGTCCTCTGCTACGTAAATGTTGGGTGACCCTCACAGAAGGATATTCTGAAGAACTGCTGTACCAAACATAGCTCTGTTTCTGAAAAGTGGTGCCCCATTTGTAATGAGTAATAAAAGTATGAGCATTAGAGCAAGTGACTATTGCACAAATATCATCAATGGAAGTTCTAGACTAGAAGGCAGATGAGGCAGCCATGGATCTGATTGAAAGAGCCTTGGGAGGGAAAAACCTTCCTGGGAATATATCCAGGAAATGCAATTAGTTAGTTATCCATTTGGCCAATGCAACTTTAGAAACTGGAGAACCCAGCTTGATAGGCGAAAAACAGCCAAACAGCTGGTTCATTTTTCTGAAATCTCTTGTTCATTGTGAACAGCAACGTAGTTGTCTATGCATATCTAAAAGATGTAGCATGCATTCTCCCTTGTTCAAGAATTTTGGAAAGAAGACTGGTAAATGAATAGTTTGATTTATATTTGACTTAAAAGCCACTTTTGGTAAGAAAGAAAGACTGGTTCATAAGATAACTATCTTTATGACAAACAATGTAAGGTGCTTTTGATGAAAGAGCATGGAGTTCAGAAATCCTTTTTGCTAATGTAATAGCAACTAAAAAGGCTGTTTTCCAAGACAAAAATTTTAAGTCAGTTTTTGCTGAAGGTTCAGAGGGTTGCTGAGTTACGTCTTGAAGTACTACTGTTAAATACCAATTAGATAGTGGATGTTTCACTGAGGAACTAAGTAAGAAGGTGCCCTTTAGGAAAGCCTTACACAACTTGGAAGCAGCCAAGCAAGAAGTATTGTCTCCCGAGTGAAAATTTGATATGGATGTCAACTCTACTTTGATTGTGGGAAAACTAGAAACTAGCACCTTCTTTAAAAAGAGAAGCTAAAATCTCCAGCACAGAAGAAAGAGGGACAGAGAAAGGATCAAAGTAATTTTTCAGGGCCCAAATTGAGAATCTTTTAAAATTTTCTTGCAAATTGTATTAGTGGAATCTTTCTGTGAGGATAAAAGTATATCATGAACCTGGGAAGAAAGCCTGGGCTGTCTTAGCTATTAATGGAACTGAAGAAAGCATGCAGTTAGTTTGAGAGCTGGGATATTGGGATGTTTTATCCCCGTGGGATGTGACAGAAGATCGGGACTGGGATCCAGTATACAAGAAGGATAACGAAGATGAGACCAAAGGAAGAGGAACCACACCTGGTGAGGCCAAAAGGGAGCAATGGGGATAATTAAGCTCTTCAACTGACTGGTTTTCAGTAAGAATTTTGGAATCAGAGATACTAGGGGATAAGGCTAAATGAGACAGGAGGGCCAAACATTGACTACAGCATCTCTTGGTGACTTCTCCTGAGGGGGAGATCAGGGCAAAGTACCTGCTGCATTTTTTGTTGTGGGGAGAAGCAAAAAGATCACAGCAAGGTTGACCCCAATGATGAAACATTTCTCTGCCACTGACTGATTGAGAGACCATTAGTGAAGCATCAGACTGGACCTGCTGAGTTTGCCCACTAGCACGGTGGATTTCCCTGGTATGTGCATTGCCACTACAAAATGGTTGGAGGAGATCACCCATTGCCACAGTATCATGGCTTCTCGGCAGAGGAGTTTAAGATCAAATTCTCAATTGTTTGTTGATGTACCAGACATGGTGTCAGTTTGAATCACAATGATCCCCATAGGGTGAACATTTTGAAAAGCCTGCAATGCTAGTAGAACTGCTTTCATCTCTAGCGCAATGATATGCAAATTGGTCACTTGGGGGGACAATGTGCCTTGGACCATCATTCGCAAAAAATGCCCCCCACCCCAGCTGGCCACTGAGGGAGACAGAATGAAGGGGTGACCTTTTTAAATATAGTCTGACTGGAACCACCAGCAAATACGCTTTTTTGCATACTGGAGTAAATTTGACTGGGAGGGATTGCTGCTGTTGAATAGGTCAATTGACAGCTAGAATCCATTGAAGAACATGCGTATAGTAACATGCTAATGGAACTAATACTATAGACGTTGCCATGGAACCTAGGGTCTGAAGGATAAGTCTAGCAGGAGGAGCAGGATGAGAAAGAATTTGATGAACTTGGAACTTGACTGTGCCTATACGATGAGGAGGAAGAGAAGCAATCTGACATGCTGTGTTCAGATGAGCACCAATGAGCTCCAGGCTCTGTACCAGTAGCAGACTGGATTTAGGAATTGTTGACGGTAATGCCTAGTGACTGGCAAATTTGGAGCGAATATTTCCTGGACTGTTTTAGTAGATGCCTGGTTGGGGTGGTGAGGAGCCAGTCAGCTAAGTATAGAAACACTCAAAATCCTTGCAGTCTTAGAAGAACTGCTATCACTGCCATACACTTGAACACCCTGGCGACTGTGGTGAGTTCAAAGGGCAGGGCTCTGAATGGATAGTGAATGGCTCCCAAACAAAAGCGCAACTGTCTCTGAGAATGTCTGTTTATTATGATGTGATAGCATGCATCCTGACGATTGATTGAGCACATCCAATCATCCTTGTGTAAAAGAGGTAGAATGGACTGAATTGCGGCCACTTGGAAATTTGATTTCTTCACATATTGGATCTGATTGCTTAGAATCAAAAGAGGTCTCAGGTTCCTTGTCTTTTTTGGCACTAAAAAGAACCACAAGTAAGTTCAAAATCCTATCTGGTCTGGTGGGACCTCTTGGATGACTCTTTTGTCCAGCAGCTTCTGAATTTCTTGAGCTGCAGCTTCCCTCTGACTGGGTGGGGTGTTGGGAAGCATTTTTGTTTTGGAAGTGAGTGTTTGGGAAAATGGTATAAAGTAACCCCTGGATATTATTTGTAGCACCCAAGAATCTTTTGTTATAGCAGACTAGGTGTCTGGGTGCAATGACAAGTGTCCCCCCGACAGTCTCCAGAAGTAAGCAGTAGGGCAGCACTTCAGGAGAACTGAAAGGGTCTATCCAGAAAGGAATCTCAGAAACGTACAGTTTTGTACCTACCATAAATGTAGATTTTCGAGTGTATACCCTGCTGCAGTCACCACACTTGGGTTATCCTGCCGTCAGGCGGTCTCACAGTCAGCCCGAATTCCAAAGTCTTGGTCCGGCGTCGGTTGCTGTTGCTTCTTCCCTGACGTCAGTGCGCCAGGAGTATATAAGAGGCATCCAACGCCATTTTCTTCAGTTTTTCTTGCCCCAGATGTCAGGTGCCCCCCCAAAAGGTGGTCAGTAGATAGTACCAAAAATAAAAGTTTATCACAACCAAAACATCCCTCCAGCTATAAGCAAATACACCACAAAGGTAGTATCAGATTTTAAGGTATTGAAAGGTTTTAGTTAGGTCAGAGGGGATGGAGGGAGGGTAACCTGGACTGCAGCAGGGTATACACTCGAACATCTACATTTATGGTAGGTACAAAACTGTACTATGTTCATCGTGTTACCCTGCTGCAGTCATCACACTTGGGTAGAATCCCAAAGCTAAGGATGGGAGGTGGAGTCAAACAGGGTTAGAGGAGGCTAGAAGGCCCTGAAAAACTGCAGTGGCGAAGCCAGCACTAGTCTTAGAGTAAAGTGGTAAGTGATAGTGTTTGGTGAAGGTATGTACTGAACTCCAAGTTGCAGCTTCCAGAATATCCTTGGTTGGGACCCACCTGAGGAAGGCTGTAGATGTAGCTGCTGCTCTGGTAGAGTGGGGCCTTATGCTAGCAGGAACTGGTTTTCCATGGTGGGTGTAGCAAAAATGTATGCAATGTCCTATCCATTTTGGAAATGGTCTGTTTTGAGATAGCCTTTCCTTGAGATGCTGTAGCATAGGATACAAAAAGCTGGTCAGATTTTCTGAAAACCTTAGTTTTATCCAAGTAGTAACATAGCTGCCTGTGAATGTCCAAGGAATGCAGGAGTCTTTCTCCTTTGTTCTGTGGATTTGGAAAGAAGGTGGGTAAATGGATGGTTTGATTTAGAGCCACACTGGATACCACCTTAGGCATAAAAGAGGGGTTAGTTCATAGAGAAACTCTGTCTTGATGGAAAATGAGGAAAGGCTCTACTGCCATTAGTGCCTGAAGCTCTGAGACTCTTCTGGCTGAAGTAATTGCTATCTGCAGGGCAGTCTTCCATGATATAAACTTTAAGTCAGCTGAGAAAGGTGGTTCAAAAGGAGGTAGCGTAAGTTTTTTCAGAACAAAACTGAGGTCCCAAGTTGGTGTTGGTGCTCTCGGGAGGCCTAATGTTTTTGGCCCCACTGAGAAACTGCCTTAGAAGTGGATGTGAAAATAAGGGAGGATCCGTGTTGTAGTGAGCTGAAATAGCTGAGGCGTGGATTTTAACAGATGAAAAAGAAAAAGCCTTTGTGCAACATCTCGGTTAAATATTGTAGAATCTGAGGTATGTCCGGCTGAAGGGTATTTTGGCCTTTAGCTTGGTTCCAGGTGCAAAACCTTTTCCATTTGTCTGAGTATGCTTTCCTGGTGCTGGGCCTCCTGGCTTCCAGAATAACCTCCATAACAGCTTGAGAAAGAGGAGCTGGCTGGTTGCTTAGGTGAGTTGCCATGCAGCCAAATTTAAGGTTTTGAGCTGGCTGTGTAGGATCTGACTGTCTTGCTGTGTGAGCAGATGAGTAATTTGTGGTAAAATCCATGGTGGGCCCTGGGCCATATTCCTTAATAGTGGGTATCAATGCTGGCGTGGCCAGTCTGGGGCAATGAGTATCATTTGGAGTCTCTCCATCCTGACTTTCAGCAGCACCTTTGTGAGAAGGGGCAATGGAGGGAAGGCATATACTGTCAGCATTTTCCAACTGAATGAGAGTGCGTCCACTTTCCAAGCTTGATGGTGAAACGTCCATGTGCAAAATTTTGTTAGCTGATAGTTTTGGGGGCTGGCAAACAGGTCTATGTCTGGGTGCCCCCATTTTTGAGTTATCATTGCAAATACTTGTGGATCCAGTTTCCATTTGTGGGGATCCATGATGTTTCTGCTTAGGTCGTCTGCCAATGTGTTCTTTTTTCCTGGCAGGAATTGAGTTTGTAATTGAACTTGGTAAGCCAGTGCTGTGTTCCACAAGGTCATTGCTTGCCTGCATAGAGGGTAGGAGTGTGTACCCCCTTGTTTGTTTATGTACCACATTACTGTGGTGTTGTCTGTCCTTACTGTAAGCTGTCCTGGATGTAAGAGGTCCTTGAAGGCTGTCAGGGCATTCTGTACAGCTAGCATTTCTTTTTGATTGATGTGCAGATTCCTTTGATCTGCAGTCCATATGCCTTGAACACACCGTCCTGCCATGTGTGCCCCCCAGGCATAGTCCGATGCATCTGTTGTCATAGTTTGCCTGGCTGGGGGTAAGGTGAAAGGCTGACCCTTGTTGAGGTGGCATGCCTGTGACCACCATAGAAACTCCTGTTGAAGGCAGGGAATAAGAGGTATAATTGTTTCCAAGCTGTGGCTGTGTTGAGTCCATACGCTTTTTAGGTACCATTGTAATTTCCTCATATGCAGTTTTGCAAATGGTATTAGTAGTATGCAAGATGCCATGAAGCCCAAGGCCTGCAGAATTTTTCTTGCAGGGAGTTGGGTCTTTGTTGCCATTGTTTTGAAGTATTTATTTGTAGTTGTTTGTCTGGCGTGAGATAAGCCATCTGGGCAGTTGTATTCAAGCTGGCACCCAGGAATATCATATTTTGTGAGGGCACTAGTTTTAATTTCTTTTCGTTTACTGTGTACCCTAGGCAACTTAGAAGGTGTTTTACAAAAGCCAGATGTTGTAAGAGAATGTCCTTGCTTTCTGCTTGGATGAGGCAGTCGTCCAGGTATGGATATATTTGAATTCCTCTTTGTCTGCAGTATGCAATTACTGGTGCCAGGCATTTTGTGAAGACCCTGGGTGCAGTAGATAAGCCAAAAGGCAGTGCAGAGAATTGGTAATGGGTTGAACCTGCAATGAAACAGAGGTTTCTTCTGCAATTTTGTCTGATAGGGACATGCAGGTATGCCTCCTTGAGGTCCAATGTTACTAGCCAAGCTTTCTTGCCCAACATGAGAAGAAGCTGCTGTAGTGTTAGCATCTTGAATTTGGGTACTTGCAAGAAGGTGTTTAGAATTTAAAGGTCCAGAATGTGTCTCCAAGCATTGTCCTTTCTGGGGACTAGAAAGAGCCTTGAGTAAAATCCTTGGCCTTGCTCCTGTGTAGGTACCAGTTGAATGGCTCTCGTGTCCATGAGAGTTGTAATTTGTTTTTGTGCCTCTGCCCATTGATTTTGTGGCAGGTTTGGCATTCCTTTTATCCTTGGCAAGGTGTGGAAATGGAATCTGTATCCTTGTGAGATAATGTCTAGGACCCATTTGTTCTTTGTGACGATGCGCCAGTTGTCTGCAAAAAGTGCTAATTTTCCTCCCAAGGGAGCTGCCAAGAGAGTTTTGCTTGGCAGTTTGAGGTGTAAGTCATTGTGTTTGCCTTCTAGTAGTTTGGGACCTGTCTTCTCCTCCGTTCTGTGTTGCAGTGTCCCATTGGTGAGGTTTGTAAGGGATTTGTGCTTGTCCTCTGCCCCTTGGGCGCCTGTATTTACCCCTCTGTGGTCTGTCAGAAGCTGGAAATGACCAATTTTTTGTTGGCCAATTTCTGCTGAAGCGTGGGGGCTGTACCTGTAAGAAATCTTTGACCATCTGCATAGATTTTGCCTTATCCTCCATTTTCTTTAAAACCTCTTCTGCTTTAACCCCAAATAAGACATCCTGCTGTAAGGGTGCATCTAGTAACTTTGCTTTGACATGATCAGGCAGAGTTTGTTCCTTTAACCAAGCATGCCTACATATAACAGATCCAGTAACAGCTGCTCTACAGGAAGCTGCCAAGGAATCAAATCCACATTGTTAAGTATGTTTGCCCACCTGTTCAGCTGCATGCAACAGATCCTGCATTTCCTTGAATTCAGACTGTTGAGGGAGCATGCTCATCCTTTGTTTCATTTGAGACATTAGGAATTGCTGGTATTTAAGCATGTGAAATTGACAATTTAGTGCTCTCATAGCTAGAGTAGCTGAGGTGTAAACCTTCTTCCCCCACTTATCTAGTGCTCTGGTGTCCCTTTCAGAGGGTACAGGATTTTTAGCCATAGAAGCCTTAGCCCCTTTGGGACCCTGGGAGATTGTCTCTGGATCAGACACAGGGCTTTTGTAAAGGAATTTGTGTGAGTCAGGCACTCTATAGTATCTATCCGGTTTGGCTGGAGCAGGAGGCAGAGAATCTGGATTTAGACTAGATTCTAAGTAAACATCATCCACAATGTCTAAAACTGGGGGGATAGCAAGTGGTCTGTGCTGGGGGAGTAAAAGAAACTCTCGGAGCCTTTTCTTTGAGTCGGAGTAGTCCTGACCTTCCCAGTGGAAAGTCTTCAGGGGGAGAAGCTGAGGGAATGGAATCTTCAGCATCAGAATCTTCATAAGGGGGAAAGGAGTAATCCTGTTCCTCGAAGGAGCCTGAGGAAATAGACACTTGATCAGAGGAGGCAGAATCCTCCTCTTGTCTAGGTCTTTTGTCGCGGGGGGGGGGGGGGGTTGGGAATCCCTGATTAAAGAAATCAAATCTTCAGCCATTTTAAGCATCTGTTTCTTAGGCATGGGGCCTTGAACTGGAGACTGAAGTGCAGTCTTTTTAGGTTTTAGAGGAGTCTTAAGCTTAGCATAAGATTTTATGGTGTGAGTAGTCGGTCAGAAGACACCTTCTGAAACCGAAGGTGTTTCTACAGTACCGGCTTCTCCTTCTGCAATGTCGTCGGTAGGGCCTAAAGAAAATGGCTGTGTCAGCCTAGAACTCTCTGCTAGAGAATCCGAAGCGGTCTGATGTTCCAATTCTGCGGTAGCCAGGGGCTGCGTAGGCGCCTCACTGAAAACCGGAGAACCGGCGACTGGCCCAGCCAAGGCCTCGGAGTCTGGCTTGGATCTAGGCTGTCTGTCTTTATCTTTGCGTTTTTTATGCACGCTGGTAGTCGGTTGCTCCGACAGCATAGTGTAATTAAATTTCCTACCGAAGTAATGTTGTGCAAAATCAAAGTGTCGCTTTATAGTTCGCTTATTGAACCTAGCACAAAACCGACAACCAGTGACGTTGTGGTCTGGGCCTAGGCAAGGTATACAATAAGAATGAAATTCCTTATGAGGTATTTGCTTCCCACAAGAAATGCAATTGTTAACTTTTTCTGACATCGGACTGAGGCAAGAAAAGGTTCCCCAATGGGGTACTTAGCTTTGAAGACTTCGGACTGAAACTCTATTCGAAAATCTCAGGTGTCGGCCGACCGGCACTTCCGAATTGCTTCTGCTTCGGGCACCACACGGCAAGAAAGACTGGAGAAAATGGCATTGGATGCCTCTTATATACCCCTGGCGCACTGACGTCAGCGAAGAAGTGACAGCAACCGACGGCGGACCAAGACTTTGGAATTCAGGCCAACTGCGGGACCGCCTGACAGCAGGATAACCCAAGTGTGATGACTGCAGCAGGGTAACACGATGAACATCCCTGATTTTGCCGGCCTCCTCTGCTACAAGAACAGGGTCTTAAATTTGAACTCCTCCTCTGCTTCTGAAGGAGTTGTCTCCATGTAAATCCTGGAAAGATACCTGGGATTTATGGAACCACATTTTCTTGCCTCTTTGATTCCCTGAAAAGGATCAATGAAGGGTAGAAACGCGAATCCTTATTGTCATCAGGGTCTTTCCTTCCTGTTCAATGCTGTAAATTGCTTCTTTCACAGAAAGACCAAACAAGGATGTTGCATCAAAAGGAGCACTGATGAAAGAAGACTTGAAAGGCTCCACAAAATCACATAACCACATACAGGCATGTCTCCTTATTGCAACGCCTGAACGGAGACCAGTGAGGTTACCTTCTGCTGCATGAGAAATTAACCTCATGGTCGCATTGGTAATAGATAAAATAGTGGTCAGCTGCAAGGATGATCTTTTATAATCCTCTACAGACATAGACAGAGAGATTTTGAGAGTTCCTTGGTCAAATCCCTCTGCAATTTTGTGAAATGCACCAAATAGTTCAGGGATCTCAAGGCAAAGTTTGCTAAAGCAAACATGCACTTTCCAAATCTGTCCAATGCCCTGGTCTCTCTGTTGGGGGGGGGGTTGGGGTGGACAGAGGAGCTCTGTTCTGCTAGTTCCTTTTGGTGTCTGCTGCCACAACCATTGCATCAACAG
The DNA here is from genome assembly GCF_019279795.1 of Protopterus annectens. NCBI lineage: Eukaryota > Metazoa > Chordata > Ceratodontiformes > Protopteridae > Protopterus > Protopterus annectens. The sequence goes on along the minus strand of NC_056745.1, from coordinate 336,215,058 downwards.
GGACTCCTTTGCTCCAATGGGGTTTATCCTTTGGAGTGGGTAAAATTTTGTCTGAACAACATGGGATTGGTTCAACAGAATCTGGTTCCTTCCATGACTAGTGAGACATTAGGCCAACAAGCTCATCAGCCGGGGAATCACCCACAATGTAGCTGGGCCAGCACCAAAAGCCTCCAGAAATACTGACTCCTCAGGGGAAGGATTGTCTGATGACCAACCTTTCTGCTTAAGGCTCTCCAAAATGTCTCCAAATGAGATGTCATCAGGTAGTGATCTGGGGGACCCTCACCTTCGCCGAAGTCAGTATCTTTGGTTACAGATTCCAAGGGGGAATCTATGTACCTTCTCTTACATGTTCTCTTTATGTGAAACTCCTCAGTGAGATGCTCTGTGGAGGTGTCTGAAGAGAGAGGTAGTTCCTCTATAGGAACTGTCTGGATACTAGTTGGTACTGGCTGTCCCTGTGGAGTATCTCTAATGGAATTAGAGCTTGGAACCATAGGAGGAAAAGGGTTGGAACCACAGGAGGGAAAAAGTGTAGGATTGCAGAACGTATGAGAGACTGGATTTCTAAAATGAGAGAACACCCTCTCCACAACCTCAAAGGTCAACAGACCAGGAGAAGCTGTTGCTGGCCACAGCAGAGCCGGGAATGCCAAAGTAGGCAAACCACAACTTTGTCTGGATGCATGCCTCAAGGACGCAGCTGGACCCAAGTTATACAGCACCAAAGCTCCAAGGGGCAAGGATGGATCTAACATCATCAGAATAGATTGTGGCCCCGTGGATCCAATGCTTCGGCTCAGAGACTCATCCCAATCCAAGGGAACAGGAGCAGAACTGGTCAGGGAAACTGCCAGGGTCAAAGATGCAATTCTCTTTAGCTCTGACACCAATACTCTCGGAGCTCTCAGATCATGGGGCCCTGAAACTGAAGGACAGATCTGAGAAGGAGATACAACTGTATGGGAGGTGGAAGGAAGGCTCACAGATCTGATGGGAGCCAGAGGCAGTATAACCCCTGTATGGAGTTGAGCTCTGAGGATCTTTTTCATCATCCTATCCACTTCAACTTCAGAAAGACTCCTGGAGGAACTTACAGATGAGGTAGTCGACTCAGGTCTGGAGTGTTTCCTCAGAGTTTTGCATGAGAGGAAAATGCAGCCAAGGAGAAACAGGGCTGAGAACAAATTCAGATGAGCGAGTTCTCGGCATATGAGAAGTACCAGAAGTTGGATCCAATGATTTTAGATTCATAGGTTCAGCAGCAGGACTGCCTGAAATAAGTATCAGATTGGAAGACTTAAGATCCAAATTTTTTCTCTTTCGATCCAACGTTTGATCTGATAATATCTCTATTTTTTGTGGAGATTCCAGGGATGAAGTCTTCAGGGACTTAGATGGAGATAATTTTCTATGCTTCAACAGAGCCTTGGAGGATTTGCTGGGGTTTTGAGCCACAGAGGAGGGAAAAGAGGAAGGAGGTAATAACCCTTTGAGGACTAATTTATTCCTCCTGTCTGTGACAGCCCTCAAGTTAAACCCAGCACAAATGGTACAGTTCATATCCAGATGTGGTCCCCCTAAAAAATAAATGCACTCCCTGTAGACAGCTGAATTTGGAATTTTGTGCCCACAGGAATTGCATTTTTAAACCCTGTAGACTTCTCAGCCATAGTACTTTAACAATAAAGGAAAACTAGGGAAGATAAAAAGACTACCCACAATGGTAGTAACGAATACCCTGTCAGACTGGGTAAGAAAAGAGATTAGCCCTTCTACCTCAGTAAGGTAATGATAAGAAACCAAAAAACTAAGAAGGAGGAACTACACGATAAAAGTAATTAAGGGAAAGCACGCTTACAACACACCCAAAACGGCTTGAAATATGCTCAGACAGAGGATCCATGTCCATGCAAGGTGACGGCAAACAAGATCAGAGGTACTGGGGATGGACTAGGGCCTTATGGGTAGAGGGAGGAGGTTGAGGGTTGGATCTGAAGTCTGTGGAATGCAGCCGAGTTGGACCCTTGACCCATATGTTGAGGAAGAATAAAAAGGACAAAATCAGATCCTGTCTTTTTAGTCAACTCAGCCCTGGTTGACTGACTGTTTAAGAGGGTGGAAGATGCCCTGAAGCTTTTTGAATCTGGCCAACTGTTATACCCTTGGCAGGATATAACCCATACAGCTAAGGCTACTGCAGCAGTAGTCAATATGATGAACATACTGACATAAGGTTGACCCCACCACAAGAGCATCCAGCGCAGACACATTTCATGCAGAAGTCCTAGCAATCAGAAAAAAATGTTTTCTATGTTAGAAACATCAGTCAGCCTGATGATCTGGTTCAGATCCTCTAAGAGTTAATTTTTCCAAAACAAAGTTAAGATCCCAAGGGAGGAGCCACTTGTATTCTAGGTGGATGGGCATGCAGATCCCCATTCAAAAGTACTTTAAACACAGGGAATGCCTTGAAAGCGGGGCATCCATGAGCAGGCATACTGAAATAGATGAAAGATGAAACTTCATAGAGGAGTAAGAAAGGCCAGATGATAATAACTCACACAAATATTGTAGAAAAAGAGAAATATTAACCTTAAAAGTGTACCAGTTCATATTTTGCCTTCAACTAGAAATCTTTTCTATTTAATAATATTCCTAGTAGGTTTCTTTGCCTCCATTAATACCTGCTGCAAGTCCTCAGAAAATATGTGCCTGAAAGATATCAGAACTCTTTCAGATACTTAGGTGAAGTTATTTCAAAACTGGGGTACATCAGACAATCCCAGTCTTATGTCAGTAGTTTCAGCCAAAGAGGAAGCTTGTGTACTTGCCCTTGGCCATTTCCAAAAGAAGAGAGAAAAAGAAGTTATGTACTCACCATAACTTTCCATCTGAGTTGTTGCTTTTTATTTGTCTTCAACCTGTGGGACACTGATCCAGGATGGATCTGACTCGGCCTCATTTTTCCAGCATCAGATCCAAGCTCCATGCTCCTCCCCTACCCATAATGCCCCTGTCTCCCTCCTCACCTCAGATCAAGTTTGCTGCCAACTATAGCATTCCAACCTGACACAAGGCCTTACCCCTTGGGAAAAATACCCAGAGAGCACCACAGGAAAGAACAAGTTATGCCAAAGGAAAGGCTGTCTCTTCCAGCCAGTCAACCACACAGTCCATGAAAGGTGGGGGGAAGGAGGGAGGGATGGTTGAAGACAAATGAAAAGCAACAACTCAGATGGAATGTTATAGTGAGTACATAACTTCTTTATCTGAAGTTGTTTTCATTTGCTCTTCAACCTGTGGGACAGAGTCTCCAGCTACCAAAATCCTGGGAGGCCCTCATGCAAGGATATTCTGAAGCACTGTGGAGCAAAAGGATGTCCTGCTTCTGGATAGAAGATCCAACTTGTAGTGGGAGATGAAAGTATGTGAAGATGCCCAAGTAGTGGCAGAGCAAATGTCATCCAAAGAAACTCTGGACCAGAAGGCAGCTGATGTAGCCATAGACCTAGTATAGTGTGTCTTGACTTGACCTGGTGGAGATAATCCTTTGGCTGAATACACCAGAATTATGCACTGAGAGATCCAACGAACAATGGTGACCTTCGATACAGGTTTCCATAAAAAGGGCTTAGAGTAGGAAACAAAAAGTTGATCAGACTTACGAAAGGACTTTGTTCTGTGCAAGTAAAAACGTAATTGCCTATGAACATCCAGCAGGTGCAATTTATACTATGACTTATTCTGAAAATTCTGAAGGAAAACAGGGAGACTGATAACCTGATTAATGTTTGATTCTGAAGCCACTTTTGGAAGGAAAGAAGGATTAGTGCATAAGGACGCCCTGTCTCTATGGAAGACCATATAAGGAGACTTAACTGATAAGGCTTGAAGCTCCGACACTCTTTTGGCTGAAGTAATGCCAATCAGGAGGCTGTCTTCCAAGACAAGCTGCAGATCCACCGAAGCTGCAGGTTCAAAGGGGGAAGAAGCTAAGGCTTGAAGGAGCAGAGTAAGATCCCAAGGTAGCGTTGGGTCCTTGATTGGAGGCCTAAGTAGAAAGGTACCTTCAAAAAGGCTTTACAAAGTTTAGTAGAAGCCAGGGAAGTCAACTTATCTCCTAAATGTAAGTTAGGTACAGCTGCCAGCTGAACCTTAACCATAGAAAAGCTGGCACCCTGTTGAAAAATACCTGCCAGAAACTCTAAAATAGCAGGAAATGGAGCAGTAAAGGGATCCACATCACGTTGAGACACCCAAATCGAAAAACGTTTCCACTTACTAGAATAAACCTTCCTAGTGGAAGATTTATGAGCCGCTACCAATATCTTCTTAGTAGGAGAAGATAGCCCTGGAGTCCTAACTATCATGGGAACTGGAGCCACCAAGCAGCAAGCTTTAGACTAGCCAGATCTGGGTGTGGAATCCCTGAGGGATGTGAAATCAGATCCGGAACTGGATCCAACGTCCAGGGAGGACACACTACATGGGGCAATGAGGATGACTGAGTTCCCCAGACGTTGAGCTTTCTGAATGAACTGTGGAAACAGAGAAAATGGAGGATAAGCATACAGAAGACCAGAGGGCCAAGCATGAACCAGAGCATCTCTTGGAGACTCCGCTGGTGGAGGGTTCAGAGCAAAAAACCCGCTGCACTTTGCACTGTAAGGAGAGGTGAAGAGATTGCAGCAAGGCTGACCCACTTCAGAAAGATCTGTTTCACTACTGAAGGATTCAGAGACCACTCATAAGGCATCAGGATAGACCTGCTGAGCCTGTCTGCTAGAATTTTGGACTTCCCCAGAATGTGCACTGCCACCAGAAAAGAGCCGGTGGAGATCGCTCACACCCGCAATCTCATGGCTTCACGATAAAGGGCATAAGACCTGGTTCCCCCGTTTTGTTGATGTACCAGACTACAGATATGTTGTCTGTCTGGATGGCAATCGTTCCTAGGGGAAGATGGGCATGAAGAGCTTGCAACACCAGTAGCATCACCCTCATCACCAGGATGTTGGTATGCAGATGGGTCTCTAGGGAAGACCCATGTGCCTTGGACTCTCCTTCCCAAACAGTGCCTCCCCACCTGATTAGGGAGGCATCCATGGTCACTGGGTAGGAAGAATGAATGGACGACCCCAATGCAGGTCCGGGGAATGAATCCACCAGAGAAGGGAATCCCTGCAGGCTCAAGATAGACGAATGGGGAGGGACAACGTAAGATCTAGCAATGACCACTGGACCACTAGGGTCCATTGGAGCACCCTCATGTGCAACTGAGCCGTGGGAATGAACGGAAGATCTAGTAATGACCACTGGACCACTAGGGTCCATTGGAGCACCCTCATGTGCAACTGAGACATGGGAATGAGGGTGATCATGGCCACCATGGACCCTAATGCCCATAGGACATATTCCGCCAGGGGAGTTTGGGCTTAAAGAATGCACAGGATGTGATGCTTGAGTGATAAAAGCCTGTCTGAAGTTAGAAAAACATTGGTCTGAATGGTGTCTAACCATGCTCCAATAAAATCCAGAACCTGAACCGGGTCCAACAGTGATTTGTTGAGATTTATGGTGATGCCCAACTGGTGGGCATTCTGGAGAAGGAGATCCCTGGCTTGGCAGAGTTGACACCTGGAGGGAGCAGAAAGGAGCCAATCGTCCAGGTAGGGGAAGACCTAGAACCCCTGCAGCCGCTGGTGAGCTGCTAGTACTGCCATCACTTTGGTGAACACCCTGGTAGCTGTGGTTAGACCAAAGGTTAGCACTCTGAATTGATAATGATTGGCCCCAGCCGGAAGCAGAGGAACCTTTGAGAGTGTCTGTTCAATTTGATGTGATATTATGCATACTGGAGATCCACCAAGCACATCCAGTCATTCTCCTGCAGAAGGGCAGTATAGACTGGAGAATGACCATCCAGAATTTTGTCTTGGCAACTGACAGAGTCAGGGTTGAAAGATCCAGGATGGGTCTTAAGTCCCCCCTTTTCTTTAGCACCAAAAAGAACCTGGAATAGATGTCTAATCCAAATTAGACTGGGGGGAATGGGCTGGATGATTTGCTTTTCAAGCAGCTTGGAAATTTCCACAGCTGCATCCTCCCTTTGCATGGGTGGAACATCCAGGAGGTGCCTGGGAGGAAGTGGCATTTGAGTGAAGGGAATTGAATATCCTCTGGATATGATTTGCAACACCCACCGATCATCTGTGACAGACTCCCAGGCTGTTGGGTGTAGTGAGAGGTCACCCCCGACTGTCTCCAGAGACCAGCAGCCAGGAAACCCTTCAGGGCTGCTGTGCAGGCCTGTCTGGGAAGGAATCCCGAGACCCTTGGTTCCTCGAATCCCCTCTGCCATGAGGGCAGCATCTATCAAATCCCCCTCCACCTCTGGGGAAGGCGAGTCCTAAGCATCTTGGTAATAACGCTGAGATGTCCAGAACCACATCCTCTTCACCCCTCACTGATTCCTAGAAAAGGATTGCTGCGGGGTTGAGAAGTGGATTCTGATGGCAGACAAGGTCTTCCCATCCTTCTTGCTCTAGAGCAATGTGTCACGTACTGTCTTCCCAAAGAGAGTGGAACCATCACACAGGGTATTCATAAAGACTCCTTAAAGGGCTCTGAAAAGGCACAAAGTCAAAGCCAGATGTGACACCCGATGGCAACGCCTGCCCCAGCTGCTCTAGCAGTACCTTTGGTAGCATGAGATAGAAGCCACATAGAGGTGTTGGAAATGGAGGTGCGGGTGGCCATATGGGAGGAAAAAAAAAACTTCTTTTCCACTATCGACATGGACCCTGGGGCAGACTCAATGACCTCCTTGACCACATCTCATTGAAGCCTAATCATGTGTGCCATGTAGTTCAGTGCACGGACAGAGAATGTTGCTGAAGCATAGATCCACTTCCCAAAAACAGTCCATGGTCGTAGATACTCGGTTCAGTGGATGGACCATGGAGCTCTCCTGAGCGAGCTCCTTCTTGGTGGCTGTTGCCACCATCATGGCATCAACTAGGGATCCCTTCGACCAGTGCAGTTTGTCTGATAGGGCACTGAGGACCTTATCAGGGATTTGGGGATAGGCTCCACCGTGACGATCTCCTTCCACACCCAAGATGTAATCAGATCCACCAGGGGATCCACGGGAGGGGACACCTAGGAGGTAGAGGGTCCTGCACCAAATGCCTCCAGGAACACCGACTCATCAAGGTTGGGTTTTTGGGCAGACCACCCCCCATGCTGGTGAAGGATCTCCATGATGTCTCCAAGTTGGTGTCCTCAGTGACAGACTCCAGTGGGGAGTCTAAGTGTCTCCTTTTACACGTGTGTTTCCGAGGAACCTCCTTGGGGGGGGGGGTCTCTGGGTAGAACTCGAAAACTTCAAGTTGTTCCCATAGGAGAACCCTCTGGTGTGAAGAGGCAACAGGCTGTCCCTGAGGGGCGAGGATGGTAGAATCTGGACCAGACAAAGACTGAGCCAGGACAGACTCCAAGGATGAAAGCGTCATGGGGTCTTGATGGAACAAAGAGGAGCCACTCCACCACAAAGACAGAAGGAGAATGAACCATGACCGGATCCTTAATCCTCTGAGTCAATGGGGAGCTGGAGTGAACCTCCATGTGCTGAGACTCCAAAGTAGACGGCCTGGCTCCGAGTTTTTCCCCTTCGGATCCGGCACCGAGGCTATGGCTCCGAGAGCCAGATGGCTCTCAGTTGGTCGGAGTAAACTTGCTCAGGGCAATGGTTGGTGTTGAGGTACCAGGTACCATCGGCATCGAGGGGTCGACAACAAGGGGCCTTGGACCCAAGGACTCCAAAGCCGGGGGTCAGACTGGAGGGGAAGTAATTGGCAAAAAGGTGGACTGCATGCCCCCAGCCCCGGAGGGGGAGAGGGCAGGCAAGACTCCCATCTGAATCTGAGTGTGGATAAATCTTTGCATCATCCTGTCAACCTCGGCTTCAGAAAGGCTTCGTACTTGGTGGAGAAGGCCACAGACACCAGCCTAGAGAGGCAGTGGGGAAAGGCTGACACATGGGAATGGCCCCAAGAAACCTCCAGCTCCAGGGAGAAACAAGGTGAATGAAACTGGGGGCTTGGCCAACGAAGTGCGGTCAGGGGACCACTTCCTAGGCCTATCCCAGTCTGGGTGCTTATGCTTCTCCCCGTCCCCGGTCCTCTTGGCAGGAGGTTGCATCCCAGAGGCCAGGATGGAGGAAGAAGCTGAAGCTGAAGTAGAAGCTGGGCCTCCATGGTAGGAGGAAGGAGGAGGCCTTAAAGATCAACTTATTCCTCCTGTCTATCAATGCTCGGGGTTTGAACCCCATGCAGATCGAACAGTAGGAATCTAGGTGTGGGATCCCTAAACAGACCACGCATAGAGGGGGAAGCTTATGTCCACACTCTGTGCACTTCCAGAACCCTGGTTTTGGTGTCTCTGCCATGGTAGATAGAAGAAGAGGACCCACAAACACTCTCACATGCATATCTAGAGTGAGAGAGAGAGATAGAAGAGGGAAAAGGGATTACGTACTTTTTTTTTTTTTTTGAGAAACTAAGGACCGACGACTGAGCGCAAGGGTATAAAAAGTGGAAATGAAGACAGGAAGGATCAAAAGGACAGAATTAAATAACAAAATTCACTCACCAAAAGCCTGGAGCAATGGACCACAATGCTAGCGATACGTACGGCAAACAAGATCTGAGGGGAGAAGGGAGACAGGGGCATTATGGGTAGGGGAGCAGCTTGGAGCTCAGATCAGATGCTGGAAAATGTGGCCGAGTCGAATCCATTCCCAATCAGTGTCCCACAGTTTGAAGAGCAAATTAAAACAACAACTTCAGATTCACAGTTATCTGGGCCAGAAGGGAGTCAACACAATGATCTTTGGACAGCCCTTCTGAATCTTCAGAATGATCCTGGATATAAGTGGAATATTCCTGTCCAAGGAAGTAAAAATGCATCCGTTTTCCAAGCCTGCTTAGATGGAATCATGGAGCAGAATTTTGCCAGTTATTTGTTGGGAACGGAAGGAAAAAATATCTACCTGAGATTTTCCCCCCAGCCGGATCAGATCCTGAAAGACCTCCTGTTTCAGCTTCCATTTGTGAGCCTGTCCTGGTCCTGCTCAGCTTGTCTGCCACAATGTTTTGATCTGATGGTGATGTTAGATGCCTATAGAGTGAGATTGTGCTGAAATGCTACATTCCAAGCTAGCATAGCTAATGTGAACACAGGGTAAGGTCTGAAGCCCCTGTTTCTTTATGTACCACATCACTGAGGTGTTATCTGCAATCACTTCCAACAGTCCTAGGGACCATAGATAATTAAGTGAGGTGACAGCATTTATGACTGCTAACATCTCTTTTATGTTTGTGTGTCTTGATCTGTCTGTTTTGTTCCAAAGTCCTTGCGCTTTTACTCCCAGAGACACTGCTTCTGAAGCAAAGACAAAGGCATTTGTAGTTACAGACTGTGATGGAGCTGAAAGGGAAAATGTGACACCTGGATTCACATACGACTAGTCTCTCCATCAAAGAATTTCCCTTTTTACAAATTCCAAAACTGGAATTTGGAATTTCAGGGGTTGCTAATCTTGGGACCAAACAGATTTGAGGTACCACTGAATCTTTCTCATGTGGACTCTGGCTAAAAGAATCATGACAATCAGGAATGCCATGAATCTTAGCATTCTGAGAAACTCCCTTGATGAAGTCCTGGACTGACTGGAAAAACCTGGGAACAGATCTAGATATAAATCTACCGTTTTTGTGTGGAAGAAAAACTCTTTGACCTGTGGTATCTAGGAGACACCCCAGAAAAATAATCATGTGAGAAGGAGCCACACAAGACTTATGAATATTCTGCTGAAAACCCAGTCAGTGAGAGATTCCTGGCTCTTTGAAAAAGACTCTGCAAAGATAAGCAAGCCATCTACATAAGGAAGAATGTGAATGCAATGCAGTCTGCAATAGGCTATCAATGGAGCTACACACTTTGTGAACATCCTTGGAACAGTGGATAACCCAAAGGGCAACACAGACACAAAAGACCCTAAAAAAATTGAAAGCTGAGCCTATAGGAATAAGATAAGCATCATTTAAGTCCACAGTTACCAAAAAAACAGAGAGGGGAGAATCAGTGGTAACAGGTTGTGGAAGGGATAGCATTTTAAATTTTTGGACTTTCACAAACTGATTGAGAATGGACAGATCTAGGACTGGTTCATAGGTAGGTTCTAGGCTATCAGCCCTGGGGCCTATACAAGCCCAGCCAAAAAGGTTCCCTGGCTTTTGCCACCCAAGAAAATTATTTTCTTGTGCCACTGTCGAGCAGAGCCACAGAGGTGATCCCCGGGGTAAATTTCCTATTTCCCATCCAATCATCAAGATTTTCTTGAAGAGTGCTAATGAAGAGCTTTGTTTGATATAGATAGGTAGCCTATTCCAGAGTACAGGAAGTCTCTGGGACAGGAATCTATCCCTCCGGCATGTTCTGTGTATTGTGGTGACAAGGTTTAGGTCCCTAGAGAGTGCAGATCAGAGGGATTGGGATTTATTTAAGTGGAGCATGTCCAACAGCTCTGGGTTTGACATAGCTTTGTATGTTAGGCAGAGATCACCTCTGAGTAGGCGATATGCGACGGAGTAAAGCTGGAATTTTTTGAGACGGTCTGCATAGGGCATCTGTTTGAGGCTGGTAATCCTCTTTGTGAGGTATTTCTGCGGCCTTTCCAGTTGTTGTAGATGTCTTGTGAGGTACATACCAAAAGGGGCACTGTACTCTATAATGGGTCTAAAGAGTGATGAGTAGAGGGGAACAATGACCTCTTTTTCTGGATGAGAAACCTTTTGTGATGAGGTGTGCCACATAGAAGGATTTCCTGACTACTGTGGTGATGTTATTATCAAAGGAGAGACTACTGTCCACCTGTGTCCCAAGGTCTCTTATCACACTTTCGGTGTTGAGTACACTACTGCCTATGTTGTAGTTCATGGGTACAGAGTTTTTACCAAAGGGGATGACAATGCACTTTTTGGCATTGAGCTTGAGGCCATGGCTTTGACACCAGGCATCTGTCTCAGTGAGGCCCTTTTGTAGGATGTCCACATCGTTAGGAGTTTCGATTATGGCTCATAGTTTGCAGTCATCTGCGAACTTAGTTAACCAAAGACCTTCTGTGTTAGCCTGTACTTCACAGAAGTAGATACCAAACAGGAGAGGACCCAGGACTGAACCCTGTGGTACTCAGCTTGTCACTGGTCTGAAGTCGGATTTGGAGTCTGCTACTTTCACAATGTGGGTTCTGTCAGTGAGCCAGTTGGCAACCCATCTTGTGACATAGGGATTTATACCTAGTTTAGTGAGTTTATCTATAATTCCAGAGTGGGGGATGGTGTCAAAAGCCTTGGCAAGATCTAGATAGGCTGTGTGAACCACCTTACCCTTGTCTACGGCTTTGGTGACTGCTTCAAAGAAGTCTATCAGGTTTAGGAGACAATGATCTGCCTTTTACAAACCCGAACTGGGTGGGGTCCAGAGTTTGGAGATTACCAATGTCTTTGTTTATAAGTTCCATGATGATACATTCCACGGCCTTGCAGACCAGGCTCGTCAGGCGGTGGTAGTTCCCGGGGTCCATGGTGGCTCCCCCCTTGTGGAGTGGGATAACCATTGCTGTGTGCCATTCAGCAGGCATAAAGCCTGAGTTGAGGCTATGACTGAACATGGGACTTAGGTGGGGTGCCAGTTCGTTCTGTAGTTCATGTAGAACGCAGCCTGGGATGTTGTCTGGTCCCATGGATGCTGTGCTCTTGGCTTTGGAGAGTGTGTTTTTTATCTGTGCAGCCGTGATTACAGGAACTTTGCATTCTTCCGGTATAGAGATGGGCTCTTTAGGGGGTGAGAGTGGGGTAAAGTTAGCACTGAACCTATCTGCCAGGATGTTGGCAATATCAATTGGGTCTGTATATTTAGTGCCATTGTGCTGTAACTCAGAGCAGATCTGAGTTTTGCCATTGAGATTCTTGACATAGCTATAGAATGTTTTGTGGCTGTCTTTAGAATCAGTGGCGATTTTGTTTTCGTAACTAGCTTTGGAGGATTTCATCAGGGATCGTAGCTTCTTACTGAGGCTGACCAGGGAGCTCCTCCACTCATGGGATTTTACTCTCTTTTGCAACAGTTTCTTCCTTCAGTTGTACAGTTTGTTTATGGCAGGAGACCACCAGATTGGCTTCCTTTTTTTGGAGGATAGCGTCTTGGTTCCGTTTGGGATAGCACGATCCATGCACTCATGTAAGTGCTTATAAAGTGCAATTGTGTAGGATTCAGTAGTCGTACCTGTATTGTCCATCTGCATGGGTGTTATGAAGTTCACCACTTCTGTCTTAAGAAGCATGAATTTGGCTTTGGAGAAAATTTTTACCATGGTTTCCTTAATGGGGGGTGGGGGCAGGATGTGGATATCTAGGGTAATTAGCTTATGGTCAGATTGGACCAAAGAGGCATTGACTTCAGGTGTGGAACACTGGTCACTCATGTTGGTAATGACTAGATCTAGGATATTGTTGCCCCTGGTAGGGGTGTGGATAAGTTGATCCAGGGCAATTGGAGTTTATGAATTCCAGAAAGCGTTGAGCGAAGGAGATGGTACACGGGTAGTTTTTCCAGTTAATGGTGGGGTAGTTGAAATCACCCATTATTAGGGTGTTTGGTTGAACCCTAATATTTTCCAGTACATCAAGAAAAGAGGAGTGGGAATCCTGGGGCATGGTGGGTGATCTGTAGCAAGCTACAATTTGGATTGCAGTTTTGCCCAGAGTTAGTTGCACTTGGATAACCTCGGCTGTATTATGCTGAGCAACTAGCCTGGAGGTGTGGATATCCTTAATGAATATGGACACACCTCCGCCTTTGGTGTTCCGGTCCTGGTTACATGGCCGAAAAGAGTGGTATGAGTTATAGTCTGGTAGTGCATGATGTTTATTTATTTGGTACCAGAAACATTCTTGAATAAAAAACTTAGAGAAGACGGAACAGGTTCTATTACTTACTGAGGTTGCAGGTGCTGAATGACAAGATTGAAAAAAGTTTAGTCTGTTGGATGAGTAGGAGTTCCATGAAAAGGGGGAAAGGACTCCCACTGCCATCTGTACCCCTGATGGATCACTCTCAGAACCCACTGGTCTGATATTACCTGTTGCCAAAGAGAGAAATGGAAAGCCAGATTTTGAGGAAAATATAAAGGCTTGCCAGGATGGGAAGGGGTTATCATTTAGAGACAGTCATTCAGACTTTTTGGACTGGCTTGGTTTCTGACAGGCTCCATCTCCTTTTTGGAGTCTTGCTGTCACTTTTTTTTTTAATCTGCTTATGTTTCCTTTTATTAAAAAAAAACAATCAAACAAAAAAAGTTTTCACACATGCCTCAGTACTTAACTTAGAGAAAAATGGCTTACAAATCTGAGTTCCTTCTTGAGTCAGTTTCACTCTCTCATCACACTTTTTAAGAACCTCAGCATCAGATGGTCCAAAAACAACCTCCTTATCCAAAGAACAATTCAAAACTTCAGCTATAACATCCTCAGATAAATTTTGAGAAAGTGACTATGTAAACCATCTGACAATTCCAGAAGCAGCAACTTTGGAAGAGGCATCGGGCGAATTATAAGCACACTTTAGAGTGCTTAGTCACTTGAGAAACAGAACCAATAAGTGTATTCATAGAACATTTTTCCTCAGAAGAGTGAAAAGTGGCTGTAATATTCCTCATTTTATCAAATGATACAAGCAAAAAATTTAATATGTGAGCTTGACAATTAAGAATTGTAAAAGCAAGTGTGGCAGAAGTATACAGTTTTCTCTAAATGTCAAAGGCTTTCTCATTCTTTTTAAAGGGGGATGCATTATCATTAGCATTTACCAAATGTTTAGCTGCAGCAAAATGTACCAAAGAAATCACTGCAGGGTCAGCTCCAGAATAAAAAAATTTAAATTTGTAAGACCGAGGAACTTTATACAATCTATCTGCCTTCCTAAGTGCTGCAGGGTGGCTGTCGGGCGTGTTATAGGCTGTAATAAAATATTCTCCAAAGCTGGAAGCATTCCTCTCCACTGCTGTGATTTTGTGCATAGTGCTATGACTTTGGCCCACGGATTTTTGCCTTGCTCCTCTCATGAAGTCAAACGTGTTTATGAGTACACACTTTATTAAATATATAAACTAAGCATATAGAAAGATTCACTACCACTAACTATATACGGTCTAGTAAATAATAACTTTCAATTGTAAAAAATAAGAAAGTACTCTTTATGACTTCTGCTATTATTTTTAAATGCCAATGCTATGACTTTAATGCTTGGAGATTAGCTGGAAGTACAGGAGTAACAGGAGTATGTTGAGGAAATTACAGTTATACTTAATCGTAATCATAGCACTCAGCTGTCCAGACTTTCACAGAATATCCAGATTTTTGACCCATATTTTTGGTCCATTTCTCATAAAATTTTAGATTTCTGGCAAACCACTGAGGACTGAAGTCAGAAAATAAGGGCAAACATTTGATTTTCAGACTTAATCTCCTACATAAATCCATGTTAATGCAAAACCTGTTGTTCTATCAACTTTCTAAGTTTGTAAGAGTGATATTTAAAAAGTATCCCTATTTTTCAGCTTTTGTCCCCCCCTATTATTTGTGCCTTTGTCCAGAGTCCTTGCTCTATGAGGCTGAGAGGTATGATCGTAATATTTTTTCAAAGACACTGGAATGTCATTATGTTCCTAGTGAAACTAAGAGACCATCAGAAAAAACACTATCTCCAGAATCAGAATCAATGACCTGAGGGAAAAAAACACAGACGTTCCCTCAAAATCATTCCCTTACTCATTATACTGGAATCTTCATAAATTAAAGAATTCCTTTTTCTTTTACTAGTAAAACCAGAGTGAGAGGGATCAAGAGCTTGGACTATGCCCAGCAAATCTTTCCTGTCTGAAGTAACTGTTCCTTGTAAAGTTCTACTTTGTCTTGATGAAGAAAAGCCATCATGAGAGATGTATCTAGGAGATATCCAAGAAACACTATCCTGTAAAATGGAATGAGAGATTTCTCTCTTGTCACCTGAAAACCAATCTGAGAAAAAAAAAGTCACTACCCAGTCCAGAGATGCTTTACAACTTGTAAAAAAAACTCTGTAAAAATAAAGCAGTTGTCTAAATATGGAAAAATGTGAATGCTCTACAGTATACAATAGGCTATTCTAGAAGTCAGACACTCTGTAAACACCCTTGGAGCTGTATACAAGCCAAAGGGTAAAGCAGAAAATTGAAAATGTAAACATGTTATGGAAAATGTAAAAAGTATCTGTAATCTTTGAGAACTGGAATGTGATAAGCATCTTTTAAATACAGAATTCCAAGAAAACTGAGAGGTGGAATGAGACATAAAAGAAACTGCAGTGAAAGCATTTTGAATGTTGGTATTTTGATGTAAAGGTTTAGAAAAGAAAGGTCTAAGACTAGTCTCCAAGTTCCTCTTTCTTTGGCACCATAACAGTTCTTGAACAGAACCCTTTCTCTGTTTGATCTGAGGAACAGGTTCTATAACACCATGAGATAGCATTCAACCTAGAATAGGAGATAACAGGGATGTTTGATTGGACAGAAGCAGCAAAATCCCTTAAAAAGAAGGCTGGGAAGTCTCATTGTTAGTCATAACCTTTTTGAATGATCTTTAAAACTCGATTATCTGAGGTTATCTGATGTCACAGGGGAAATACCTAGATTTAAGGCAAGTTTTACTGAAATGCCAGGGTGGAAAAGGGAAAAATATGAAGGGGCAGCCTGCTTTTTTTAGACTGTCCTAGGTTCTGGAAGAATCGCCCCTTCTTTTTTTTAACCTCGTTGCCATTGCTTTTTGCATTTTATCTGTGCTTCACTGAGATCCTTTATTTTGTTTTCTATAAAAGGAACCTGAACCGAAAGGAAAGTTTTTACTGTATTTTGAAATAGATGACTGACAAATCTGGGTAACCCCCTGAATTAACTTTCCCCCTTGCTCAAATCTTTTAACAACTTCAGCAAAGGAAGGGCCAGAAAATACCTCTTTATCCAGGGGAGTGTTCAGGAGCTCAGCTTTGACATGCTCTGGTAAATTCTGTTTATGTAGCCAAGTAAGTCTTTTCATCACTGACTAAGTGGCAACTTCTGTAGAAACAGCATCAGCAGTGTCATAAGAGCATTTTAAAGATTGCTCAGTTACCTGAGACATTGGAAGAAATTAGAGTTCAGAGATGTATTAGTCACCAAAGAGAGGAGTTCAGTAATTAACTTTCTCATACTCTTAAAAAAACAGCAGAAATTTAGGCATGTGAGCTTGACAATTCACTATTCTGAAAGCTGTGGTGGAAGAAGTATACCATTTCTTCTATAGCCTATCATAGGTTTTCCCAACTTTGTCCGAAGGAATAGGGTAAGCTGACAACAGCTGTTTGCTCGATGATGGGTTTGAAAGAAATAAATGAACAGTCTGATCTAGGTTTTGACAAAAGAAATTTGTGTGTCTGAGGAACCTTATATAATTTATCCGACTTCTTGGTGACAGGTGCCTTGACTGTTAGGCAAACTGCTGGCTGCAAAGAAAGCATCTTTTAATAGGTTCATACGTAAGTTCTAGGCTAGCTGCCCTTGTGGGCCGTTTTAAGCCAAGCCAGTTTCCGTTTCCCTTTTTTGTGCTTGCACTAACCTATCCTACTTGGTTAGATATTGACCTTATCCATTCCATGGTCGATAATTATATATTACCCCTAACGAGAATAACTGGGATCATACCATAGATAATTTAAGAGGATTCACATATGAGACAAAGCATTTAGGGGTTGTCTCTGTCAATTAGGAGTACAGGAGCAGTCATGGGGTAAATTTTCTTTTTTCCATCAACATATCCAAGTTGCATTTGAATATGGACAGGGATGATCTTTGTTTTATGCAGACAAAGAGTCTGTTCCAGAGCCGTGGTATCTTCTGCGAGATAAACCTGTCCCTCCAAACCATTCTGCTGAAGAGGTTTAGATCCCTAGACTAAGTATTTCTGATGCCAACTGATTTGTTGATGTGCTGTAAATCCATCAGTAATGGGTCAGAGGATGTATTGTATGCCAGATGCAGGTCACCTCTTAGCAGTCTGTAGGATACAGAGTATAACACAGAGCTTTCAGTTGGTCAATGTAGGTCATGTTGTTTAGACCTTGTATCTTTTTAGTGTGGTATCGCTGTGGGAGTTCCAGTTGTTGCATGTATTTAGACAGATGCATGCTAAAGGGGACATTATACTCAATGACTGGCCGAATGAGGGAAGAGTAAAGGAGTTCAATGACATCTTTAGATCTAGCCATAATACCTTTGTTTATAGAATATGCAATGTAGAAGGACTTTCTTACAACAGACACAGGCTTCAAAAAAGTTATGTCACTGTCCACATAAGTTCCGAAATCTCGAACAACTGGGTTAGCTCTTAGGGGCATATTCAATTGTCAATGTGGTAGTTCTTGGGCTGGATGACTTCCCAAAAGATACAGAAATGCATTTTTTGTCATTTAGTTTTAGACCATAATTTTGGCACTTGTTATTTATTTGGGACAAACCTTCCTGCAGGATGGATAAATCATTTGGGGATTCAATAATTGCTCCTAGCTTGCAGTCATCTGCAAACTTAGTCATCCAGAGCCCTTTGGTATTGGATTTTACTTCAGAAAAGTATATGCTAAACCGGAGAGGTCCTGCCAGAGATCCCTGGTGGTACTCCACTGGTGACTGGTCTCCATGTGGAGATAACTTCCCCTATTTTGACTGCTTGCATTTTATCTGTGAGCCAGTTGGCAATCCAGAAGTTGACAGAGGGGATTATTCCCAGTTTATTTAGCTTTTGTATTATGTCTGAGTGGGGAATTGTGTCAAAAGCTTTGGCCAGGTCAAGGTATGCGGTGTGTACTGTTTTGCCTTTATCCATTGCTTTGGTGACCTTTTCAGAAAAGTCCACCAGGTTGGATAAGCATGACCTGCACTTGCCGAATCCAAACTGAGACGAGTCCGGTAATGCTGGCAAACCTGGAGGAACAGCTGTAGGTTCAAGAAACTCTACTGTAATAAGTGATAATATCTTTGCCGGGATTTTGGTGCTTCTTTTTGCTCCTGCTAAAATTACTCCTTCATTCTGGCAATAGTACTAGAAAAAGATAACGCATCAGATGAGGAATCTGAAAGACTGCATAATGCTATGGCAAGATTCAGAGTCAGTGCTGAGTTTAGGTTAAGTTTAGGTTCATGGTAGACAGAAGTACTACAGGGCATGTAATTACAGACTGGACAAAACATATCGTGCAATTAATACAAGTAGGCACACTATACCCCCTCCCATTTCTAAGTACATAATGTCTCCAGGGTTGTAGAATGAGTCAGATATGCATGTTAGTCAGTATGCCTGTTCTCTGTCACACTGTTCTTCACCAGCAGCGTACAACATCCCTTCCCCATTTATGAGCATGCAGCATCCAGAATATGTTTTTGTTGTGCCGTTTTATATCACAAGTAAAATATTCTACACATTTTACATGGCAAGGAAACATTTCTGTTACTGTATATAGGACGATGCTTAAAGTCCAGTGGGGGACTGACCAATAAAAATATGAGGCTCAAAGTATACTTAATCTGCCACTGAGAATGCTGCTCCAAGTATGACACTATGACCTGGGTCAGTGACAGGGTGTGGCAACAACTGTACAATGACTTGTGGTAATCCTGCTGTAAAGACCAACTATGTTAAAAGTCTGTACTAACTCCTCAGACAGTAACAAAGACTGACAAGGGCACTTAGTTATTCAAGGTAAAAAGATGGAAAAAAGTAACTGAGTTACTCAAATTTTCATGCTGTAAGAAAGCACACAGAAATTTTAATGCTTTGGGTTTAGTGGGCAAAACTCCATTTTTAAAGCAACAAACAAAAACTTCACATATTATGAAGTATGACTTCAGGAAAGTTAAAAGTGAAGCCTGGCTGTGTGGCAAGGAAGGAAAAGAGCCCTGACTATGCCCCAAATAACCTGTGTTTTATAAGTGGCACATGAAACTGGAAGGGCCAAGCGGGGAGTGTGGATATAAGCAGATTATTTCAGCTTACCCATCCTGGGGAGGGAGGAAGGAAGGAAGTGGCCTGGACTACTGCAGTGCTGACCCATAACGGAGTCTGAGGGGTGACACTATGGCCAGGGTGAAACAGCCAGTACAATGCCAGGAGGTTTGGTGTGATGCACATGTCTTTGGAGAAAGCAGCAAAAGAGAGAGTGAAAGTCACTACCAGAAGGGGATGAGCTACCTCCTGCAATATGACCGCCTATTCACAACTTCTGACTTTTGCCTCAAGGGAGGACATATGGAGCAGGATGACATGACCAAGGAACATATAGACCACAGGACTCTCACCATGGAAGGGGAACAAATGGGCTTACTATAACCCTTAGGAGGAACAAATGGATCTACAGAAAGATGGAAGGAGGAGCTTGAAGAAAGTCAGTGCAGGGCTAAAAATAAAAAGTTAAATGTGAAATGATAAAACTAAAATCAAAAGCAAAAATAATTAACTAGTCGTGCATACATCCATAATATTAAAGACTACTAGAAAGCACTAAAGAACAGTCAGACCTATTAGTTTGACTAGTGTAATATGCAAAGCTGTAGAACAAATTATTATGGAAATGATCAATAAAGACATAGGGAGACTTCAGACACTGGACTCAACCCAGTTTGGTTATGTCAAGGGAAGATCATGCCTACTAAACTCTTTAAGAAGCTCACCAAGGCGATGAATCAGGAGAAAATGGTGCATACCACCTTTCTGGACCTGGCTAAGGTGTTGGATACGGTTTACCTTCATGTGTGCATTTTGCACAAGGGCAAACAGCAGTTGTCCGAAAGGAAGTTTGCAAAATTTGCAAACGCCGAATGGAAAAAGGTTTGAATGTGCAATGAGCGAATGCACAGTGACAGTCGGCATTTTTGGGCAGATTGCACTATAGTGGGGATCGGAAAATGGTCCCTTTCCCAACTGTAGTGCGATCTCGGAGTTATAATATTAAAGTAGGGCGGTGAGGGGGGGGGACGCAGCCCCCCACATGGGGGGTGCAGGGGGGCTTGCCCTCTGCTTTACACTTCATTACATTGTCTTTTTGACATTAATGTTCAAAAATCAGTGAATCTGCTGTTCAATTTGCTGATTTTCGAACATTGAAAACTGTCACTGCTTTGATTTTCATGGTTACGATTCACTCATATGAGCAATCGCACCACTGTATTTCGCTGTTATAAAGGTAAAATGTTGGATACGATACCCCACTCAGGTATACTTGACAAACTCACTTAACTGGGCACATACCCCTACATAATTCACTGGATTGCCAGCTGGCTCACAGACAGGACCTAGGAAGTTAGGACTGGTGATACCAACTTCACTAAGGATACCGGTCACCAGCAGAATATCTCAGGGCTCTGTGCTGGGATGGCTCCTATCTGGCATCTACCTCTTGGAGGTAAAAGCAAATGTCAAGGGCCTTTGACTGACCAAGTTCACAGATGACTCCAAATTGGAAGCTATTATAGATTTCCTCCATGGCACTAACATCTTACAAGAGGGTCTAATACAGACAAATTACCAATGCCAAAGTCACAAACTAAAACTGAATGCCAAGAAATGCATTAAAATGCCTTTTGGAAAAACTGCCACCCATGCTAATTACTTCGCCAATAAGACACTCTGAAGAGATGACATATGTAAACAGTAATCTGGCCTTTGACCAATATGGGGCCAAGGTAGAAAGAAAATCATTCTATGTTACCCAATTTATAAGTAAGGGTACTGCATTCTGGTTCAAGGAAGTCATAGTGACACTTTATGATAAGTCTGATGAA
This sequence comes from Protopterus annectens, assembly GCF_019279795.1. NCBI lineage: Eukaryota > Metazoa > Chordata > Ceratodontiformes > Protopteridae > Protopterus > Protopterus annectens. The sequence continues at coordinate 336,194,087 of NC_056745.1, read as the reverse complement.
GGCAGAATAGAGTACAATGCCCCCTTTGGCATGTACATGACCAGACATATCCAGCAGCAGGAACACCCAAAAAAGATTTATAGCCCTGTCGCTATACTCTGTCTCCTACAAATTACAGAGGTGATTTAAGCCTGGCATAAAAGCATCCTCGGATCCAGCTCTGATAGACCTTTTGCATATCTGCAAAATGAACAGCATCAGAACCACTAGATCCAATGATTTAAATTTTTTTTATGACAGACAAGACATGTTAGTGACAGATGCGTCTCAGAGGATCCCTATGTTTTGGAACAGGGTCTCCATCCCTAACCATATTTAACTGCAACCTTGGCCAATGGATGGGAAATCAGAAATTCACCACGGATATGACCCCATTTCTCTGACAGACAGAGGCAAACAGTTGCGCCCAAACTAACATACTCCCACAACTTCTAGAAACTTCCTAAATAATATATCCTCCACAATCTCTAGAAATGTCCTAACGTACCCCCCCAACCTCTAGAAACTTCCTAAGTAACATACCCTCTCCTAATAAATGACCATGACACATAGAGACACAACTGGGATGGAATGCACAATTAAAAGCTCTTGTGGTTGTTAGCCTAGTATACAAATACGAACCTATGACTCTAAGAAATACAACTGTTATTGTATTTTTTACAGGGTTTGTAGCACAAAAAAACAAGACATGATTAAGGGCTTGTAGCACACAAAACAAGACAGGATTAAGTGCTTTCATTCCAAATATACTGAGGAGTTTCATCAGAATCTATAACCATGTAATTTCCTGTCCTTAAATATTTCTCTACCAATTAAACAATATCATTACTCAATTTCCGCAAAATATACGTGCATAATAACCTCTTATTATTAATCAATGTACTTAAAACTGAAATAAAGAAAAAATATAACTAAAAAAATATAAAATACATGTCAACTCGATATTATCAATTCATATAAATGTTTAACCTTATTTGACAGAATTTAAAACTATTTTAATATACATACTCAAAAAATCAATCAAATGTAATAAACACTTTAAATCCTATCAACTCTTAAAGCCAAATCACTGCAAATACTAATCTTTTCATCCAAGTCAGGGAAACAAAAGGCATCCAACAATAACTGTCAGTAAAGTTCCCTGTATTGTACATAAGCTTCCCAATTACCTCCCCTCTTGTTCCTAGCCACCTATTCCAAAACAAAACAAAAAAAAAATATATATATATATATATATATATATATATATATATTTCTTTTAAATTCAAACATTTGGTGGCATGCTTACTAAGGGCATTATTCCCATCCTTCCTTTTAATAATATAGTTGTGCTGGTAAATATGTCTCTTCAAAGCAAGTTCAGTTTTCCCTATAAAGAACGTTGAGCAGAAAGAGCAGATACTGGTTTAGGGTTATTTATTCATTAATATAATCACTTTCCAATATAAACTGACACTACAAACATTCCCCATATTTCATCATCTTACTATTCTCATCTCTATTTTCTTTATTCCCTTTATTTGCTCCTTCTAAATGTGACTTGATATTTTTCCATTTTTATATACTATTGTGGGACTGTTCCCTAATTTAAGGATCAGTCCCAAACCCCCATCCTAGTTCCTGTTTAAAATGTGCTTAACATTTTGGGCTTCATAATTAAAAGCCATCACCATAGCCCCATTATAATTATTATTTTCTCATACCTGGGGTGGTATACTATCCAGATATCTAATGATGGGTAAAAAAACCTATCTGCTTACCACAAATTTCCTTCGAAATCTCATCCAACAACTTAGTTGGATATTTCCTGTCTAAAAGCATTGTTTTCAGATTATACAATTCCCTTAAAAAAATCTCATATTCAGAGAATTCTATATAGGGAAAACTGAGTTTGCTTTGAAGAGACATATTTACCAGCACAACTAAGCTATTAAAAGGAAAGATGGGAACAATGCCCTTAGTAAGCATGCCACCAAATGTATGAATTTAATTTTTTTTTTTTTGGAAAAGGTGGCTAAGAACAAGAGAGGAGGTAATTTGGAAGCTTCTTCAGAATACACAGAACTTTATTGGCAGTTACTGTTGGATGCCACTTGTTTCCCTGGCTTGAATGAAAAGATTAGTATTTGCAGTCATTTGACTTTATCAGCTGATAGAATTTAAAGGGGTTTATTACATCTGATTTTTGAGTATGTATATTAAAATGTTTTTAAATACAGTCAAATAAGATTAAAATGAGATGAATTGCTAAATGTTGTCAGTTTGACATGTATTTTATATTTTTATAGTTACATTTTGTTAATTTCAGTTTTAAAGTACATTGATTCATAGAGTGGTTATTATAAACTTGTATTTTAAGGAAATTGAGTAATTATACGGTTTAATTGGTAAAGTATTTAAGAATAGGAAATTACAGGCTTATAGATATTAATGACGTTCCTCAGTAAGTTTGGAATGAAAGCTCTTAATCCTGTATTGGTTTGTGTACTAGAAATTTTAAATGACGTTTTATTGCTACTGTCATGTTGTTCCTATGGACATTGGTAAAAAAGTTACTTTTTGGAGTTTATTTGTCTGGTTTTCAAAGTTTTCATTTATTTTACAGGGTTGTTATAAATAATGTTTAAAGAAGTCTTTACAAAGACCTTCTAAACCAGAACTAAATCTAGATGAAGGATACTGTACCTCTCTGAATTTCTGCAGATAAACTTTAAGAGGTTCAACATAGCTGTCAAATCCTAAAGTGGACATTGCAAAAAGGATGTCTTCTCCATTGATTGTTTTTCGTTTTTCTTGATGACATCTTTCACTTGCTTCTGAAGTAATGAAGCTAATAAATTCACTTACGCATTCCTGCACACACTCTTTGGCATCCTTTGCAATCTAAACATTGAACAAAAAATAAAAGATTTTAACAGCATTATAAGATATATAAAATTAATGATAAAAAACATATAATGTCAAAAAAGTAACTGCTAAGAATCCTTCTCTCCTGTCTCTGACTAATAGCACCAGACCTATTTTTAACATATGTGTACTTTGGAAAATACACTTGCATATGGGTACTGTTCTGTCAGCCACTCAGCCTCATCAGCTAGAATCCAAAGAAGTTAGCCCCTTCCGTTGAATGGTTCTCCTTTGCAACCATTATGTAGCAGAAAATGTCTACATTAAAATGTGTGAACATGTGTGATGCATATTATCCCCTCCATCACATGTGCTACACCAGAAGTTCCCAACCATTTAGATTTTATGACTGGTTTACTCTCTTTTCCTGTCATGAATGAGAAAAATAAATGCTTTTCAAACTGTCTTGACATCCTTTACCCCTTCTGTACAGTACCTAAGCTGTCTTTAGGCATCTAATTGATAAAGTGTTCTTACTCTCATTCTCCTTCTTGGGAAAAATAGTGGCAGCTGAACATCATGGTTCTGAGAAACACCAGAAACTATTTTTCACATAAAAAATATCTGTTCTGACATAAACTGTCCTTACAGAAAATTTTAAAGGTGTCCTGCACATTAACAGCTGTACACCCAGAAATCCTTTTAGCTGAAGTAACAAGTACCAGAAATCTGTCTCAGCCACATTCACTTAGACTTTCAGATCTGACTCTCAAGCTCCTCCCTTTATCCATAATGCCTCAGAACTCTGTAATATCTCAGACTGAGTTTGGTACCCCAAAAGCAGAAAGACTCACCGTACCCCAAAAGCAGAAAGACTCACCACACCCAATATAGAAGGAAAGCCAATATAAAAGATAGGGGTTCAAACATGGAATAGTGGTTCCATATTCACTATCAGGTCACTCCCAGATGAAAAGGCAGGGGTAAGGAGGGTGGGAAGTTGAAGAATGAAAACTGACAACACAGAAGCATTTATATCTCATGTTGTTATTTTTATTCATTCCTCAACTGATGGGACAGAGTCTCAAACTATGTGAACCTTGGGTGGCCCTCATAGAAAGATATTCCGGAGTACCACAGAACCAAAAGCGGTCCTGTTTCTGGAGATCAAATCCAATTTGTAATGAGCCATAAAGGTATGAGCATTGGACCTAGCAGCTGCAGCACAATCATCATCAATGGAAGCTCTGGACCAAGAAGTAGAAGTAGCAGCCATGGATCTGGTATAGTGAGCTTTAGGAGGTCTGGGCAATGAAAGGACTGGTTGACTGTAAACTAACAAAATGCAATCTGTTAGCCACTTTGCTAAGGTAACTCTGGAAACTGGGCTTCCCAACCTGTTGGAGGAAAAGGAGATGAACAACTGATCTGTTTTTCTCAAGTCTTTTGTTCTATGGAGATAAAAATGGACATGTCAATGTACATCCAAGAGACGAAGGATGTATTCACCTTTGTTAGAGAAGTTAGAGAAGAAAATAGGCAAACTGATGGCCCAGATGACATTCGTCTCCCAGACTACTTTGGGCAGGAAGACTGACTGATTGGTAATGTAACCCTATCTTTATGGAAAACCAAATAAAGGGATTTTTTAGGGGAGTGCTTGTAGTTCAGACACTCGTCTTGCTGAAGTAATTTCCACTAGAAAGACCATTTTCCAATTAAAAAACTTGAGATCAGACATGGTCAATGGCACAAAGGGGGTCTGAGTTAAACCCTGCAGTAACAGTGTTAGATCCCAGGGTGCAGTAGGGTCTTTAATTAGAGATCGAAGCAAAAAAGTACCATTACAGAAAAATTTGCATAGTTTGGATGAAGCTAGAGGAGAAGCGTTGTTTCCAGTATGATAATTGGAGATGGCTGCTAACTGAACTTTGATGGTGGAAAAACTAGCTCCTTCTTGAAAAATTGAAGCTAGGAAATCCAAAACATGAGGAATAGGTGCAGTAAAAGGATCCAGTTTTCTCTGGTGGGCCTAATAGGAAAATCTTTCCCACTTACTCTGGTGTATCTTCCTGGAGGAGGCTTTCTGGGATGATAGCATAATCTGGTGGACTGGAGAGGAAAGCCTGTACTATCTAACCACTAGTGGATTTGAAGAAACCGTGCAGTTAATTTGAGGCCTGCAATGTCCAGATGTGCCATCCCTGAGGGATGACAGATCAGATCTGAACTGGGGGTCCAGCATCCATGGTGGACGTAGAAGAAGAAACCAAAGAAAGGTGAACCACACCTGACAATGCCAAAAGGGGGCAATGAAGATAACCTTGCTCTTCAACTGAAGTGCTTTCTGTAGAGATCTGGGGATTAGAGGAATGAGAGGATAAGCATAAAGGACACTGGAAGACCAAACGTGGTCTGCAGCATCTCTTAGTGATACCTCGGGGGGGGGGGGTTATGAATCAGGGCAAAGAAAGTACAGTTGTGTGCACTTACCATAAATGTAGATGTTAGAGTGTATTCACTGTTGCAGTCAATACATTTGGGTTGCAGGTAGCCCTCAGTCAGCCTGATTAACAAAGTCTTGGGTCCTGCGTTGGTTGCTGTCCCTTCTTCCATGATGTCAGGTCGTCAGGGGTATAAAACATGCAGCCAACGCCATTACATCAGTTTTTCTTACCCCAGATGTCAGTTGCCCCCCTAATGGGAAGCAATTAAATATAAAAGCACAAAGATATACCTCCAACAAAAAGCAAATACACCAAAAATGCTTTTAAGCATAGTAAAGGAAAGTAGAGGTATATCCAAAAGAAGCTAGGGGGCTGGAGGGAGGGTAGCCAGGACTACAACAGTGAATACACTCGAACATCTGCATTTATGGTAAGTGTACACAACTGTACTATGTTCTTTGTGTTTCACTGTTGCAGTCATTACATTTGGGTAGATTCCCAAAGCTATGGTTGGGTGGAGGAATTTAGATAGCATTAGGGCCAGCTATAAGGCCCTGCAAGACTGCAGTGGCAAAGCCAGCTCTGGATTTAGAGAAAATTGGCAAATGATAATGCTTGGTGAAAGTATGTACAGAACTCCCGGTAGCAGCTTCTAGGATGTCCCTGGTAGGGACGCCTCTGAGAAAGGCTGTAGAGGTAGATGCAGACCTGGTGGAGTGAGGTCTGATCTCCTGGGGGATAGGTTTTCCATGGTGCTTATAGCAGAAATGAGTGCAATGGCTTATCCATTTAGAAATGGTTTGCTTTGAAATAGCCTTGACCTCTGCCCCTGCAGCAAATGCCACCAGCAGTTGTTTAGATTTCCTTTGAGGTTTAGCCCTGTCTAAGTAGAATCTAAGTTGTCTGTGCACATCTAAGGAATGCAGTATCCATTCCTCTTTATTCTGTGGATTGGGAAAGAAGGTTGGCAAATGAAAGGATTGATTAAGAGCCACTCTGGATACCACCTTGGACATGAAGGATGGATTGGTTCTGAGGGGCACCCTATCCGCATGAAAGATGATGAAAGGCTCCACTGCCATAAGGGCCTGTAATTCAGATGCCCTTCTAGCTAAAGTGATTGCTAAAAGGAAAACTGTTTTCCAAGAAAGAAATTTTAAGTCTGCAGTAGCAGCTGGCTCGAAAGGAGGTAGAGTGAGTTTCTCCAACACAAAGTTAAGGTCCCAGGCTGGGGTTGGAGCTCTCCTGGATGGTCTCAAATTTTTGGCCCCTCTGAAGAACTGCTTGAGCATTGGATGAGAGAAGAGGGGAGGTTCTGTGTTATAATGAGCTGAAATGGCTGAGGCGTGGATTTTAATGGAGGAAAAAGACAGGCCCTTGTGAAGCATCTCAGTTAAGTATTGTAAAATCTGAGGTAAATTGGGTACTACTGAGCTCATCCCTTGAGATTGGTTCCAGGCACCGAATCTTTTCCATTTTTCAGCATAAGATTTTCTAGTACTAGGCCTCCTTGCCTCCAAAATGATATCCATCACAGGTTTGCTGAGGGATGGTAAATGAGAGATTAAGTAATTAGCCAGGCTGCAAGGTTCAGTATTAGAAGATGAGGGTGCAGAATCTGGTTCTCCTGCTGAGACAGCAGGGAAGGAGTCTGAGGCAGGTGCCATGGAGATAACCATGACACACTGCGCAGGAGGGGGTACCAGTGTTGGCGTGGCCAGTCTGGAGCAATCAAAATCATCCTTGGTTTGTCCTGTTTGATTTTTAGTAGTACTTTGGAGAGCAGAGGCAGAGGGGGGAAAAGGTACAGACTGATAGGTTTTTCCAGCTGACGAACAGAGCATCCACTTTCCAGGCTTGTTTGTGGGGAGCCCTTGTGCAAAATATGTCCAGCTGGTAGTTCTGGGGAGAGGCAAACGGGTCTATATCTGGGCTCCCCCATTTGCTTGTCAACATGTCGAAAATCCTTGGTTCTAGTTTCCACTCGTGTGGGTCCATGAGGTTTCTGCTTAGTCCGTCTGCCAGTGTATTTAATTTTCCTGGCAGGAACTGAGCTTGTAGGTGCACTTGGTTGCTCAAGGCTGTGTTCTACAATGCCATGGCTAGTCTGCAGAGGGGGTAAGAATGTGTACCCCCCTGCTTGTTTATGTACCAGATAGCAGTGGAGTTGTCCGTCTTTACCATTAGCTGTCCTGGAAGAATGTGGTCCTTGAAGGCTGTCAGAGCATTCTGTACAGCTAACATTTCTTTTTGATTGATATGCAGGTGCATTTGACTTGGGTTCCATTTGCCCTGAATGCACTTCCCTGCCAGGTGAGCCCCCATGCATAGCAAGGTATGATAGGAATCATTGTTTCCAGGTCTTGAGAATGTTGACACTATAGGCTTTTTAGATACCACTGTAGTTTCCTCATATGCAGTCTTGCATATGGAATTAGAAGAATGCAGGAGACCATGAACCCCAAGGCTTGCAGTATTTGTCTTGCAGATAGCAGGGTTTTTGCGGCCACTTGTTTGAAGTAGGTTATCAAATTAATTTGTTTCTCTGGCGTGAGTTAAGCCATCTGGGAAGTTGTATTCAAGCTTGCTCCTAGGAATATAATTTGTTGACAGGGTACCAGGTGTGATTTCTTTTTGTTTATGGTGTACCCCAGATGAGTTAGAACCCTTTGTAAAAAGGCCAGATGATTCAAAAGTATGTCCTGGCTTTCTGCCTGAATTAGACAATTGTCCAGGTATGGGTATATTTGAATATTTCTTTGCCTGCAAAATGCAATAACTGGAGCTAGGCACTTTGTGAATACCATGGGCACAGTAGATAAGCCAAAGGCCAGTACAGAGAAGTGATAGTGCGTGTAGCCTGCTTTGAAGCGTAGGTATCTTCTGCACGATTCCCTGATAGGAATGTGCAGGTATGCTTCTTTTAAATCTAGTGTTGCCAATCAGGCATCTTTGCCTAGCATAGGAAGTAATTGGTGAAGAGTCAGCATCTTGAATTTTGGAATCTCCAAAAAGGTGTTTAGGGTAGACAGGTCCAGGATAGGACTCCATGAATTGTTTTTTCTGGGTACCATGAAAAGTCTCGAGTAGAAGCCTTGTCCCTTTTCCTCTTCTGGTACCAGTTGAATAGCCCCCATGCTTAAGAGAGAAAGTACTTGTTTTTGGGCCTCTGCCCACTGATTTGGGGGTAGGTCTGGCCACCTGCTTGGTATTGGCAATGTGTGGAAGTGAAATCTGTATCCCTGGGACACTATATTTAAAACCCATTTGTCCTGGGTAACGAGTTCCCAATTCTTTGCATGAAGAGCAATCTTTCCCCCCAAAGGGGCAGTCAGTTGATAAGTGCATGGAAATTTTAAAAGGAAGTCATTGAGACAGTTTACCACAGGGGGGAGTCTTATTATTCCCAGATTTGGAAGTGGAGGCCCCCCACTGCTTAGTTCTGTGTGCCCCCTGGGACTGAAACCTGTGGTTTTTGCTGTGTCTGGGTATGGCTTGAGAAGACCTGGAAGGGGCTGGAAAGGACCAATTCTTAGAGGGCCAGTGCCTACTAAATCTAGGAGGCTGAACTTGTAAAAAATCTTTAACAGTTTGCATAGACTTAGCTTTATCTTCCATCTTTTTAAGAACTTCCTCAGCCTTGTTGCCAAACAGGCAGTCCTGATTTAAAGGAGCATCCAACAATTTAGCTTTACCATGATCAGGCAAAGATTGCTCCTTAAGCCAAGCATGCCTTCTGAGCACAGACCCAGTAACAGCAACCCTGCAAGAGGCCTCTAATGAATCAAAACCACATTGCAAAGTATGTTTTCCAACTTGTTCAGCAGAATGCATTAAATCCTGTACTTCTTTATTTTCCACACAGTCAGGAATCAACATACTTTTCTGTGTAAGTAGTCCAATAACATATGGCTGATACTTTAACATATGAAACTGGCAGTTTAAAGCCCTAATGGCCAAGGTTGCAGAAGTGTAAATCTTCTTACCCCATCTATCCAGCGCCCTGGAGTCTCTATCAGAAGGGGTAGGATTTTTAGCAGTAGAAGCCTTAATGCCCTTGGGCATGTGTGAAATAGTCTCTGGATCTGCAATAGGATTTTTTGAAAGGAACTTGTGGGACTCAGGGACCCTGTAGTATCTGTCAGGTTTTCTGGGAGCAGGAGGCAGGAAATCAGGGGCCAAACTAGATTCCGAAAAAGCATCATCAACAATGTCTAGTACAAGAGGAATAGCTAAAGGCCTATGCTGAGGTAGGAGAAGGAAATCCTTAAGCCTCTTTTTTGAATCAGAAAAATCCTGGCTTTCCCAGTGGAAATGCTCCCTTAGAGTATGTAAGGTTTCCCCAAAAGAAAAAACATCAGGAGGGGAAGCAGAGGGAATGGAGTCCTCTGCATCAGAATCTTAAGTAGATAAGGGCAAATCCAGATCATCAGAAAAAACAGAATCCTGATCAGAAGATTCATAATCAACTTCAGTCCTAGGCCTCTTAGAAGGGGGGGAGGGGTTGGCTACCCCTGATTAGAGTTATTAGATCTTCAGCCATTCTTATAATTTGTTTTTTAGGTATAGAGGCCTGAGCATATGGCCTGGGCATCGGTTTTTTAGGCATGGATCGAGATTTAGGCCTAAGTAAAGAAGGAGGCGTTGGTTTAATATGCAAGTCCGAAGGCCTGAATACACCCTCAGAAGCTGGTGCCTGCACAGCGGCTCCGGACCCATCCAAGGTAGAGACATCCACGGGTTCCATAGTTGAAGCATCTCGCGGTATACTGGACTCCAAATGGGTCTCAGTAGAGGCCTGTGAATCAGAAGTAGCGGGTATCAGGGGCTGCGAAAGCGCCTCACTGAGTACCGGCGAACTGGCGACTGGCTTAGGAGAAGCGTCGGTGGCAGTTTTGGACCTCGGCGGTCTGTCTCTCTCTTTATCTTTGCGTTTTTTTGGAATCCTGGTAGTCGGATGGCTAACTGACATTTCTGGATAATTAAACCGAGAACCGAAATATGTAGAGGCGAAAATATACTGACGACGGATAGTGCGCTGATTAAATAAAGCACAAAACTGACAGCAAGATACGTCGTGGTCAGGGCCTGGGCAAGGAATACAGTACGAATGAAAATCTTTATGAGGTATTTGCTTTCCACAAGTAATGCAATTATTAACTTTTACTGACATTGGTAAGGAGCAAGAAAAAGTTTCCCCAATGGGGTACTTAACTTTAGTTGATGACTTCGGTTTTGAAACTCGAAAACGAAAATTTCAGGATTCGGCCGACTGGCACTTGCAAACTGCTCTGAGCACTGCACAGCAAGAAAGACTGATGTAATGGTGTCGGCTGCATGTTTTATACCACTGACAACCTGACGTCATGGAAGAAGGGACAGCAACCAATGCAGGACCCAAGACTTTGTTAATCAGGCCGACTGAGGGCTACCTGCAAGCAGATAACCCAAATGTAATGACTGCAACAGTGAAACACGAAGAACATCCTGCTGCATTTCTTCTTTTGGGGAGAGGCAAACAGATCACCGCAAGCTTGGCCCCATAAATGGAAAATCCTCTCTGACACTAACTGATTGAGAAACCACTCATGAGGCATCAGAATGGACCAACCGAGTCTGTCTGCAAGCAAGTTGAATTCTGTACAATCTACTAAGTTGCATGTGGGCTCTCTCTTTAGTAACATCCACATCTGTAACATCTTAGAATGTATAAATGCAACTATTATTTGTGTATAAATGTAAACAGAAATGTAACTACTCTGTGTTTAACTGGAACTTAACATAATGCAATGTAAGCAAATGGAGCTTTTCTCCCAGGTCCTCCACTGAAAAAAAGAAGTTATGTATTCACCATAACGTTCCATGTTTGTAGTCCATCTCGCTCTTCATTCTTACATATGGGTTTGGAGCCGATCCTCAGCTCCAACTCGTCCGATTACAAAGCTCAAAGTCTCTTAGCTGGCTTGTGGCAAGGTAGGTATCCCATAGTGCACTAGTAAGAATCCCCAGATTTTGTTTGCTGCTAACTGTAAGAGTGATAGAAAAAGTAATCCAGAAGGAACAACAACAATGAAAGGTCTCCACCAAAGGCAATACTATCCTGTCTCCAGATCCTCCCAGGACGGGGGTAGGTGGGTGGGTTCATAAGAATGAAGGGTGAGATGGACTACAAACATGGAACGTTATGGTGAGTACATAACTTCATTATGTTCTGTAGTCCTATCTGGCCTTCATTCTTACATATGGGACAGCGTCCCTAGCACCTTTTCTTGGATGGCTCACGGGAATATACTCCTAAGCACCATGGAACCAATGGAGGCTCTACCCCTGGGGGTAAAATCCAATTTGTAATGAGTAATAAAGGTATGAGGGGTAGCCCAAGTTGCTGCTGCACAAATACTGTCAATCGGAACTCTGGCTTGAAAAGCAGTAGATGTGGACATGGATCTTGTGGAATGAGCCTTAATCTTAAATGGAAGGTTCCTTCCATTGGAGTAGATAAAGGATATACAGTTGGAAATCCAGTTAGATAGTCACTTTAGAGACTGGCAGACCTATTCTCGTTTCAGAAAAGGACACGAACAATTGGTCTGATTTTCTAAGTTCCTTAGTTTTATATAGATAGAACTGTAACTTTCTATGAACATCAAGTTGATGAAATTTATATTCTGCACTGTTTGAATGATTAGGAAAAAATACAGGCAGTTCGATAGTTTGATTCAAATTAGCTTGAGAGCAAACTTTAGGGATGAAGGAAGGATTTGTATGAAGGGAAACCCTGTCTTTATGAAAGATCAAATAAGGAGGTTTGATTGACAGTGCTTGCAACTCTGATACCAGTCTAGCGGATGTGATAGCTACTAGAAAAATGGTCTTCCAAGACAGAAACTTCAATTCACATGAATGTGCGGGTTCAAAAGGCGGGGAAGTGAGTTTGGATAGAACGAAACTTAGATCCCAAGGAGGTACAGGTTCCTGAAAAGGAGGTCTCAGCAAGGTAGCACCTTTAAGGAAGGATTTACATAATCTGTGATCCATCAGATTACGTTCATGTTGTCCCAAATGAAAATTTGATATTGCTGCCAGTTGAACTCTAATTGTAGCAGCAGCTGATCCCTGATGGAAAATTTCAGTTAGAAATTCTAACACCAAAGGGATAGAAGCTGCGTAAGGATCTACATTTTTCTCTTTTGCCCAGATAGAAAAGTTCCATTTGCTAGCGTATAACTTCCTAGTGGAAGGTTTGTGGGAAGACGTAAGGATATGGGTCACTGCAGGTGAAAAATCATGAAGCCTGACTAGGGATGGAAGTGAAGCAGCCACGCTGTCAAGTTGAGGGCGTGGAGGCAGGGGTGAAGGGAGCCTGACGTGTTAAGAGGTCTAGAACTGGGTCCAGAGTCCATGGATCATCTTGGAGATGAGGCCCGAGAAAGGGGCAACCAAATCTGATGAGGCCAGTAAGGAGTGATCAGAATCATTTTGCTTCCCAAGAACTTTGCTTTCTGGGTCACTTTCTATATGAGCAGAAAAGGGGGAACTGCATAAAAAAGTTCCGGAGGTCAATCGTGAACAAGTGTGTCATTCGGTGACTCCCCCGGAGGGGGGATAAGGGAGAAGTAGCTGCAGCATTTGGCGTTGATCGGGCTGGCAAAAAGATTGCAGCAAGGTTGTCCTCATTTGCAGAAAATCTGTTCCGCTACTTTCTGGTTTCTAACACCACTCATGAGGCATCAAGATTGCCCTGCTGAACTTGTCGGCAATCACATTGGTTGTCCCTGGGATGTGTATTGCTACTAGAAAGCGCTGGGAAGATGTCGCCCACTGCCAAACATGAAGAGCCTCTCGACAAAGGGGGTAAGATCTGGTTCCTCCTTGCTTGTTTGGATACCATACCACTGACATATTGTCCGACTGGATTGCTACTGTCCCTAAAGGAAGAAATTTGTGAAGTGCTTGCAGTGCTAGAAGCACTGCTCTCATCTCTAGGACATTGGTATGCAAGTGAGCCTCATGATCTTGCCATGTGCCTTGGAGAGTCCTGCCTAGATCACCCCCCCCATCTGGGAAGCATCCGTGGTCACAGTAGCAACGGGTTGGCGAGGAAGGAAGGGTGGTCCTGTCAGCTGAATGGGCTGAATCCACCAACGAAGGTCCTTTTTGCAAGACTCCGTTATGAGAATATGATGAGAAAGAGGCAGTTGTTGAAGAGATCACTGGGGAAAAAGTAGCCATTGAAGAATTCGCATGTGCAATCTGGCTAGTGGAACTAGATTTATGGTAGAAGCCATGATCCCTAAGAGTTTCAGCACTATCTTTGCCTTGACTTTTTGTACAGGAAGTAAGCTGCGATAAGGCAGACTTTTCCCAATTTATCATAACTCATAGCTGGATACAGAGCTGGAGGGTTGAATCCCTGGCTTGTAGGAGTAGGAGTAGGTGCCTGGTGGTGGCGGTCAGGAGCCAGTTGTCCAGGTACGGAAACACTTGCTATCCAAGACTTCTCAAGTGAGCTGTCACTACTGCCATGCCTTTGATGAACACCCTGAGGGCTGTGGTGAGACCGAAGGGCAGAGCATGAAATTGGTAATAACTGGCTCCCAGCCAGAAGCGTAGATAGCTCCTCGATGCTCTGTCCATTTTTATGTGGTAGTATGCATCTTGGAGGTCTATGGAGCACATCCAATTGTCTTTCCCTAATAGAGGGTGTATAGACTGCAAGGTTATCATTGGGAACTTGGACTTCTCTACGGATTAGTTTAGTTTGCTGAGGTCCAAAACGGGCCTCCAGTCCCCTGTTCATTTTGGCAATTAATAAGAATCTGGAGTAAGTTCAGAATCCTATCTAGTCTGCGGGGACGGTTTGGATGACTCTCTTTGAAAGCAACTTTTGAACTTCTATAGTTGCTTGATCCCTGTGATTGGGTGGAACATCTGGGATCTTCTTGGGGTTGTGGGGTGGAAGAAAGAAGGGTATGGAGTATCCTGTGGTGATTATTCTTTGTATCCACTTATCTTGGGTGGTGTTGAGCCAGGCTTCTGGATACAAAGATAAGCGACCCCTGACTGGCTCCAGAGAAGCACAGCCGGGCCCCATATCAGGAGCGCTGATAGGGACGACCGCAAAAGGAATCGCAGCCACCCTGGTTTTGTGGACCCCCCCTGCCTCTAGGGCGATGTCTACCATTAGCTCCTCCTCCCCTGCCTCTAAAGGAGGAATCACCCTGTGCGTCCGGGAAAAATCTCTGGGACTTCTTGAACCACATTTGCTCACCTCTCTGACCCTTGGGATATGGTCTAGAAGGGACGGTAAAACATACTCCCATGGCAGAGAAAGTTTTCCCTTCCTGTTCGCACCTGATGAGTGTATCTTTTACCATTGGTCCAAACAAAGAGGATCCATCAAAGGGGGTGTTGGTAAAAGTAGATTTGAAGGGCTCTGCAAAATTACATAAGTGCATCCAGGAGTGTCTCCTAAGGGAAACTCCTGAACCCGCTGCCCTACTCGCTCCATCTGCTGCGTAGGAGATCAGCCTCATGGAGGAGTTAACAATGGAGTTTAAGGTGGACAACTGAGCAGTAACTTTCTCAGACACTCCTTCAGTTGATGTACCTTGGAGAGTATCTCCTAGCTCCTTTAGGAGATCTCTCTGAAAGCCAGTAAAATGTGTGAAATAGTTCAGCAATCTGAGAGTAAAAGCCACTGAAGAGAAGATACACTTCCCGTATCTATCCATCGTTCGAGACTCCTTGTTTAGTGGATGGACAGAAGTAGAAGTCTCCGCTAGTTCCTTCTTAGCGGCTGCCGCCACCACCATGGCATCTACAGGCACACCTTTGATCAAGAATTCTTTCTCTTTAGGGGCAGAGAGAAATTTGTTGGGTCTTCTGGGAACTGGTTCCATGGCATCAGGAGTTTCCCGCACCTTTCGACTAGCTAGGTCCAGGAGTTCATCAAGAAGCTGAAGGTTGAGACCCGACAGCCTTCAGGTACACTGACTCCTCATGAGAAGGGGTGACAGTGGGCCAGCCGCCTCTCTGTTTCAGGATATCTACAAAGGAGATACCATCAGAGGATGACCTGGGGGACCCTTCTGACTCCTCAAGGTCAGTGTCTGAAGTGATGGACTCATCTGGGGAGTCTACATGCTTCCTCTTGCATGTCCTCTTCCGAGGGGGCTCCTCAGAAAGGTATTCTGGGGAGGAGACTGGGGTCCACCCAACGGGGGCACCTGAGGCTGCGGGTCTCTGCTGTCAAGAGAGAGAAATGGTGCTCAGACAGAGGTCGGTGCTTGAGGGGGAAGAGTGTCCATACCCTTGTGCAGAGCTGGCGACCGAGACAGCACACTCCTCATCATTTTGAATGACGATCTCTCAAGGCTCTGAGGACAGCCCCAGTTATGAGGAAACAGAGGTAGCCCTCAGCTCCAAGATGGATGTAGAGTCTGAGCTCAACCTAGCCGATGCACCGAGAGGTAGACTCGGCACCGAAGAGGTTCGGGTCCAAGCATCCCTGTTGGGAAAGACTGGTAAGCTTCAGCTCCTAGACACCAAGGATGGCGCCGAAGGTGTCTAGGAACTCGACCATGAGACAACCACAAGGGGAGCTGGAACCGAGGGTTCCACAACAAGCGGCACCGAAATCTCCGGCTCCAAAGGACCAACATAGCTCAAAGGAGGAACCACAACAGGGAGAATGGTCTTAGATGGCTCCAGGACTGATTGGGTCACAGCCAGCATCAATTTGGGTAAAGCAGATGACTTCAAAGGTCTAAGCACTACTCTTACTACATCCTCTAAAGAAAGGCTCTTGCAGGATCTGAATGACAGGGTAGGCGACCTAGATCTCTGTAAAATGGGAGATCGTAAAGTTGGGGAGACCGGCAATAGCTCTCTAGACCGGCTCTGATGCAATTTCTCAGTAGTCTGCTCTGAAAGACTTTGCGCTGACACTACAGTGTCAACATCGATAACCTCGATTGGCTCCGAAGAGAGTGGAGCCAAAGAGGTTGAAGGTTTATCCAATTTTAAAGTTTTCTGTGGAGGTTCAAACAAAATAGTTGGAGCAGGAGAATATCTCTTGGCCGACTTGACCGTCTCTTTCTTTGATGAGTAAGACTTGGAGGAAGAAGAAGAGCTGGCTAATTCCTCCTTGAAGGAAGGCTTAAGGAAACCTTTCAGTATTAATTTGTTCTTTTTTTCTTGGAGAATTCTGGAGCTGAAGGAGTGACAGAAAGAACAAGTTTCCTGTAGGTGAATGGCTCTGAGGCAGTAAACGAAATTACTGTGCACATCAATAATCGACATTTTTTGGGAGCACTTAAGGCACTTTTTAAAACCCGAAGGTTTATGATCTTTGGATTACTTCAACATAACTACAAAAAGGAGTTCTATGAAACAGAAGAGAGGACAAGGTCCGCTAACTTAAACGGGACTCACCCTTTAAGAAGCAACACACAAAAAACAACGAGGACTAGGTCCTCTAACTTAAACAGGTCTAGCCCTGCTAAACTAACTCGCACACAGAGGAGAAATAACAGAGGACTAGGTCCTCTAACTTAAACGGGCCTAGCCCTGTTGAGGAAAAAAGTCAGAAAGTTAAACAGGGGACTAGGTCCTCTAACTTAAACGGACCTAGCTGCGAAAACAGGAAAGAAGCTAAGCCAGAAAATACCACAAATAGTAAATCTTAAACAGCAGGCAAAAACTAGTCAATAATAGAAACGACACTGCACACAATATACTATACTATTGAAAAACTAGAAAAAGCAAGGTCCTAACTCAAATGCAGACCTATGCTAATAGGAACTAAGTCAAAAAACTAGTACACAGAAGGATGCCACACAGAGAACAAAAACGGGCCTAGAACAGCCAACAAGTTCTCAACACTAACTTTGAAAATTTAGCAAAACACACTGCTATAAACTACCTATGAAAAACTATTACTAAGACTAAGTCAACTAAGCTACTTTAGTTGAAGAACTATCAATAAAACTACAATAATAATGAAAAATATGCAACTTAGCTACGGCCAAGCAAGAAGCACTTCTGAACTCGTAGATGTGGCAAACGAGATCTGGGGATTCTTACTAGTGCACTATGGGATACCTACCTTGCCATGAGCCAACTAAGAGACTTTGAGCTTTGTAATCGTCCGAGTTGGAGCCGAGGATCGGCTCCGAAACCATATGTAAGAATGAAGGCGAGATAGGACTACAGAACATTGGGTATTACGAAGTTGAACTATCCCAGTAAACAAAAACAAACAAACAATAAATAAATAAATACGTTTCCTCATAATGTGCATTACCAAAAGAAAGCGGTTGTAGGAGATCACTCACTGCCACACTTTCATTCCCTTTTGACAAAAGATAGGATCAGTTTCTCCCTTGTTTGTTGATGTACCAAACTACAGACATGTTGTCTGTTTGGACAGCAATCATTCCCAGAGGGAGGAAGTCCTGAATGGCCTGCAATGCTAGGAGGACCGCCCTCATCTCCAAAATACTGATATGCAAATTAGTCTCTTCTGGAGATCACGTGCCTCGGACTGTCTGTTCCAAGAAATGCCCCCCCCCCCAACTGGGAGGCATCCATGGTTACTGTGGCTAGTGGGGATGGAAACACAAAAGGGCTTCCCTGACAAAGTTTGCTGGATTCTACCCACCAAAACAGATAATTTCTGTAAACCAGAGTGAGGACTATCAGTGGGAAAAGAGGATGTTGAAGAATTGACCACTGAGCAGCCAGAGTCCATTGAAGAACCCGCATATAGAACCGAGCCATTGGGACAAAGTTTATAGCAGCCGCCATTGACCCTAAAGCCAGGAAGCTCAGTCTTGATGGGGAAGCGGGGTGTGAAAGTATCTGTCTCATCTGTAATCTTAAAGACTGTACTCTGTTTGATGGAAAAATGCCAGTTAACTAGTGGTATCCAGGCGAGCACCTACACAAATTCCAAAAATTGGACTGGTTGTAGATGAGATTTGGCATAACTGATTGTGGTGCCTAAAGAGTGACACAGTTGGAGCATGCAGTTCCTGGCTTTTTTGAGGAGATGCCTGGCTAGGGCAGTGAGGAGCTAGTTGTCTAGGTATGGAAACACTCTGAATCCAAGCAGCCTCAGGTAAGCTCCGACCACTGCCAAATACTTGAACACTCTGGGGCTGTGGTGAGACCAAAGGGCAGGGCACTGAACTGATAGTGACTATCCGCTAGCCAAAAGTGTAAACATCTTTGGGAGCATCTGTTCATTTTGATGGGATAGTACGTATACTGCAGATCAACAGAGCACATGCAATCATCCTTTCATATAAATGGTACAATGGACTGAACCATGACCATCCGGAACCTGGAGTTCTTTACAAACTGACTGAGACTGCTGAGGTCCAGAATGGGTCTAGGTATCCCTATCTTCTTTAGCACTAAAGAGAAGCTTGAGTAAGTTCTGAATCCTTTCTGGTCTGGTGGGACGTCTTGGACGACTCTTTTATCTAGCAGCTTTTGAATTTCTAAGGCTGCTAACTCCCACTGACTGGGTGGAATGTTAGGGAGCCTTTTCCATTTGGCTGGTGAGATCTACAAAAAGGGAATGAAATAGTCTCTGGATATAATTTTTTTGCACCCAAGTGTCTTTTGTGACTGATGCCCAGGCTTCTGGGTGCAGACACAAGTGCCTCCCAAATGCCTCCACAGAACAGCAGTTGGGCAACACTTCAGAAAAGTTGGAAGAGTTTATCCGAGGAGGTATTTCAAAACCCTTGGTTTTGTGGGCCTCCTCTGCTGCAAGGGCAGCATCTTCACTTGGAACATTCACCCTTGCCTCTGGGGAAGTTTCCTCTTATGAGTCCTGGAAAGGATCTTGTGTCTTTTGGAACCACATATTTTTACTTTTGCGCTGATTTCTTGAAAAGGATCTCTGCAGGATAGGAAAATGTATCCCCACAGCAGACAAGGTCTTCTCATCCTGCTCACTGTGGGAGTGCATTTCGTTCTCTGCTGAGCCAAACAAGGAAGACCCATCGATGAATGAAGACTTGAAGGACTCCGCAAAAATCACGTAAGTGCATCCAGGCATGTTTTCTCATGGCTATGCCTGAACCTGCTGTCTGTGATGTACCCCTTGGCTGTTTGAAAAATTGATCTCATGGATGCATTACATATAGATTGAAGGGTGGCCAGTTGTGAAGATAGCTGTTTTTGCTCCTCCACAGACATGGATCCAAGAAGAGATTTGGAGACCTCTTTAATCAAATCTCTCTGCAATCTTGTGAAGAGCGCCAACTAATTCAGTGACTGAAGAGCAAAGGTCTCTGAGGCATAAACTCACTTTTCAAATCTGTCCAACTTCCTGAACTCTCTGTTAGGGGGATTTACAGAAGTGTTCTGTTCTGCCAGCTCTTTTTTAGTGGCTGCCACCACAAACATGGCAGCTACAGGAACTCCATTACTCCAGTAAGGGCTGTCTGTAGGAGAGGCAAGAAATCTGTTGGGCCAACAAGGACAAACTGTACAGTATCTGGTTCCTTCCATGCCTGGTGAGACACCAGATCTACAGGGTCATCAGCTGGGGGTGGGGGGGTAACCCAAGATGTAGACGGGCTAGACTAGGATGCTTCTAGGAACAATGACGCCTCCTGGGAAGGGGGGGGTCAGAAAAAACATCCACCTTTCTGGCTATGAATCTCTAGAATGTCTCCAAAGGAGAAATCTTCTGGTGGAGACCATGAGAACCCCTCCTCTTCATCTAATTCAGTGTCTTTGGTTAAAGATTTCTGAGAAGAATTTGTGTGCCTCCTTTTGCATGACCTCTTCCAGGGGACCTCATCAGTGGGATGATCTGGAGAGTTATTGGAAGAGAGGGGACATTCTTGCAGACAAAAATGCCTGGAAGCTCAAATGGGCTGGCTGTCCCTGCAGGATAGGCTGATGAGGCTCAAAACCTCAGATGCAATGGTGGTAGAGGGGTGGAATTGGAAGAAATAAGAGTACACTGGACTCTCAGATGAGAAAAATCCCCCTTCACCACCTCAAAGGCAGAGGGACTGTGAGAAGCCATTGCTGGCCTCACCCGAGCTGAAGCTCCAGGTGCTGCTGATCCCGACTCTGCCCGAGCTCCTGCCTCATGGGAGAAGCTGGACCTGAGTTGTCCAGTGCCTAAGTGCCAAGGGGAAGGGATGGCTCTAATAACCTCAAAGTCCCCCTGGATCCAGTGCTGAAGCTTTGGCTCTGAGACTCATCCTGCTTTAGAGAGATTGATACCAAACAAGTCAGGGACACAGTTGGAGTTGAAGATCTAGCTGTTTTCAGATCAGATGTATTGACTCTCAGGATTCTCAGATCTGAGGGCTCCAAAAATCATCAGACAGATTGGAGAAGGAGAAATAAGTGGGTGAGAAGCAAGTTGAAGGCTCATTGGGTCTGATGAGAGAGAGCCAATAACACCCCCATATGAATATGAATATGAACCTAAAAAACTTCCTTATCATCCTACCCACATATGCATCAGATAGACTTTGGGAGGACCTGACAAAGGACGATGTGGAAGGGGGATGTGGCATCCTTTTTAGTGTGTCCTATAAAAAAGGTGATTTGAGCCATGGGGAAATGGGCTCTGGAGAGAAGCAAGTGCTCTGGCCTATGGGAAATTTAAGCATCCCCACAGTCGGATCCGAAGGAGCTGGATCCAATCTTTTCATAATTTTGGCTGGCAGCTCTGAGGCAAGAGGAGGTTTTGCAGAATGAATGGAAGACCGTTTTCTGTGATCCCTGGACTCTGAAGAAGATTTTTGTTTCTTGGTGGGGGTTTGAGCCTCTGAAATAGAAACAACAGAAGAAGCAAAAGGGGGAAGCAACCCTTTTAAGACCAGCTTATTATGGCGATCACTCAAGGCCAGAGGATTAAACCCAAAACAAATGGATCATGAAGCATGGAGTTTCCAGCTGAGCTGCTCCCAAAAAGTATATGCACTCCCTGTGGGCATAAGAATTGGGTATATAATGCCGACAGGAAGTGCACTTTTTAAAACCATAGTTATTTCAGCCATGGTAGAGACAGATATAAAATGGAAGACAAAAAATGATTTTTGTTTTGGAGAAAATTACAGAATAGAAAAATACAGCAATGTTATGTTAAAAATGTACTATGAATGGGTAGGAAAAAAGGAGAAAGATAAAAAGTAGTACCAACAATGATAACTACAAGTACCTTAAAACAATGGGTAAGAAGGTGAAAAGTTGAGCGACTAATGCTAGAAACCAGAAAATCTACAAAGGGAGGAAGGGTGAGAGAAAAACTGTGACAGTGAAGATGTAAAGTCAATAGAAACACCTTATAAACTTGAGACAGTGTTATCCACTTCTGAAGCGAAGAACCGGCAAACAAGATCTGAGGTATTACAGTGTTCTGAGGCATTATAGGTAAAGGGAGTAGCTCGAGAGTCAGATCTGAATATCTATGTGAATGTAGCCAAGCTGGATCCAAGGTCGGATCAGAGACTTGCCAGTTGAGGACTGAATGAAAAAGACATCAGATGATAACCGTTTAAAGGGGTGTACTGTTACCCTCTAATTCACCATAAAGTTCACATCCTAAACAAGAAAATTATTTTGTTGGGTGAGAGTGGGGGAGGGGACTAAGATGGACGATAACTTTACTGTTCAGCTACCATATTAGATGTTTCTTGATGTCATCTTTCACTTGTTTCTGAAATAATGAAGCTAATAAATTCACTCTTGCATTCCTACACACTCTGTGGCATCATTTGTTATTTAAACATTAAACAAAAAATAAAACAAAAACTTTAATAACATTATAACATAAGTAAAATAAATGATAAAAAACAATGTCAAAAATTAACAAGCAGAAATGGCAGAGAAATAAAGCTTGATAAAACAACAGGAAATGTCTAGAAGGCAAAGACTGTACAGATATTTAATCTGAGGCATACAGGAAGATGAATTCAAGCCTTGTATATGAGAAACAGGAAACTCTTTTCTATTTAGTTTAATATACCAAGCACCAATAAGAAAAACATCTGGCTGTATGCAGTATGCTGCAACACTTTAAACTAAAGGCTGCCTTGGCCAAAAGTAGAGAAATTTGCTTTTCCCCTTTTTGCCATCAAAAAGGAAAAGTGACTGTGCTGGGATGCAGAAAGGTCTGTTACTGGTTGTCATCTAACTTGATCGCGGCAAAAGTTGTACTGCAGAGCGTACCCATCTGTGATAGAATGAAATCTAGAGTTTGCCAGAGTACTTAGCTGGGTAGGGATTTAAACAGACTGAAGTGATATCTCTGTGGGATACAAGCAAGCTCCTCCTTGTTTGATAACGGCCAAAGAAAACTGAAAGAAATCGAGGGCTAAGTGAATGGCCACATTTATTTCCTACTTATGCGAGTTTTCAATTGAAATGAGCTCTCCAACCTATATTTGCATCTGCATTTAGGAACTGTATATGACAAGCTAACTAAAAAACCTCTCTAGATTAGTACTAATCACCAATTTAGTTCCTGAACTACAAGGTAAATTAAGAGGAAGGAGAATTCCAAAAATTATCAAGTCTGATGCCAAAGAATCCTGATGAGTACAACTAAGCATTCCACAGTCTGAGGTTTGTATCAAGTACCAACATAGTGGTTCTACGTTGACAAATTTGCTGGCTAACAAGTTGACTGAAAGATGAACCACTGGAAGATTTGCGACATATAACCTGATTTATTTTAGGAAAGGATAAGCCCCTGAAGTGTTGTATTCAGGCAGACAGTCAATTTTTTTTTTAATTTGAGAGGAATGTAGAACTAACTCTTCCACAGTGCACACCACATCTAACTC
Organism: Protopterus annectens; assembly: GCF_019279795.1. Taxonomy (NCBI): domain Eukaryota; kingdom Metazoa; phylum Chordata; order Ceratodontiformes; family Protopteridae; genus Protopterus; species Protopterus annectens. The sequence continues at coordinate 336,170,962 of NC_056745.1, read as the reverse complement.
GCTGAAAACAGCCACAGTCTTGTTAACACCTGAGTGAAGACAAAAATGACAGGCTGTTTGTATGAGGCAGCTGTTTAGACTAGGGGGAATGTAAACTGGAGTTCTGACATAAGCAAATACTGGAGCTAGGCATTTTATTTTTTGAAAACTCTCTGAACAGTACAAAGGTGAAGCTGTAAGGTGGTGGACTGTAACTGCTAACTTCCCACAAGAAATATGAGAGTTTCCAGTGAAGCCTCCTCACAGGCACATGTAAATAAAAATTATGAGATACAACATTAACATCTAAGTTCCTTGAGACTTGCTTCCCATATCTTTTTTACAGTATCTCCATGGATGCTAAGCATCAAGACTCCCCTCCTGGTCTTGCATGCCTTAATTCCCTCACCACTGGGGAGTCTAGGGCACGACTATGAGATCTAACTGGAAGAGTCATCATCCAGGCAGTTTTTTTTACTGTGGATCATCTATACTGTCTCTGGCATCCTGACAATGACAGCATTTCTAAATAAGGCACTGATCCCCCACCTGGTGAATGACATGAGCACCTGTGTCACCTGAGGGTGTAATATACCCTCTGTATGCATTTATGCGCTTCCACTCACATGCTAATGATGGCCTGAAAGCCTCCAGTTGCATGGTGGCAATCAGCCGACCAGAGGCTACCTTTCCTTAACCCTCTAGGCAGTGGCGTAGTTGGGGGGGGTGAAAGGGGCGGTCTGCCCCAGGTCGCACTTTTGGGACGGTCACATTTACTTTAACTAAAAAAAAAAAAAAAAATACTGTTTTTAAGGATGTTCTTTAAGAATGGTCTGTGTCACGTTTGTGCATTCATTGCTGCACAGATGTTCTGTTTCCGCCCGCAATTTTAAATGTTTGTATGGAATTTTTCCTAACAGTTGCTTCGTTCACAGAATTGTAAGTGTTCAATTTACTTGTTAAGTTGTAGTGTTCGACTTGTTCAATCATCCTTCCTAAGTTGTATTGCTCACAGAATTTGTAAGTATTCGATCACATGTTCAATCTGTTTTTACTTTGTGTGTAAGTTCTAGTGTGTTCAATCTGCTTTTTACTTTGTGTGTAAGTTGTAGTGTGTGCAATCTGCTTTTACTTTGTGTGTAAGTTGTTGTATGTTTGATCTGCTGTGTGTGTGTGTGTGTGTGTGTGTGTGTGTGTGTGTGTGTGTATGTGTGTGTGCGTGTGTGTGTGTGTGTAGTAGAATGTCCCAGTTAGGGATACCTGGTGGTTAGTGTTACTCAGCCTCAAACCCTGTACCTTAGATACAAGGAACAAGAGCCTAAATTCTCTACCCCTACCACCACTTATGACTCAAGGAGTTGCTTGGCTCATACTTTTGGTCTGTTCCTCTTGAAATTTGTGGTTTTATGGCAAATCAGTGAGGACTGAATTCACTAAATAATGACAGCTATTTGAGTTTCAGTTCTCCTAGCTTTCAGAAAATACATGGTAACGCAAAACATTTTATTCTAGCAACTTTCTAAGATTATACAAGTAATGTTTAAAATGTGTCCCTAGTTTTGGGCCTTTGTCCCCACCCGATAAATTTTGGCTTTTTCCAGATTTCTTGTTCTGCAAAGTTGAGAGATATAGTTGAGTGTCGAGTGCATTTTACAAGAAGCTGACAGCTTTAAGGGAAGAGTTTACTGCTGTTTATGCCAAGTCTATTTGCAACGGCCAACAGTTGTTTAGCAAATGATATCACTACTGTGCTCAAGTGTTTAAAAGCACTGTTAGTAGCACAGCAGGTAGTATATTACTTGTTTTTGATGCAGAAGACTGTGGGTTCTACTCACATGGCATGTACATGGATTGCTGATACTGTACTGTGTTGTACTTTAAAGAGGGTGAATAATGCAGTCCTGAGAGTGTCCTCCTCTGGAGGAGGTTCCTAGTAACTATGAACCTGTTATCAGTTTGCCATCCATTGCTTATTGCTATATTCCCAGCTTACAGTACCATTTTTTAATGTAACAGAGGCAATTTATTCTTCAAGGGCAGCAGACACTGAATTTATAGATGAAGCACTTTTTAATGTTCATCAAATACATTTTTAGAAGTTTTTTATCTGGTTCAATTATAAGTTTGATTATCCAAACAGGTTGATTATCCTAACTACCCTAGGTTCCAATTAGTTTGGATAATAGACTCTCTACTGTACAAGAAGACGTTCCATTCTTGTGTTGCTGTCTGCATCTCTGTATTTCCTACAGCCTGATCACCTCTTATTTTATCAGTACAACATACAAGTAAGCTTACAAGCACTAGAAATATGAACTGCAAAGAATTACTGTGAATGCAAATGATTTGCTAGCATGATGCCTAGAAACTATGAACCTGTTATCAGTTTGTCATGCATTCCCTATTGCAATATTACCAGTTTATCTTTTTTTTTTACTGTAACACAGGCAATTATTCTTCAAGGGCAACAGGCACTTTATTTGTAGATGAAACAATGAAATATAAAGTTGTTTGAGCAACCTCTTCATTAGTTACAGATCTCTTTAATGTGGAATCATTTAGATTACTTTTACGTCTGCAGATATTGTCCATATTTACCGATATTGGTGGATTGTAATGACAGAGGTTTGAGTAGACTTTTATGATGGAAATGTTTTGAATTGGACAGTTTTGTCATTATTGATTCATAATTTTTTTAAATTTATTTAATTTATTTTATTTTACATTTGTTGACCGGGCTAGTCCAGCTGGATGTATGTCCATTTTCAGTGGAGGCCTGGGGAGAAAAGCTCCAATGGTTATTACAAGTTTAAACAAAAACATAAAAAGATAAAAGGATGAAAACAAAGATGAAAAGATTATATACAAAATTGAGTTAGTACACGTGATACACATGTAAGAGGAAATAGCAATTACAAGATAAGATTCATAATCAAATAAGTAAATACTTGCAATACAGAAATATGAACAAACATAGCGTGAATAATAAATTGTCAAACAATTGTGATAGAATAATTTTTTTTTTTTTTTAGTTGTACAGTATAAATGAGAGTACATATATGTACAAAGGTGATATGTAAGGGGGAACAATCAGGATACAGGGAAAAGAGAAGGAAGAAATTATGGTAGTGGAAAGGAAGAAGGAAAGGTCAATCAGGGTTGGTACAAGAACAAAGCCAGTATTTATTAAGATGCATTTCCAGTTGTTTTTTAAATAGTAGAAGAGTGGACAAGGATGAGATATTGGATGGAAGTTTGTTCCACATTTTTCCAATCGAGTTGGAAAAAAGGCAGTCACCTGCAGAGTTATTGGGTTTGGTAATATTAACCAGTAGTTTGTTTGAAGAACGTAGGTGTTTCAGGTTATTGTAAGGAGTAAAGAGGTTAGAGAGTATTGATGTTTTAGATGGTTGATATAGAATTTTGTGAGCTATTAAGAGCTGTTGATAAATAAGCTTGTTAGGAAGTTCAAGCCAACCTAGTTGTTTTAGGTTCAGACAGTGGTGAGTTCTAAACGGGGATCCTGTAGCAAATCGAGCAATATTATGGTAAGATGTAGCAAGTTTGTTAAGGTTATTTTTAGAAAGATTAGTGTAAATAGGGGAAGCATATAGAAGGGTAGAGATAAGGTGAGATCTAGCTAAGGTGGTCCGAGCTTCAGGTATAAGGAAGGGTTTGATTCTATAAAGGGATCCAATCTTTTTATTAACTGCTTTTATTGTGTTGTTGATGTGAGAATCAAAGTTAAGATTGTTGTCAATAGTTCTATGTTTGGTTGCTTACTGGAAAAATGTTCAAAATGATAAATTTAAAACATGCTCTAACAAGTGTGCTGTATTAGACAAGGAATATAATTTGATACAATCAGGAAGGTGAATCAAAGAACACATGTACATTTGCATGGTCCTAAATATGTGTGCAAGGGGCTTATGATTTGAAAAGGTAAACTTTATCCAGCACTGGCCAGATGCATTTTCTTTGAATGTGGGTTTCAATGCTGTTTCAATTAATGTGAGTTTTAAAGGCAGAGAAGTTTTAATGCTAAGTCTATTTTCATTGTGAGACTGTATTGCTTTTAGCAAATGCCCATCAGTGTTTGTGCTATAAAATTTAAGATAAAAGTTTTAAATTAAATACAAATAGTTATTGTAAAGCATATAACAGTATGCACATTACAGTATTTATGGTAAATGGGGAGAAATAGCCAAGAAATAGGACATTTGAATGGCTGCAGGGGGGGGAGCTGTGTAAGGGGGGCCCCATTTGACCATGATTTTGTGAGGGGTGACAAACTCAAAGACAGCTCCGGGTGGCACAGACTCTAGCTATGCCACTGTCTCTAGGATGGCTGAGCACTCTCTCCCTCTCCAGCACTGTCTGGCACTTCTAGCAGCAGTCTGGGTTTGAGTTAGAGAGCTTTTTCTCGCTCTGCCACAAGCCCAGGCTCTTAAGGTAAAAGTGATTTAACAGAGATTGTAAAATTTGCATTATTCTCACAGAAGTGACTATTGAGAAGCATTGGTTTCAAAGTCAGTGATTTTGTTCTTCTCTTTCTACCCCTGCTGTCTGTTGACCATTAGCCCCTTCCTGGTTAATTTATCTATGCATTCTCCATCACTCAGGTAAGGGTTGACTGGGAGGGAACATCATTCAGACAGCCATCAGGAGTGGTTTGATAATATGATTGTATGTGTGTGTGTGTGTGTGTGTGTGCTCACATCTGTATGTATATGTGCATGCTTGTCTACCCCTAGTCCCTGCATGAAACCTTGTAGTGTCTTGTGAAGGTGTTTAGGATTGACCAGGGGGCTGCTGCGTAAATATCATTCTTTAAAAAAGGTCATAGAAGTAGCTATTGTTCCAGAGGAACAAGGCTTTGTTGGCATTGTTATATTACATCTCTCTCAGATGTAACAATAGTTAGTATGTCAGATACCCATCTGGACAAGCTGACTATGGAAAGAAGGAATATTCTCATGTAGGGCACAAACAGCTGATTACTATTTCTCACATTTGTGGTTCTGCTAATCCTATTTATTTTATTTATTTTTGGACATCCATACACTGGAAGAAGTACTCAACTTTGCTTTTGATAGTTGGAAGAGAACACCATTCAGTTAACAGAATGGACTGGACTGGATTCCTTATCAACCTTTTGCATGAATGAGGGGTTACTCTTGAACACTACTCTAGTGTACTGGCTGTTAGATAACTGCAACTAGCAGTGTCTTCTAAAACAGAAATTTAAGGTCACCCTTGATGCATGCTCTAAGGCTGACTCTATCAATTTCTCCAGAATGAAAAACATGTCCCTATATGGGGCACTGGAACTCTAATCAGAGCCAGAGGTAAAAGGTGCTTTTTAGGAAAGCTTTCTTGGCTTTCAGCACAGCTACTATGGTGTCACTGTGAGCCCCAAGAAAATCTAATATGGACAACAGATAAACAGTGATGGCTGAACAGCTCTGGTAAGCACTGCATTACTTAGTCAGATAATGTTGCTTTGGTGTCTAATTTTTTTTATTACAACCCCTGGTGGCGAACCTTTTTTCACTTGTCCTTTTATGTTTTCTACTGGAGGACTTTTGTGAGACTGTCAACATTTCCATGACTTTGGGCGTAAATATGGGATTGTTGGCTAGATTTAAAATTGGTAAAGCAAATGGACAGCTTGAAGGTATTCTGATCTGGGTGAGAATGCCTTGAGACTTGAGTGATCAGGTTCAATGGCAGGATAACATCCTAAGTGGTCTCTCCAGCATATTCAGTGCTTGGAAGGGAAATCATACCTGTCAGAGCCAATGAGGTGTGACCAGGATATGGGTGGCTCTCAGTGTTTGGGCTCTTTGTATAGTATTTAGGATATGGAGATGATGTGTATAACTGACCTCAGATCTTATCACATTCACTGATGCACCCCTCACCTCACTGGTAAGTTGGGATGAAAAGAGAGAATCTGGAGCATTTCACACATTACAAGGTCACGTGAAAATTCTATGGCTGTTGTCCCCATATGCTTGAGTATCTTTTTTTTTTTCATCTCTGCAGGACTGAGTCTAGTGGTCCTCTACCTGCACCCAATCAGCTCATTTGTTCTGCAGTCATGGAAACCGGGGATTCCCTGACAGGCAAAAGTCCTACAGCCTACTGGTTCCTGCCTGAAAATCTCCTATTAGCTCATCTGCTTGTGATAAGTCTCGGGTGGTAGGGAGTGGGCCAGGTTTGCTTGTCCTGTGGGGTGACTTGCCTTCTCCAATTATGAACCACCCCCTCCCTACAGCAGCACTTCCAAGCTCTGGTATAAATGCCCTGAACCACTAGCTCACAGTGCAAGTTGCACAAGACAGTGTGGGCATGACAGACTCAAGCTCCACAGGGTAAACACCTAGTATTTCTACTAGGTGTAACCGATGTGGCAAGGTAAAGCTCGTCGCTCCCTCCATGATAAGCGAGCAGGCAGTGGCCACTCATTCGCATCCTCCCTTACTAGCTCCTACAGTTGCATGATCCAATATTCAAGCTCTGCTCACCTGTGATGCAAGTCACGGCTTTCTCTCTCTATATATGCCATAGAGTGTCCCAATGCTTGAATATCTTTTTGGCAATCTTCTGATTGACAGCTCATTCGTGTGGCAGGTGTACATTCCTGCCGAGTCTGACAGCTGGTGTATGGTTTGTGAGCGTACTCTGTTCCCAAGTCTGATGGCATTCCTGGAAAACAGAAAGGGAAAGGAGTAGGTTCTTCCTTGCTTCTCAACACACCATACTACTGCCATGTTGTCCTTATGATTGGTCTACAGTTCCTTGGAAATAGAAGCCCAGAAGGCTAGCAAAAGAAAAAGCACTGCTCATACTTTTAGTATGCTAATGTGCCAGTGTGTCCTCAAGTGTGCAACCCTCTCCCTAAGAGAGGTGAGCTCCTCAATTTCTTGGGCCACTAGCTGAACTTCAGTTGCTTGGGTCTCAGTCAGGGTTCCATTCCTTTGCACAGCTCTTGGAGACTTAGGGAACATTGGGCTATACTTCCATGGAACTGTCTTCCCATCTTAGGGCAGACACATCCATGGTGATAAAATGGAGTGGAACACTGAGACAGAAGTGTTTACCTCAAGACAGGTTTGGTAGGTGAAGCTACTAAGTTAGGCAACTGCATTGGGAATAAGCCACGGCAATCCACTGTGGTATTTGTTGCTCATGTTGGAACCAATGTAAGCAGAGCATCCACTACAAAAAGTCTGACATGCAGGTGCGTTTGTGGGACCATGTAGACGGCTGTTACCATGTAACCCAATATGTTGAGTTTCTGTTCCATTGTGCCTCCTGTGTTCTGCAATAACTGTTCTAAGGCAGCTTGGCAGATATGGATATGTCCTGTGCCAGGAATGGCTTGCAGGCCTTGATATCCAAGGTACACCCTACAAAAGAAGATGTGCTGGCTATGCATGAACTGCAATTTAGCTGCATTTACCATAATGCCTAGATGATCAAACATCAAAGAAGAGATCTGCGGGCACAGTGAATCTAAGAAAGGTGTAGCAACAGCCAATCATTCATGTACAGGGAGACCTTGGCAGCATGTAGCCTCTGGTATGCTGCTACTGTTGCCACGTACTTGGTGAACACCCTGGGGACTGAGGTGAGACCAAAGAACAGCCATCTGAAGTGATGGCGACTGGATCCTACCAAAATTCACAGGCACCTTCCGAACTCAATGGTGATTTCTAGGCTTAGACAGGTGTCCTGAAAGTCTTAAGAACACATCCATTCTCCCTAAAATAAACAGTGACTGCAATGAAATTTTCTCTTGGCACAAACTTATTTAGGTCACTTAGATTTAGGATGAGCCTGAGGTCCTTTGTCTTTTTTTAGTACCAAAAGATATCATCAGTAGTAAACCTGAACTCCCTAGTCTAGTGGAACATCAGGATGGCTCTTTTCTCTAAGAGGTTGATTACTTTCTGTCCTGTCCTTTTTCTCTGATGGGTGGGGCATCTGCTTAGGACTTGAGTGTATGGAGCTTTCTCAAGAAGGATGTCCTGTAACCTCTGGATATAATATCCATGTCATACTTGCTGCAAGTGACTTTGAACTAATCACAAAAGTAGAGGTACAGTCAACTCCTGACTGCCTTCAGAGCGACACAGTCAAGGACACTTCAGGAGTGCAGCTGGAGGCCCGACAGCTAGACACAGCCTTCTGGGAGCAGTAAACACATCTCTCCCTGGATAAGCAATAGTTCTGGTAATGGTCCTGGTTTTGGCCCCTACCCAAAACCTTTGTCAACCTTGCTATAGCACCAATCAGAACCACCTTTAATGCTGGCTCTATTAGGTCTTATAAAGTCTGTTGTGGAAACTGAACCCTCTTGCCAATGGCTTTAAGATGCCCGATGAACTAATCACCAAACAGGAGGGGGTTCTGTGAAGGGGGTATTTATGAAGGATGCTTTAGAGTCCTCCTCAAAATCTGGGAGCCTGAGCCACTTGTACATTAGTGCAGGCAGCTGTACCCCTTATCAAACTATCAGCAATACTGTATATAACAAGGACGCGTCATTTATTAGGTTACAGGAAATGGCAGCCTCGGGCAATGAGTTCATCCTTCAGCTGTAAAAACAGCAGCTCCTCAAGCACATGGAATAATTTAATCAGAGATCACCCTTTGGAAAAACGCCATACAAGAACGACCAATTTCCTCAGGTACAGGAAGGATGATAAGCTCATGCTCTTTCTAAACCTCTAAACCTGTCCACTGACCAGAACTCCTTGTCTGTTTGATAGGCAGCTCAACAGTGGAATCAGAATCTCTTTTAGGCCTGCTGCTGATACAATCAGATCTGGTTTGGTGGCCTCTGACCACAGAGACCCATCATTCAACAACCATAAAATCCTGCTGGACCTCTTGGTCACTTTGGCTACCATGCTGGGATTGTCCCAAGATGCCCTGTAACAGGCACTGTTCTGAGAAGTGTCACATTTAAGTCTGGTACCTTATCACTACCTAAATGTAAACATGTTTGTGTGTGTTTGCACACACGCATGTGCATGTGTATTGTATATGCATTAAATGATTGTCAAGAATATAATTAACAAGTTAGTAGATCACACCATCACTATCAAAGAGGTGCTGTAACTAACAGCTTGTTATTAGTGCATAACATTACTTCTATAATTAAAAAAACATTATTTCTATGATAAGTTGATTGTTACTAAAATACCATACTATAAGATACATATTTATACACATGTATATACACAGACACACAGACACACACACACACACACACACACACAATATACATACATACACATCTATATCTCACTATGTGTACAAATTGGTCCACTTTCAAATCTCATTCGAATTTCAGTATTTCAAGACAAAAACAAAAATTATTCAAAATTGCATTTTATCAAATGTTAGATTTCTGAATTAGCGGTAGTTTTGGTGTGGTGTGTAGTCTATAGTGTACTGTCTCTTTAAGGTGTAGTGTATTCTGGGGTTTAGAAATGGTGTTTGATGTGTGGTTATTTCTGGAAATAGGTAGATTTGTATTTTTTATGGGTTTTGGGTAGAAATGTTTTATTTTTTAATCTTTGTGGAAGTTTTAGGAGTAGGTTCAGGTAGGTAAGTGAGTGTGTGTGTATGTGTACAGGTGTAGCATGTGGTTTTTCGTGGGTGTACATGTGAAAGTGTGCAGTGGAAGTGTAGGGCATGTAGAGGTGGGTTTGTTGTGTTGTTTGTGGTAGTGCGACCTCTGAGTTGGTATATATAAGTAGCGGGGTGTGGGAGGTGGAAGGGGGGCTATCCCCCCGCTTATATATAGACTTCTTGGGTTTTGTTAGTGTGTGTGTGTGTGTGTGTGTGTGTGTGTGTGTTGTGTTGGTTTGTTATGGTGTAGGATGGATGGTTATGTTTATGTTTTTGTTTGCATAGTGAAGGGTGTATTAAAAAATAGAGCAGTGCATACTGAAAATTCGGTATTATGAAGTCTCAGTATTATGATGTTTGTTTTTTTAATTTTTTGTTGTGGTGGGTTTTCAAATCTATCATCTCGAAATACTGAAATTCAATATTTCAGTATTTTGAGATTTGAAAGTGGACTCATACACACACACACACAATATATACACACATGTTCATTGAGAAGTACTAGACTAGCCGCCCTTGTGGGCCATTTTAAGCCTATCCAATTTCCCTTAGAAGGTGAGAATCAAACTCTGGACAGTGTGTCTGTGAAGTACGCACCTTACCCATTATGCCATATCCTGACTAAATACTAGGCTATCAGTCTGCAGACTATTACAGTTAGTTACCAAAGGTGAGAATCAAACCCTCTAACTTGTGTCTGTGAGGTAAACACCTTAACCTTTATGCCACACTGAACTGCATACAATGGTAAAAATGTGGACCTGGTGCCATATCACCATTCTTTAGCTTAGCCACTCCTGTCTGACACAACTCTCTGACAGACATACCTTATCAGATTCAAATCCCTGCATGCCAAGTTCTACACAGTTCAGAGTTGTGTATTAACTGCAGCTGCCATAGGAAATAGCCATCTAGCTATGTGTACGCAAATATCTACATGCACACAAAAAAAAACAAAAAAAAAAAACAAATGCACACACACACACACACACACACACACACACACACACACACACACACACACACACACACACACACACAAAAATACAGGCAGCTTACATATACATAACTACGTCTACATGTATACAAACAAAGATACGCATACATTGTTACATACAGAGGTTGGTCTGATATTTTGTGTAGTTTTTGCACATCAATAAAGTAAGGTACAAAAAAATAAACTGTTCTGTGCAAACATACTAAACTTTTGTCATTCATTAATTTTCCAAATATCCATTTCATAGGCACAGTTACTGAAGCTTATCCTAGCATTCAGTGTGTGCAAGGTAAATAATACCAATGTACACAGACCGTACACACACAGGATGCACAGTGAGGATTGTCAATTCTCTTATGGCATGTCTTGGGATGTGAAAGGAAATGCAGAAAGTACATTTGTGTAAGTAAACTTACCATAACAGTAAATGTTCATTTAGATCACTTCTGTAGTAAAGGGTGCCAAAATTCAGACCTTTCTTGCCTTTTAGAAAAAAAGGGGAGTCTGAGGAAGGGAAGCAACCATGCTGCAATTTGTATATTTACATGCTAGGAGGAAAAAAAGTGGGCAGAGGTAAAAGGAACCATGCCCTGGCCTAAAATATCTTCATTGGGAATAACAGAAATAAGATTAGGGGGAGGAGGGAGGACTACAGTATTGCAATACTGACCTATTCAATCATCTACTTTTATGGTTAAGTTTACTTACACAACTGTACTATATTCCCAATTAGATCACTGCTACAGAAACATATAACTACACAGGACGATTGCCAAAGCCTAGACAACCAGGGAGGAGGAGGAGGAGGATCAGAATCAGAAACCCTTGGCGGATAGACCTAGCATATCCAGATATGGCCCTGGAGAATGATCACTCTTGTAATGTTTAATGAAGGTGTGTATAGATTACCAAGTAGTGGCCAAAACACAAATTTTGAGAGAAGAGTAAGAAAGGCTTGATTTTATTAAGTCACACAGATAATGGAGAAAGTGCAGTTCTGTAAGTTGCTCTTATCCGTAACAGTAGATGTTTGAATTTCTCACTGCTGCAGCGGACTTTATTCTATATGGGTGGACACAACTACCGACCAGCTTCCAAAAGCACCGCTGAAGAGACAGCCCTGTAGTGGGAAACCAGCAGCCAGAGAAAATCTTTCCTCAAGACTTTTTTCCAAAGGAGGAGTGTATTCATCATGTACCTCTCAAAAGGTATAACCCATAAAAATAACTTTAAATCCCAACAATTAACTATATACAAAAGGAGGGTATGATGGGTGGGTGCGCTACTGCAACATTGAGGAATTTGTATCTCTTCTGTTATGGGTAAATGCAACTTACACATCTGCACTATGTTTGTCATTATCACTGCGGCAGTAGCCTTTAGGCTATAAGAGTGGATTACCAAAGCCTATCCAACTTGGGATGAGGAAGGATATAGATCTAAGAACCACTGGAAAATGGTCCCAGCAAAGCCAGTCCTAGACCTACAAAAAGAATCCAGTTTGTAATGTTTTATAAAAGTATGTACAGAGGACCATGTAGGTACCTCTATAATACTTCTAGAGTCCACTCCTTCCCAATATGCCATTGAAGAAGCCAAGGCTTTAATAGAATGAGCCTTAATACTGCCTGGAACTGGTTTATCATGGAGGGAATAACAAAAGGCAATAACAGAGAACAACCATATAGAAAAAGTCTGTTTTGACATGGGTTGTCCTTTCTTTGCCCCAATGCAAGAAGCACATAGCTGATCTGATTTTCTAAAGGATGTAGTTCTGTCAAGGTAGTACCTGAGCTGCCTATGCACAGCCAAAGTATGTAGAATCTTTTCCCTCTGGTTCTTAGGATCTGGACAGAAAACCGGGAGACTGATGGCTTGAAACCACCTTGGACGTGAATGAGGGATTTAATCTAAATGAGACCCTATCCCCATGAAAACTCAATATATGGTTCACCCAAATTTGCCTGATAAGCAGGTTCAGACAGAGACATGGTTAACTTTTCCAGCACAAAGTTAAGATCTCAAGGAGTGACTTGTTTACAATGAGGTCTCAGATGTAAAACTCCCTTCAGAACACACTTTGGCTGAGCATATGTGGCTTGTTGGTCTTGGAGTATGATTCTTGCTTTGGGTGCAGGAGGTCCTGGGTTCAAATCCCAGACAAGCCCTGGATTTTATATTTTTGGAAGGCTGGCATAATGGTTAAAGTGTTTACCTTATAGACACAAGGTGCAGAGTTTGATTCTCACATTGGGTAATTGGCTAGGCTTAAAACGGTCCACATGGGCAGTTAGCCTGGTACTAATCTATGAACCCATGAATCTAAGAAACTGTTTCACTAAAAACTGAGAAGAAAGTGGAAGATCCATGGGCAGACATGTTGAAATGGCCACAAGTTGTACCTTGACAGAAGAATAAGACCGGAGAGATGACAGTAACTCATCCAAATATTTCAGCACCACTGGTACATAAACGAAAGTCATGTACTCACCATAATGATAGATCTGTGTTATCTTCTTTTAGTCTGGTTCAACATGTGGGTTGTCGGATCCAACCTTGATGCCTTATACCAAGCTTTTGGATCCAAGAGCTCTGACTCCTCCCCTACCCACAATTCCCCCGTCCTGCCTGAATTCCCTCAGACAGAGTTTGCTGACTGGCCATAAGCAATCATTATGTACATAAAAAAATGCATATACATATAAGTTTGTGTAAATATGTGTCAAGGAGATAAATGAACAGACAGGGTCCAACAAAAGATCTGGCTGATCTCTAGATGTACAGGGATAATTTGGAAGGAGAAGGAGTGATGGGAGCTGAACCAAATGAAAAAAAGAGGGCAACGTGGATCTGTTTTTATGGCAACTATATAACTTTCATATATAATGTTGTGTTTTTTTTTTGTCTGAATCAATGTGTGGGACAGAATTCCAAGCTACCCGACGGGTACCTGGGTGGACTCAAGGAAGGTTATTCCTGAGTATGGCAGAGCCAAAAGTTGTGTGATTCCTGAGTATGGCAGAGCCAAAAGATGTGTGCATTCTGGATTACACATCTAATTTATAGAGAGATACAAAAGTATGAGTTGAGGACCAGGTTGTTGCTGCACATGTCACTTATGGGAACTCATTTAGCAAAGGCTGTTGAGGTTGCCATTGCTCTTGCAGAATGCACTTTAGGCTTTGATTGTAGAGGCATGCCAATCATAGACAAAGGAAATGCAATTAGCTAACCACCTAGAAAGTGTAAGTTTAGAAACAGATTGACCTAACTTTTTCCTGGAAAAGAATATACAGAATTAGTCTAATTTTCTAAAAGTCTTGGTACGGAGGTAAAATCTGAGTTGTCTGTGCACATCTTATATATGTAGTAAATGTTCCACTTTATTGAAACAACTGGGAAAGAAAACTAAGTCAATGTGTTGATTTAAATTTGACTCAGAAGCTAGTTTTGAAGAAAGGAAGGGTTTGTTCTCAATGACACACTATCTTTATGAAAAAAACAGGCAAGGAGCCTTACATGAAAGTGCCCAAAGTGCTGATACTCATTTGGCAGAAGTAAAGGCAACCAAAGATGTAGTTCTTTCAAGAAAAAACTTCATATATCAAGATGCTGCAGGTTCAAATGATTTCTGAGTTAAAGACTGTAACAAAATGGTGATGTCCCATGGAGGGATTGGATCATGAATGGGGGGGGGGGGGTCTCAATAAGAAAGTAATTCTTAGAAAAGCCTTAGAGATTTTGAGGCAAGCAATGGAAGTGTCATTAAATCCTACACGGAAGTTTGAAATGGCTGCCAATTGTACTTTAATTGTTGAATAACTTGACCCAGACATGAAAAGTTCTGAAAGGAATTCTAAGATTTTTGGCAGTGGAGCTGATAATGAGTCTAGATCATTAGCGGACACCCAGATAGAAAATTGCCTCCATTTGCTTTTGTCAAGTCTTTTTTTGTAGAATTTCTTTGACAGGATGATAGGATTCATACTACTGGAGAAGAAAGCCTGGCATCTCTGGCAAGTGTCATAAGTGGAGAAACCACATGATTAGATTTAAGGTTTCTATCCTGGTAGAGGCATCCTGGAGGGGTGTGTGAGGAGACCTGGGAAGGGGTCCAGCACCTATGGTGGGTGAACTAAGTGAGGCCAAAGACAGGGGAACCATACCTGATGAGACCAGAAGGGAGCAATGAAGATTACCTCGGTCTTGCACTCCATTACTTTCTGAATGAACTTGGGGATAAGAGGAATGGGGAGAAAGGCATAAAGGAGACCTAGGGGCCAAAGATGGACTACAGCATCTCTCAGTGATGAGTGATGAGAGCAAAGTAACTTCTGCATTTGTTTATGTCAGAAGCAAGGAGGTTGCAGCAAGGTTGGCCACAGTGGCTTAAAATCTTTCTTGCGAGACCACTCGTGAGACAGTAACATTTTTCTGATCAGCTTGTCAGCTAGGATGTTGGACACTGCAGGTATATGCTTTGCTACTAGAAAGCAGTTCACAGACATCGCCCATTGCCAAATTCTCACGGCTTCTCAGCAAAGAGGGTACAATCTGGTTCTACCTTGTTTGTTGATGTACCAAATCACTGACCTGTTGTCTGAATGTATGGCAGTCGCATCCTTGGGTAGATGGTCCTGAACTGCCTGCAATTTAAGGAGCCCCACTCTTAACTCCAAGACACTGATGTGAAAGTTGGTGTCTAATGAGGACCACATTCCTTGTACTGTCCTCCCTTCCAAATGCCCCATCCAACCCAAGAAGGGAGGCATCTGTGGTCACTGTGGCTTAGGATACTGTAGGATGGAAAGGTCTGCCCAGACAGACTGAGTTGGATGAAATCCACCACTGAATATGGATCTTACAGATCTGTGCGAGTCATATTTTGTAGTGAATGGGATTAATTTTTCTCAGATCACTGTATAGCTAATGTCCACTGTAGAACTCTCATGTGACGTCTGGCTAAAGGGACCATCATAAAGGAGGAAGCCATCAGACCTATGAGTCTTAAACCATCCCCATCCCCAGGCTCGACTGATATTATTACCTGAACAGCAACTAATCTGACTGATCTGACCCATGAGGAGAGTAGTTTTGCTATTTGATATACAGTGCCTATCTGGCAGCCTATGAATTTTATGGATTGGGTAGGCAGTAATTTACTTTTTTTTTTGCTGATACAAATACCCAGCTAGGTCAATAGTCTTAGCAGGAATGACTGATGTGTTAGAAGCAGATCCCTGAAGGCAGCAGTTAATAGCCAGTCATCCAGATATAGGAATATTTGGATCCCTTGAAACCTGAGAAAGGCTGTCACCACTGCCATTATCTTTGTGAACACCTGGGGGGGGGGCTGTAGTGAGACCAAATTTCAGCGATCTGAAAAGAAAGTGTTTTTCTCCTAGCTGTAAATGGAGAAATCTCCTGGGCTGCCACTGAATCTTTATGTGATAGTAGACATTAGGAAGATCAACAGAGCATATCCACTCATCCTGAGTAGAAGAAGAATGGACTGTATTTTGACCATCCAAATTTTGTCTGTTTTACAAAACTGACTCAATTCATGACATCCAAAACTGGCCTCAGGTTCCCTGTCTTTTCTGGTACTAAAAAATACCTTGAGTAGACTCCGGATTCTAACTGGTCTTGCGGGACCAGTTGGATGACTCTCTTGATCAGTAACCTCTGAACATCTGTTGCTGCAAATTCCAACTGACAGTGTGGATTTTTGGCAATCCTTTGTTTTATTTTTGGGGGTTTCTAAAAAGAGTACTGTATAATCTCTGGTAATGATCCTTAGCACCCATGTATCATTGGTAATGTTTTGCTAGGCTTGAGGGTGTAAGGAGAAGCATCCCCCAAATGTCTCCAGAGTGCAGCAGTCGGGCAAGTGTTCAGTGTTATTGGTAATGTCTCTCTGTGAATGGACCATGGAAACTTTGATTCTGCAGACAGCATCTGCCCCTGGGGTGATGACTCGTGGAACTAACTGCCTCTGCCTCGGGAAGGCCTATTCCCAGAAGTGTCCTGGTGAAAACCTTGAGATTTTTTAAACCACACTTTTCTTTCCCCTCTGATTCCTGGAGAAAGATCTCTGAGGGGTTGAAAAATGGATTCCAGTGGCAAACAAGGTCTTACCGTCCTATTCATTTCTGGTAAGTGAATCCTCTTACCGTCCTATTCATTTCTGGTAAGTGAATCCTTGACTTTCAGTCTAAAGTGGAATCATCATATGGGGAGTTAATGAAGGATGTTTTAAAGCTTTCTGCAATGTCACAAAGATGCATCCAGGCATGCAGATGCATCATAATGCCAGTACTGGTTGCACAGGCTGCACCATTTGCTGCATTAGAAAGCAGTCTCATGGCTACATTTGAAGCTGACAGGGTTGACAGGATACGGAAGACAACTGGGAGTCCACACTCTTTTTGGATAGCTGCTGGTAAGTTACCCACAACAGAATTTGAAATTCTTTTATCAAATCACTCTGGAAACATGTCAAGTGAGCTATATGATTCATAAAATCAAAGGAAGTTACTAGGCTAATGGCCTTAAGGCATTTACAAGCCTAGCCATGTTCTTACCCTTATTTCCACAATCAGCACATATTGCCCCTGTCCAACAGGGACACAGGTGGAGCCCCCATGGTGAATTTACAGTCACCCATCCAATCGTCCAGACTGCGTTTGAAGAGGCCAATGAGGTGCTCTGTTTGACATGAAGTGGGTGTCTGTTTCAAAGGTGTGGTAACCTCTGGGAGACAAATCTGTCCCTCCAGCAGCTTTTATTAATGTCACATACCAGTAGTTCAGCTCATGAAGACAGAGAATGTGTTTCCTAATCTGTCCATTGTCCTAGATTCCCTTTTAAGGTGATGGAGAGATGAACTCTCCTAGGATAGTTCCTTTTTAGTGTTTGCTGGTAAAACCATGGCATCTACAGGGGGAGCCTTACCCCACAATTTCCTATCTTTGGGGGCAGCTAAAATTCTGTCTGGTTTTTGGGGATGGGCTCTTCCACATTAAGTGCCTTCCAGGCTTTTTGACTGATAAGGTCGACTAAGGTGCTGGGAGGGGGGGGGGGGATCACCCAGGATGTTGAAGGAACAGACTCAAAAGCTTTGAGAAACACTGACTCATCAGAAGAAAAAGCTTCTGTGGACCATCTCCCACTCTGTTTCATCAATTCTAGAATGTCTCCCAAGAAGAAGTCTTCAGAGGGGATCTTGGGGAGCCTTTTCCCTCATCTAAGTCAGTGTCTTTGGTGACAGACTTCAGTAAGGGGTCAATATGCTTCCTTTTACAAGTTATTTTCTGGGGAACTTGTCTTGGGACTCCTGAAGGTGACACATCGGAATTGGATTGGACTCGAGGGCGAGTAGTCTCAAAGCCTAATGGATCTGTCTGTTCCTGACTACCCAAATGAGAGGAGGAGGGAACAGTCTTCAGGAGGACTTTGGATGGATCCAAACTCTGTGAACATACCAGATGTCTTGGTTCAGCCAAGGCTCTTTCCACAGCTTCGAAAGGTGACTCAGCCACTGGAGCCAAAGAAGAGACAAATTAGTAAAGTCAGAAACCCTTTCGAATCCAATGGCCAAAGACCCCGAGAAAGACCTCGGAATCTAGCTGAGGCCCTGAGTGGCAGCGATGGCTACAAAAACTTCAGGGTTGACTGTACCATTAGAGCCTTGACACTAATGGTCTAGCATACTAAATCCTAACCCTGCTGGACTGAAAAGCACTGAAGCTGAATGAGTGAGGCAGAATGCTGAAGCCGACGTTTTGAGGGTTGCTAACTTTGACTCTGGTACCATGGGCAGGCTGGATCCGATGTATACCACCTCTAGGAATGGAGATGGTGTAGGAAGCTAAGAAGACTGAACAGGCAAGGTGGAAGGGACTGATCCCGGATCCTTTCTTGGGGATGGAGCTGGGAGAACTCCCATCTAAATTTGAGTCCTCAAGAATCTCCTCATCATTCGGTTGACTTCCAGTTCCATCAGACTTCTAACAGATTTGCCACATATAGGTTCATAGGTAGGTACTAGGCTATCGGCCCAAGGGTCTACGTAAGCCTAGCCAGCAAGGTTCCATAGCTTACGCCACCCAAGAAAGTTATTTTCCTGTGCCACTGTCCAGCAGAGACACAGAAGTGACCCCCGCGGTATATTTCCTATTTCCCATCCACTCATTGAGATTTTTCTTGAAGAGTGCTAATGAAGAACTTTGCTTGACATAGATGGGTAGCTTGTTCCAGAGTATAGAAAGTCTCTGTGACAGGAATCTATCCCTCCAGCATGTCCTGTTTATTGTGGTGACAAGGTTTAGGTCCCTAGAGGTGTAGCTCGGAGGGATTGGGATTTCTTTAGGTGTAGCATGTCCAACAGCTCTGGGTTTGACATAGCTTTATATGTTAGGCAGAGCTCACCTCTGAGTAGGTGATATGCTACGGAGTAAAGCTGGAGTTAAGGCAGTCAGTGTAGGGCATTTGTTTGAGGCCAGTAATTCTCTTTGTGAGGTACTTCTGTGGCCTTTCCAGCTGCTGCAGATGTCTTGTGAGGTACATTCCAAAAGGGGCGTTGTTCTCTATAATGGGTCTAATGAGTGACAAGTAGAGAGGAACAATGACCTCTTTTTTCCTGGATGAGAGCCCTTTTATGATGAGGTGTGCTACGTAGAAGGACTGCCTGACCACTGTGGCGATGTGACTATCAAAGGAGAGACTACTGTCCACCTGGGTCCCAAGGTCTCATCACGCATTCAGTGTTAAGTAGATTGCTGCCTATGTGGTAGTTCATGGGTACAGAGGTTTTACCAAAGGGGATGACACTGCACTTTTTGGCATTGAGCTTGAGGCCATGGCTCTGACACCAGGCATCTGTCTCAGTGAGGCCCTTCTGTAGGATGTCCACATCATTTGGGGACTTGACTATGGCTCCTAGTTTGCAGTCATCTGCGAACTTCGTTAGCCAGAGGCCTTCTGTGTTAGTCTGTACTTCAGAAAAGTAAATACCAAATAGGAGAGGTCCCAGGATGGAACCCTGTGGTACTCCACTTGTCACTGCTTTGAAGTCAGATTTGGAGTCTGCAACTTTTACAGTGTGGGTTCTGTCAGTGAGCCAGTTGGCAACCCATCTTGTGACGTAGGGATTTATACCTAGTTTAGTGAGTTTAGCTATAATTCCAGAATGGGGGATGGTGTCGAAAGCCTTGGCAGAAGAAGCTATCGATGCAAGTTTTGAAGGCACCTTTTGTAAAACAGGAGAATGAAACCTGGGACTGATCGATGCCAGACTATAGGATGACTTCAGAAATGGAGTCTGGATACTTTTGGTGTTGGACAGCTGTGGGGTTGGGATACCTTTTCTTAGCTTTATCCAGACGATCCTCGGATGTCTTGTCTTTTGATTTCTTTAATTTTCTCCCTTTGTTTCTCTCTCTCTTTGGATCTTCTCCTTTTTTTACTCCTCTTCTTGCTGGCAGAAGGGAAAGATGTGGATGCCTTCGGTTCTGAAGACATTTTGATTTTGAAGGCCTTTCAAAATCAGTTTTTCTTTACATATTTGAAGGGCTCTGGTACCAAAGGCAGCACAGATAGAACACGAATCTTGTAACCGAGAGGGCCATAAGCAGTACATGTACTGAAAGTGTGGGTCTTGAGGAGGAATTTTTTGCCCACAGGAAGTGCACTTTTTAATACCTGATGATAGCAGAACTACATATTTAAAAACTGTCTAAAATTCTACTCATCTATGAAGGAAAAAAGCTATAACCAGCAAGCTAATAACTCTAAGAATGAACACATGCAAACACACACACCGATGAAAAACTATGACAAATGACTGAAGGGAACACACTAACATCGATAAATGCATACTCGATGCATACTAAATCCTAACCCTATCTCAAACTTTTACACAGGAGGAGGAAAAAACTTTCAGGAGGGGAATTCAGGGTAGGGGAGGAGTCAGAGGTCTTGGATTCAAAAGCTTGGTATAAGTCGCTGAGACCGGAACTGGTCAGATCTGATGTTGAATTAGATGAAAAAAAAAAAGACAACACAAGATTCCCTGATGGAACCCTGGTTATTGGTTAGGCACTAACTAGAAAATCTTTTCCATGTGTCAACATAATATTTA
The DNA here is from genome assembly GCF_019279795.1 of Protopterus annectens. Classification (NCBI taxonomy): domain Eukaryota; kingdom Metazoa; phylum Chordata; order Ceratodontiformes; family Protopteridae; genus Protopterus; species Protopterus annectens. The sequence continues at coordinate 336,150,197 of NC_056745.1, read as the reverse complement.
CTAGGAGCAGATTTTCTTGCCTCCTTTACTACCTGCTGCATGTCTTCAGAAAAAAAGGGTGCCTAAAAGGTATCAAAATTGGATCATACAAGCAGTCACATGGAGATGTTTGAGAATGGAATGCCTCAAACTCCCCCTATCTTTTTGAGTAGATACAGGGTGTGAGGAAGTTTGTGGTAAGTGCCCTTGGCCAATTCTATACGAAGGGAGAAAGTACAGTTGCACAAATCCTACTTATCTGTAACAGCAGATGTTTAAATTTCACACTGCCTCAGTGACATATAGGTTCTGTGCTTGCACAAACCCACACTGGCAGCTTTCCAGAGCTCAAAATCTCCTCCTCTGACTCCCTGTGACAGGGGATCAGCCAAGCCCCCCCCCCCCAAAAAAAAGGGGAAGCATAACCCCTGTGGCAGGAAGTCAGTTGTTCAGGCTTTTAGTGCTAAATAGGAAGAACCAGGAAGGACCAGAATCAAGAACTGCCTAAAACCAACCAATTCACAGCCAAAAACACAAACACAAATAACCAAAGCCAACCAACATAGTAGGATTAGATAACACTAAACCATATATATATAAAATAAGGCAGATGATGGGTTTATGCTGCCATTGAGGCAGTGTGAAATTCGAATATCTACTGTTACAGGTAAGTAGGACTTGCGCAGCTGTATTATGATCATCATTTACACTGCCTCAGTGGTACTTGGGTAGATTCTCAAAGCTTACCCTACCTGGGAGGAGGAAGGATAAGGTTCCAGAAGCCTCTGGAGAATGGTCCTCGCAAAACTTGCTCTGGAACTGGAGGAAAAATCCAGTCTGTAATGCTTAGTAAAGGTATGAACAGAAGACCAAGTTGTTCTTCTAGAATGCTTCTTGAGTCCACTCCTTTCCAATATGCAACTGAAGACGATAAGGCTCTGGTGAAATGTGCCTTAACCTTGCCTTGAATAGATTTACTAAGGCGGGAGTAAAAAAAAAAACAATAGCAGAGGACAATCAATGAGCAATTTGCTTAGAGACAGGTTGACCCTTCTTAGCCCCGAAATAGGAAGTAAACAGCTGTACAGCCTTTCTGAAGTGCTTAGTTCTGCCAGAACATCAGCTGCCTATGCAAATTTAAGGTATACAGAATCTTCCCTCCCTTGTTTTTAGGTTCTGGAAAGAAAACTGGGAGATGGCTTGATTAAAGGTATATCCAAAAACAACTTTTGGCATGAAAGATGGATTAGTGTAAAACAGCCCTGTCCTTGTGGAAAATCTGATAAGGTTGGCCCAACATGAGTTTGCAGCTCACAGACTCACCTTGTAGATGTCAGATAAATTAAAAAAAATGGTTTTCCAGGTGAAAATATTTAAATCAGCCCGAAAGGCAGATTCCAAAGATAAGGTCAATTTTTCAAGGACAAAGCTGAGATCCTAAGGAGGATGAACTTGCTTTCGATGGGGTTAAGTGCAACACTCCTTTCATAAACTGTTTGACCACATGTCAAGAGTTGAAAGAGACAGATTCATGGGCATACAAGCTGAGATGGCCGCAAGATGCACCTTGATATATGCATAACATAAGGCAGTGGCGGGGCAAAGTGTTAGGGAGCACAATCAGCTATCCAATGCATTATCCACTTCTTTGTTTTTATTTTTTATTATAATCTGTGGAAGGAGGGTCAGGACAGGAAGTAGAAGTGGGACCTGATTGGGTTGTGCATTTCAAGAGCCAGAGGCACCTTGATCCCTGACTTCTTTTGCTCTTCCATTGAAAAGTTAAGGCAGGATGGAGGGGTGTGTATCTGTTGGAGTGCCAGTGTAGTGAGCAGAGATTGCAGTTGTGTAAGATGAACGTACCATAACAGTATGTGTTTGAATGATCACTGCTGCTGTAGCCTTAGCTATATGTATTATATATATCCTGCTAAGGCTATACCAGCTGTTCAGCTTCCAAAGCTTCAGGGTACCTTCCACATGCCCAAACTGCAGGCAGCTTGAGCTGAACTGACTAAAACACAAGTTTGGATGTGAAGCCCTTCACAGCTTTCCTGCCAGCATGGCTCTGAAAGGACAATACTAGGAATAACAAAAAATAAATGTTCACACCCTAGCATAAAAACACTATTGCAGCAGTGATCATTTGAACATTTACTGTTATGGTAATTTCAACAATTGTACTAAGTTCATCATATTTATCACTGTTGCAGTAGCCTTAGCTATATGGGTAGATTATCTTAGCCAATTATGTTGGGACGTGGAAGGAGGAGAGTCCAGGAGCCCCAGAAGAATGGTCCTAGCAAAGCTTGATATGGATGTAGAGAAGGAATCAAGCTTATAGTGCTTTGTAAAAGTATATATAGAGAACCAAGAAGCATCTAAAATACTTCTAGAATCCAACCCTTTAAAGAAGGCCATAGATGAAGCCAAGGCCCTGGTAGAGTGAGCCTTGTCCCTGCCTGGAATAGTTTTGTTATGGTAAGTATAACAAAATGTAATAGCCTTACACAACCATTTGGAAATAGTTTTTGACACAGGTTGTCCCTTCTTACCTTCACAAGAAATGAACAACTGATCCAAAGATATGAAATATTTAGTTCCATTAGGATAGTACCAGAGTTGTCTGTAGAAATTCAAGGTATACAGTACCCTTTCTCCTTCATTTTTAGGTTCAGGAAAGAAAATGGAGAAAAGGATGGTTTGGCTTAAAGTAAACTTGGATACCACATTAGGCATAAAAGAAGGATAAGTTCTCAAAGAAACCTTGTCCCTATGGAAAATGAGATAAGGAGTTGACTCACTATAAGGGCTTTCAACTTAGATACCCTTCCTGCAGAGGTCAGAGCAAACAGCAAAACTGTTTTTCCATGTTAAGAACCTCAAGTCAGCCAGCTTAGCTGGTTTAAATGGAGCAAGTGTTAGATACTCTTAACACAAAATTAAAGATCCTAGGGAGGGGGCACTGGTTTCCTTGGAGGCCTCTTATGCAAAACCCTTTTCAAGAACATTTTGACATGAGACTGCATTGAAAGATGAGGTTCCATGGGTAGACATGCTGAAATGGCCAATAAAGGAAACTTGACAGAGAAGCAAAAAATGCCACAGATAGTAACACATACAAATATTGTAAAACCAGAGAACAACTGGCCCTAATGGGTGCTGGTTATGTTAATGGCACCAACTAGAAAACCTTTTCCATTAGCTAATATACAATTTTTCCTAGTAGTAGGCTTTCTTGCCACCATTAGTACTTGCTGCACATCCTCAGTAAGCAGGTGCCTAAAATGAATTAAGACCCTATCATTCTGGCAATGAATTGAAGATGACTGATGTCGGGGTGTATCTAACACCTTTGGTCTCATGTGAGTAGATCCAGTCTATGAGAACGCCTGTAGTAATTGCCCCTGGCTATTTCCAAAAGTAGGGAGAACCATGGTTGCCTGGGCCATGATGGAATCACCACTATGATCTTGGGGGATTCCTTTTGAATATTCAGAAGTACTCTGGATATTATTGGAAAGGGTAGAAAGCATACAGGAACATTCCTGTCCAAGCAAAGAAATGTCATCTGTCTTCCAGGCCTTCTTGCCTGGAATCCTGGAAAATAATCTTGTCAGTTGATTGTTCAGAGAGAAGGCAAATAGGTCTAACTTGAAGAACTCTCCACAGATGGATCAAATCTTGGAAGAACCCCTGATCTAATTTCCATTCATGAGAGTCTACCATGGTCCTGCTCAACTTTTCTACCACACAGTTTTGCTCTGACAGAATTTTGGATGCCTGTGGAGTGAGATTGTGCTGTGAAGTTATATTCCAAGCTGACATGGCTAGTCTGTAAAGGGGGTATGACTGGGTTCCCCCTTGCTTGTTGATGTACCACATGCCTTTGGTATTGTCTGTAACCATTTTAAGAGGTCACGGGGACTAAAGATGGTTCGGAGAGTTGACAGTCTTGATCAGGTCAAGCATCTCTGATATTTATATGCTTGCATCTATCCTTGGTGTTCGACACTCTCTGCACTCTTATCCCACCTGAAACTGCTCCCCAAGCAAAGCCGGAAACGTCAGTGATGACCAACTGCTTTGGAGCAGGAAGGGAGAATGGGAAGACCTGGATTTAGGGATATCTGTTGTCCCCACCAAAAAGGATTTCTCTTCTGACAAACCCCAGCACTGGGATTTGAAAAGATAAAAGGTGTTGTTGCTGGGACTAAAGAGGTTTCAGATACCACTGTATTTTCCTCATGTGGAGTCTTGCCAGGGTTATCATGAGAATCACAGACACCCAAAATCCTAAAGTATTCCCTTGTAGTGACCAAAGTTTAAATGAAAAACTTTAGAAACAGATCTAAATAAAAATCTATTTTTCCTGTGGAAAAAAAGCTCTTTGAACTGAGGTGTCTAGCTGACATCCCAGGAACATAATCCTGTATGAAGTAATCAAGGAAGACTTCCAAAGGTTCTCTTGGTATCCCACCTTGTGTAAGAGATCTCTCACTCAAGCAAGAAATTCCTGCCACCCTGAAAAGACTCTGCAAAGATAAACAATTCATCTAAATATGTAAAAATGTGGGTACATGCAGTCTGTAATGAGCTGTAACTGGAGCTAGACCCTTTGTGAATGCTCTTGGTGCAGTGGATAGTCCAAATGGTAAGACAGAGAAATAATAATGTGATCCAGACACACAAAACCTCAAGAAACATCTGAAGTCTGGATGAATAGGGATGTGATAAGCATCTTTTAAGTCTAGTGTCACCAGGAAACATGAAAGAGGAAGAAGAGGTAACCGGTTGTGAAGTGACATAATTTTGAAAATTGGCAATATCGCAAACAGGTTTGGAAAAGAAAGACCCAGAACTAGTCTCAAAGCATTTTCTTTCTTTGGCACTAGGAACATCCTTGAATAAAAAAAAACACCCCACCTGGGAAGGAGAAATTGATTCTATCACTGCCTGGGACAGCATGTGCTGAAGAGCAGGTGGAAATAAAGTGGTCTATATCAGATTGTTGAAGTTTTAATACTTCGAATCACTAAAGATTGAACTTTAGTGATCAAAGTCTTAAAACTTGAATTGCTATAAAAATATTTTTAAAATAAAAAAGAAAACCTAAAGGCTGTAAAGCAGGGGGGCAAGCAACCCTGCACCCCCCACACCCCCCGCTACTTAAATATACCAACTACAAGATCGCACTTCAGTGCAATACAGTGCGGAAAAAGAAGATTTAAATTTCCTACACTGCAGCGTGATCTGGGAGTTGGTATATTTAAAGAGTGGGGGGTGCAGGGGGGCTTGCCACCCTGCTTACACCCTTTTGTTTTTCTTTTTTTGTTTTAAAAATATTTTTACAGCAATTCGAAGTTTTAAGACTTCGATCACTAAAGTTCGATCTTTAGTGATTCAAAGTATTAAAACTTCGACACTCTGATATAGATCCAAATAAAGTCTAATCTAGAGGACAAGGAATGATCCACCAGAAAGGAGGAATTTCCTCCCACTGCCATCTGTAACCTTGATGAATGACTTTCATAACCCATTTGTCTGAAACAATCTGATGCCAGAGAGTAAAATGTAGATTCAGACTTTCTGGAAGGAAAAAAGAGGCCAGGGTGGGAGGGGGTCACAAGATTGAACAGTCAATCAGACTTGTTGGACTGTCCTTGGTTTTGGGAGGTTTGAGAGTTCTTTTTGAAACCCCTTGCCATTTCTGTTTACCTGAATTTTGTTGAGACTGCTTATTCTGTTTTTTGCCAAAACTGGATGAGGAGACAAAGTATCTTGGACAACTGGAAAAGGAGGGCTGAAAAATCTTAGAGATTCCTCTTTCATTACATTTTTTGATCAACTCAGCAGCATAGAGGCCAAACACTAAATCTTTATCCAAGGGAGAATTAAAAATCTCATTTTTAAAATCATCTGGGAGATTCTGATAGCCCTAGAAAAAATATGAACAGACTCATACACACAATTCAAACAATGAATAGTGGCGTGCGACAAAAGAAATTAAGTTATTTAAAGCAGTTTTTTCCTCAAAAAGAAGAAACCGTGATAAAACATCCCTTGTACTTTCACAATTTGTCAGAACAAACATATGAGCTTGACAATTAAAAATTCTGAAACTCAAAGTTGCAGAAGTATACACATTTTTCCCATATGCATCAATAATTTTTACATCCTTATTAAAGAATAGGATTGAAATTAACTAAGTGCTTAGCAGAAGTGGTATCAAGTAAAGCTATAGCTGCAGTCAGGTTTGGGAATAGTATATACAAGTTTAAAGACTGAAGAACTTCATACATACTATTTGCCTTTTTTAGGGGCAGCTAACTGCAGGCAGTAACACACATATCCTCTAAAACAGACAGAACAGGAATGGGTATAGGTTCTGGAATCTTTTCTGAGGGACTGAGAAACCTCAGTGCTCTTCCACTGAAAACACTAGCACATTCTAGCAATAGTCTCAGATTAAAAGAAACCCCTACAGAGTGAATCAGAAAACGAGCTCTTCTCTCAGTTTGAATCAGAAATCTGAGGGGAAAAAACATATCAGTCCCTACATCTTCCTGTACAGATTCAAAATCTTGAATCTCTTCAGGGAAAGAGGAGTCCCTTTTTTTTTACCAGAAAATACTTTACAAGAAGGATCAACAGCCTGAATTAGACCCTGGGCCAGACCCAGTAAACTACTCCTATCCAAACAAATTTGAGGAGTAGATACATGTTTGGTTTTCTGTTTCTTTTTGACAGGAAGAACAGGGCCAACAGTGTTAGTAGTGGCAGCAGCTGCATCCCAGGGACAGGCACAGAATTCTGATACAACAGGGGAAACCATCCCTGCTCCCTCTCCCAGGACCAACATGAGGGCTCTCCCATGTCAAATGAGGGGACCCCAACAGCCACACTGTTAGCTTCTCTAACACAAAACTAAGATCGCAAGAAGGGGCTACTGGTTTCTTTGGAGGCCTTTTATACAAAATCCTTTTCAAGAACAATTTGACATGAAACTGCATTGAAAGTGGAGGTTCCATGGGAAGACATGCTAAAAAGGCCAATAAAGGAACCCTGGCAGAGTAAGAAAGGCCATAGAATAGTAACTCATACAAATATTGCTCAACTTTTTCTTTTTGTGGCTGGAAGAAGGATCAACTGTGTGGGCCTGGAAGTGTATTTTATGGCCAAGCTGAGAGTGGTGCCTCTTTCCCAAGGAAAACAAGCAACAATGGCAGTAAAACAAGCAGCAATGGTGATAAGCACTAGCAGTCCACAAAAGTTACTTTTTAGACAGAAAAAACACTATGCCAGCACCACAAAAAAAAAAATTTTCTCCACAGAAAAAAAGTTTTCAGTTACTTTACAATTCTTTCAAACTGACAGAAAAAAACAAATACTCCATTTAAAAGGTAGTTACATTCTAGAGACAGTCAGTTAAAACACAATACTTCTATATTTAAAATAACTTTTTTCTCAAGGAGAAATTCATAAAATGTTAACAAAATTAAGAAAATGTAATTTTTTTCTCCAAAGAGAACTTATCTACCCAGCAAGGAAAGCATAAGCAGTCCATCAATCCTGAATAGCTGCACAGGAGCGGACTCTTCAGCAGCAGTAAAGCTCTGGAAGGCTTTGTGTCTGAACTTGTTTTTTTACTCAGCTCAACTTAGGCTGCTTGACAGTTTGGGTACATGGAAGGTATTCTGAAGCTTTGGAAGCTAACAGTCTGTTATATCCTTGGCAGGATATAACCCATTTAGCTAAGGCTAACGAAGCAGTGATCAATATGATGAACATCTAATAATGTGAGCCAGAAATACCAACTCTCAGATATTTCCTGAAGTTGGGGCAATTGGAATGTGATGATAATTAGAAGTTATGTACCTACCATAACGTTCCATGTTAGTTGTCTTCTCTCGCCTTCTTTCTTGCTGGATGGGTTGACTCGGCACTTGCTTTAGCTTAGGAACTCCTTTTACCAGCTCGAGGCAACCCTATATCCCATGATGCAAGGCGGAACTACCTCAGATCTCGTTTGGTAGCTAACCTACCCTGCTAAAGACTATCCTAACATAATTAGGAACACAAGTTCCTAATAGAAGTCCTCATATGAAGGCTCCGGAGGAAACAACCTAATAGGAACTCTTCAAGATCTGTCCAGGCCAGGGGGAAGGAGGGAGGGGCCTTAAGAAAGAAGGCAGAGAAGACAACTAACATGGAACGTTATGGTAGGTACATAACTTCTAAATGTTAAGTTGTCAATCTCGCCTTCATTCTTGCTGGATGGGACCGTCCCTAGCACCTGTATCCCGGGTGGCTCAATGGAACAGACTCTTGAGAACTGTGGAACCAAAACTGGCCCTATCTCTGGAGGCCAAGTCCAACTTGTAATGAGAGACAAAGGTATGAGGCGAGCCCAAGTAGCTGCTGCACAAATGGTATCAATGGGTAGTCTATCCTGAAAAGCTGCAGAAGTGGATAGACTCCTGGTTGAGTGTGCTTTTGGCTTAGAAGATAGCTGTTTGCCTCTGAGAGAGTACACATAGGAAATAGTGGAAGTCAACCATCTGGATAAGGTCACTTTAGATACTGGAAGACCTATCCTGTTTTCTGCATAGGAGACAAATAATTGGTCCGATTTTCTGAATTGTTTAGTTCTATGCAAATAGTACCTGAGCTGACGATGGACATCCAAAAAATGCAGTTTCTGTTCAGCTCTGTCGGAATAGTTTGGGAAAAAGACTGGTAGGTCTATAGATTGGTTAATGTTGGTTTGAGATACGACTTTGGGGAGAAAGGAAGGGTTAGTTCTTAATGATACCCTGTCCTTATGAAAAACCAAATAGGGGGAACGAATGCAGAGAGCTTGAATCTCGCCAACCCTTCTTGCAGAAGTGACAGCCAGTAAAATATAGTTTTCCAGGTCAATAACTTCAAAGAACATGAAGCAGACGGTTCGAAGGGAGGTAGTATCAAGGATGCCAACATTAAGTTTAGATCCCATTGCGGAGGAGGATGCTTTATAGGTGGTTTTAGGAGGAAAACTCCTCTCAGAAAGGCCTTGCATAACCTATGAGACATAATGTTATTGTCATGCAGGCCAACATGATACTTAGAAATAGCAGCCAGTTGTACTTTGACTGTAGATGACGAGGATCCTGAATGAAAAACCTCCGCCAGGAAATCTAAAACCGAATGTACAGGAGCAGTAAAGGGGTCAATATTTCTGGAATTCGCCCAAATAGAAAAACGTCGCCACTTGCTAGCATAAACAGTCCTAGTGGACGACTTCAAGGAAGAGACTAAAATGTCTCTGACAGAGTCCGAAATCATCGGTAGCCTGGCTAGGGTAGGAAGTGGAGCAACCAAGCAGTGAGGTTGAGAGAATGAATGGCCCGGTGCTGCTGACCCGATTGGTGGATCAAAAGATCCGGAACTGGGTCCAGATGCCAGGGCTGCACCAGAAGGTGACGATGCATAGACGGAAACCAAATTTGTCGAGGCCAATATGGGGCAATGAGGATCAACTTGGCTCTCAAAATGGTGGCTTTCTGAATGACTTGTGGAATCAAGGGAAAAGGAGGAAAAGCGTACAGAAGTCCCCGGGGCCAATCCTGGGTTAGAGAGTCTCTCAGAGGATGGCCTGGAAGGGGAAAGAGAGTGAAGAAATTGGGGCACTTGTTGTTTTGAGGAGTAGCAAAAAGATCGCAACAAGGAGTGCCCCACTTCAGAAAAATCTGATCCACTACAGATTGATTGAGAGACCACTCGTGAGGCATCAGAATGGATCTGCTCAGCCTGTCCGCTAATAGGTTGGACCTGCCGGGGATGTGCGTTGCTATCAGAAACCGCTGAGAAGAGATCGCCCATTGCCAAAGTCTGAGAGCTTCTCGACATAACGGATAGGACCTGGTCCCGCCCTGTTTGTTGATGTACCAGACTATGGACATGTTGTCCGTCTGTACTGCAATAGTCCCGTGGGAAGAAAGTCGTTGAGGGCTTGCAACGTTAAAAGCACTGCTCTCATCTCCAGGACATTTATGTGCAGATGGTATTCTATGGGTTGCCACGTCCCGTGGACCATCCCGCCCTGATAATGCCCCCCCCCGATCAGAGAGGCATCCGTAGTGACTGTGGCAACTGGAGGAGGGGGAATAAAGGGTTGGCCCTGATGAAGAAGAGGGGAAGATATCCACCAGTTCAGATGAGCTCCGCACGACTGTGTTACCAAGACTTCGTGCCTCATCGGGAGACTGTGGTACGACCACTGCGTGAATAGCATCCACTGCAGAAGACGCATGTGGAAGCGAGCCAGTGGTAGAAGAACAATGGCCGCAGCCATAAGACCTAGAACCTTCAGTATAAATCTGGCTTTGATCTTGTTGCTTTGCAAAAGAAGCAGAACATAGATTTGGATGTCCAGAATTCTTTGATCTGTTAGTCTGGCTAACATTTTGACGGTGTTTAATTCTGCGCCTATAAAGGTGATAGATTGGCAAGGCAGCAGAGAAGATTTTTCGAAATTTACTGAAATTCCCAAACTCCTGCAAAGCTGTAGAGTGTAGTCTCTGGACTGAAGAAGCTGACACTTGGTGGTGGCGGAGAGAAGCCAGTCGTCCAAATAGGGAAACACCTGGAATCCTTGACGTCTCAGATGAGCTGTGACCACTGCCATGCATTTGGTAAACACTCTGGGGGCTGATGTGAGGCCAAAGGGCAGTGCCCTGAATTGGTAATGACTGGTCCCTAGCCGAAAGCGGAGAAACCTTCTGGAGCGTCTGTGAATCTTTATGTGATAGTACGCATCCTGAAGGTCTATAGAGCACATCCAGTTGTCCTTGCCCAGAAAGGGCAGAATGAACTGAAGCGTGACCATCCGGAATCTTGCCTTCTTGACAAATCTGTTTAGATTGCTCAGGTCTAATATTGGTCTCCAATCTCCCGTCCTTTTGGGGACCAAAAAGAATCTCGAGTAGACGCCGGATCCTACCTGGTCTGCTGGCACAGTCTGGACGGCTCTTTTTTCTAGGAGCTTTGAAACCTCCTGTTCTGCCAAATCCCTTTGACCGGGTGAGATGTCTGGAAGGGATTGTAGAGGCGGAAACCTTCAAGGGGATTTTGTAACCCTCGGATATGATCGACTGTACCCACATCTCTTGAGATAGGGATTGCCAGGCTACTGGGTACAGCGAAATCCTTCCCCCGACTGCCTCCAAGGGTGGACAGTCGGGCAACACCTCAGGGATGCTGAAAGGGCTTCTCAGGAAGGGACTCCCTGTTGCCCTGGCTCTGAGGACCCCCCCTGCCTCTAGGGCGGCGTCTATTATTGTTACCCCCTCTGCCTCTGGGGGTAAACTGACCACGTGTGTCTGGTGTAGCTCCTTGGGCTTTACGGAACCACATCTTCCCCCCCCTTCTGACCCTTGGGATATGGTCTAGAAGGAGTGGAAAACTGGACTCCAACGGCAGAAAGAGTTTTACCGTCCTGCTCACACCTGGTCAAGGTATCCTTCACCTGAGGTCCGAACAAAGCCGAACCATCAAAGGGGGTATTAGTGAAGGACGCCTTAAAGGGGTCCGCAAAATTACAAAGCCGCATCCAGGCTTGGCGTCTAAGAGCAACTCCTGTGCCTGCGGCCCTGCTCGCTCCATCGGCCGCATAGGATATGAGCCGCATGAAGGAGTTAGATAAGGAATTCAGGATTGCAAGCTGCGAGGCAATCTTTTCCTGAGCCCCAGCAGCAGAAGGATCCTGGACTACTTCTCCCAGTTCCTTGAGAATATCTCGTTGAAGCCGGGTGAAGTGACAAAGATAATTCAGCGAACGCATAGCAAAGGTCGCTGAAGAAAACATCCGCTTTCCATACCTGTCCATGGTCCTAGAGTCCTTATTAGGAGGATGGACAGGTACTGAAGGATCCGCCAGTTCCTTCTTAGTGGCAGCCGCCACCACCATAGCATCCACCGAGACACCCTTGGAAAGGAACTGTTTGTCCGAAGGGGCCGTAATGAATTTGGATGGTCTTCTGGGGACAGGTTCCACAGAATCTGGAGCCACGCCTTCCGAGCCACTACCTGCATAAGTGGGTCGAAGGCGGAGACACCCAGGAGGTGGAGGGTCGGGATCCAAAGCCTCCAGGTATACCGACTCATCCTCGGAGGGGTCAATGGAGGGCCAATTCCCCCTCTGTTTGAGGAGCTCAAGGATGTCTGAAAAGGAGACATCCTCAGAGGGGGACCGTGGGGAACCCTCCGACTCATCTAAGTCGGTATCAGATGTAGTAGACTCAGGGGAGTCTGTGTGTTTCCTCTTACACGTCCTCTTTCGAGGGGGTTCCCCTGCAGGATCAGGAGAAACCTCGGAAGAGGAGGAAATTCCCAGTGGGGAAACCTGGGGCGATGGATCCCTGGGCCTGAGAGCAAGAGGCTGGCAAGAGGCGTCTGCAGGCACTGATGAGGGAGGAGCTAGAGGGATAGACCGTTGACCAGGCTCAGAGGCCAGGACACTCCTCATCACCTCAAAGGCTCCCCTCCCCGGGAGACCGGAATATCCCCGCTCCGAAGAAACAGGAATTCCCGGCTCCAATGAGAGGGAAGGCTCCGAGGCCGATGTCGGTGCCGAGCTTACCAAAGCCGAAGCCCCGAGAGGGAGCGGGATCGGACAAGGGTCCGATGCCACTAGCCCCCTCGGAGCCGACAGTGGAAACCCGATGACCGGATCCCTCCAAGGAAGGCCTCAAGGAGGAGATCGGAGCTGAGGACGACGGAGCCGAAGGATGTATCGGCTCCGGCATCGAAACAGTCGCTGTCCCGAGAAGCTCCGGCTCCGAACTCTGGTGTGGAGTCGGAGGAGGAAGTTCAAGGGGTAAGGCTATAGCTGAAGTCTGTTGAGACGGGCTATGGAGCATTTGGGCCAGTGCCTGAGACTTCAACAGCCTGCTTACCACCCTCTCTAAGTCGTGGTCAGACAGCCTGGAAGATCTCGAAGATCAGCTCCGATGGCTCCGCTCCGACAAAAGAGGAGACCCCGGAGCCGAATGGATACTCAGTATCGAAGGGGACCGAGATTTCTTTCGGGTCGAAGCCATCGGAGCCGAAGTCCCCTGAACTCCAGATGGAGCCGAAGTTTTCTCGGCTCCGATGCTGGATAAAGTGTCGGCTCCAGCCGGGGCCGGCAAGGCCACAGTAGAGAAGGTATCGGAGCCAGCGCCGACCCTACTACTTTAACGGTAGATGCATCGGTTCCAGCCGGAGCCGATCTCGGCTCCGACGGAGCCGAAGCCACCGGAGGAGGCTTGGATACTGAAGCCTGAGCCTTCGGTGGTTTAGAAGGTTTCCCAGACCCTGCTTTAGAGGGAGAACCTTCTGGCTTAAGTAAGCCTCGGAGGATAAGCTTATTCCTCCTTTCCTGCAGGACTCTCTGGCTAAAAGCGTGACACAAAGCACAGGAGTCCTGCAGGTGCAAAGGCCCCAGGCAGTACACAAGAAGTGTGACCGTCTGTCAGAGACATTTTCTGACAGCACTGGTCACACTTCTTAAAGCCTGAGACCTTGCCTTCCCTAGACATATCCTAGGAGGAAGTAACACACACAAACCCCAACAAACACACAAAAATTAATCCCCTACACACAACACACAGGAAGGGATTAACCAATAGGGTTTTAGGCCTAACTAAAAACTTTATACTAAAGGTTATAAAAAGGGTTATAAATTTTGAAAAGAAGGGACTAGGGTAGGCTGTAATATACTACAGACTATACTAAGACTAAAAGGGGAAAATAAATTCCTAACTAAGCTTTTTCTGATTTTACCAGAAAATCACTTACCTCAGCTGGCAAAGGAGACCTCTTTCGCTAAGCGGCAAACGAGATCTAAGGTAGTTCCGCCTTGCATCATGGGATATAGGGTTGCCTCGAGCTGGTAAAAGGAGTTCCTAAGCTAAAGCAAGTGCCGAGTCGGAGCCGAGGATCGGCTCCGAACCCATCCAGCAAGAATGAAGGCGAGATTGACAACTTAACATCTATCTTTCAGATCTAAAGTCACCATGAAACAGTGGTCCGGATGAAAGGATAGGATCATCTGCAGAGTGAGCATTTTAAATTTGGGTACTTTCAGAAAGGTATTTAGGTAAGGCAAATATAACACTGGTCTCCAAAAGAGCTCTTCTTTGGGTATCAAAAGGATTCTGTAGTAAAATCCTTTTCCTTTTTGCAGTGCAGGAACTGGTTCTATAACTGCTGCTTGCAACATGTGAAGGAGAACTGTACAGAATGGATGTGTCTGGGCTCCTGGGTGTGGGGGCATATCCCTGAAGGGAGAAGGATTTTCTGTCCAATGCTAAAAGTATCCTCTATGAATTATTCTCAGCACCCATTTGTCTGACATTATTTGTAGCCAACATATTGGGTTGAGCGAAAGCCTAAGTGTAGGAGGGACGGGTTGTCTGAGTCACTGTGCAGTCATTCTTTAGCAGGGGATTAATCACTCTGATAAAGGAACATATTTTATTTTGTTTGGAATCATTATCCTCCTGCCATTTCTTTTTAATACCCTGAATCTTGATACATTGGGAATTCTATTTGTTCTGCCCTTTTAAGTTGGACACCTTGTTAGGGGAGCACCTGGGAATATGGAGCATTCTAGATATCCCATGCATCAATTTACTTCCATCATCCCATTGTTTGAAAATCTGGGTAGCAGCAGGACCAAACACCAATTCAGAACTTAAAGGAACATCCAAAAATCTCATTTTATTAATTCTCATAAAAATTCTGGTCATGTAACTAAGCGTTCCTACCAAATACAACAGAAGCAACTGCATTTCTATAAAATCTTCAGTACTTTCAAGACACTTTTCAAAACATGTTTCAAAACTAGAGTCACACTAGAAACAATCTCATTCATATAGCAGTCTGTTCAGCAGGAAAAGATCCAACAGTCATCTAAACTGTAAGCACATTGCAAAATAAACCTCCACATAAAGCCTAAATAATTTAGTAGTCTGAAGACTAAATTACTAGACTGAACCAACTTGTTTTCCCTGAGATTCTTACCCCTTGCCAATTTTGACTGGGGGTGTAGGGTTAGAAGAAGTAAAGGACCTCTTGACAGAGTTGGGAACTGGAGAAATCACAGCTGGGTCAGCTGACAATGCAGCAAAGAGAGCTGCAAAATCAAAATACACCAAGTATTTCCTCGCATCCTTTTTATGAAGTGGTTCACTAGTCAAATGAATTTTACACTTAATT